>NC_091936.1:43905929-44250929 GCF_041260155.1 Ptychodera flava
TGGTCAAACCACGGTGGCGAAAGGATTGTATGAACCTATATGTTGTAAGGCGAACAGCAAAGAACTCTGAAACCGTATCCTTGATACCGATATAGCCTGCCTGTCTCTAGGTTCCTTAACCAATCAATCAATCAACCAATCAACCCTAGGATTACATTAACATTGGATACGCTTTAGCATAGTATCGGTACTCTACATTTAATAGATATATCTATGCTGTCAGAGCTGCAAGTGCATGTACTGGATCGAAGGCTAGTATGATATTGCCTCTCTATTCTTCTTCTAAATTTACGGAGAATTAAGTTGGTTTTTTGTGAATACACTCTTTTTCCACTTTTGAACAAGTCAAACTCCGTTTACGATGTTTTGACTTCTGTGTATATTGTACAACAACAGTACTAATCATGATCACGTGTCATTTGAGTTTGTACTGTGAAAGGAGAGAATTTGGTGTTCTTGTAAGACTCCTCGTGGAAGAAACTTCATTTCATTCATGTTCATATGAGTGTATCATATTACATATTAAAACGTTAATAAAACCAAATGGGTAAATGGTAGCCAAGACAACGGAAACAATACATATCCAAAACTGTTTCATGTTGATTTCTGGGGAGGAAAGATGATATTTTGGAAGGCGACAACATTTTGCATATTCTCGTCTGCACAAAAGCGGAACCATCTGAAACAAAATAGTTTATCCCTTATAGCATTGACCCTGGCTCCTACAGCCTTTATCAAAATGCTAACAGACGTACTTACTACCGTTGTTACGTGCAGAGAAAACGAACAAAAGGGTGAACTCAGCAGTTAACGTTTAAACAAAATTTATTACAAAAATAAACTAATTGCTAAGTCAAGGATAGAGTACAAGCTTTAAGAGTGTACAGACTACTTATCTCAGCTGGGACGGCAAAACTCCAGTCTCAGAGTTGTAACAGTCAGTCGAATGAATGAACAGTCCTTTGGCTTGCAGGCTTGAAGCTGCACAAAGTCCACAGTATAAATCCAGCGTTGACAGTGAAGGTCTTGAAAAGTCTTGAGAATGACTACTGCTGGAGTTTAGTAACACACAAGAGACACGATCCCAAAAGTCTGACTGGAAGCTGAGCACGTCCCTTTTATAAAGGCATATAAGAACAATCTAGAACTTTTATTGACATGCTAATTAATGTTCTAAAATTATCTCCCTTACACAACTAATCAACTTTCTAGAACATTCCAAACATGACTAATTGAATTCAAGGTTGTGAGGTCATCAAGGGCAGTGACCTTGAGAATGTTCTAGACTAATTGAACTCAGGTCATGATGAGTGTGGGGGAAATGACCTACATAACACACCCCCTCTTCAAAAAAAGAAATTTTTCAAAGAAAAATCTTTCTTTTACAAATGTAATCTTGAAAAGGATTTAAGTACTCAAATTTTGTTTTACTCGAAAGTAAAATTTCTTGAAAGTGAACAACAATAAAATTTCTTGAAAGTGAAGAACAATAAACTCTAAATACGAGAGAGACAGTCTGCAATTAAATTGTCTCTGCCTTTGATATGTCTAATGTCAAGATTAAACTCCTGTAACATTAAACTCCATCTTAGCAATCTCTGATTTTTGCCTTTAAATTTCTGCAGAAAACAAGAGGGTTGTGATCAATATAAACCACTATTGGCTGATTTGAAGAAGTAACATAAACTTCAAAATGCTGTAAAGCTAATATCAAAGATAAACACTCTTTTTCAATTGTAGAGTAGTTTCTCTGGGATTTGTTAAATTTGCGTGAAAAATAGCAAACAGGATGATCTATACCATGACTATCCTCTTGCAATAAAACGGCACCAGCAGCCGTATCACTAGCATCCACAGCTAATTTGAATGGCAAAGTGAAATCTGGTGCAGACAACACTGGAGCACTTTGCAGTATGGCTTTAAGTGTATCAAATGCCTGTTGGCATTGCTCTGACCAAACAAACTTTACTTTCTTTTTAAGTAAGTTAGTCAAAGGCTCAGTAATTGTGGAGAAATTTGGACAGAATTTTCTGTAGTAACCAGCCATACCGAGAAAGCGCATCAGTTGTCGTTTGCAGTTTGGTATGGGAAAACTTGAAATGGCACTGATTTTAGCATCAACAGGTTTTACCTCACCCTGTCCTACAGTATGTCCGAGGTAAGTTACCCTTGCCCAACCAAACTCAGATTTGGCAAGGTTGACAGTCAACATTGCTTTGCTCAGTCTCTCAAAGAACTTCCGCATGAGCTTGATGTGTTCCTCCCAGGTGTCACCATACAGGACGACGTCGTCAACGTAGGCTGCACACCCGTCTAGCCCGGATATGACGTCGTTGATCATCCGTTGGAACGTTGCCGGAGAGTTCTTCATTCCGAATGGCATCACCTTGTACTGGAACAATCCGTCTGGTGTAACAAAGGCGGATATTTCACGAGCACGATCCGTCAGAGGGACTTGCCAAAATCCCTTCAGTAGGTCAAATTTTGTCACATACTTGGCTTTTCCCACTCGGTCGATGCAGTCATCAATCCTCGGGATTGGGAAAGTGTCTGTCTTTGTTAAAGTGTTGACCTTCCTAAAGTCCGTGCACATACGATAACTGTGATCTGATTTGGGAACAAGTATGCACGGCGAACTCCAGTTACTTTTACTGGGTTCAATAAAGTCATTGTCCAGCAGGTATTTGACTTCTTCCTGGAGATATTTTGCTTTTGTTGGATTCAGTCTGTATGGATGTTGTTTTACAGGCTTACTGTCCCCAGCATCAACGTCGTGATAGATGACGTTTGTCCTCGTTGGAACATCTTGAAACAGGTGTTTATATTCTTGGAGCAGTTCTTTCACCTGTTGTTGCTGTTCTGGCTGGAGGTGTGCCAACTTTGTAGACTCCAGCTTCTCCAGGATTTCTGAGTTCTGAAGCTTGACCGAGCCCAGCTTTGAGTTTAGAGTATTTTCACTCAAGTCAGTTTCAGTATCACTATCTTCATAATGGTTTGAACTGACTGCACTGACAGGCTGAGTTATAGTAGGATTATCCCTATCCAAATATGGCTTAAGCATATTTATGTGACATAGCTGTTTTTGTTTTCGCCTGTCAGGTGTTATTATGATGTAATTTAAATCACTCAGTTTCTTATCAATTAGATATGGCCCAAAGTAACGAGCATGGAGTGGTTTGCCAGGAACCGGAAGTAGAACAAGAACTTTTTGACCTGGTTTAAACTTCCGTTTTGAGGTGTTTTTATCATATTTGGTTTTCATTGACTGCTGAGATGACTCAAGATTTTCTCTGGCTAATTCACATGCTTTAGAGAGTTTTGTACGAAAATCTGACACATATTGCAAAATATTCAGACAATCATCATCGTCTGATAGGAATTTCTCTTTAACGAGCTTAAGTGGGCCACGGACTGTATGTCCAAATACAAGCTCAAATGGGCTAAAACCAAGAGACTCCTGAATTGACTCTCTAACAGCAAAGAGCAGAAAATGAATTCCTTCATCCCACTGCTTCTCTGTGTCAAAACAGTAGGTCCTAATCATGTTTTTCAAAGTTTGATGAAATCGCTCAAGAGCACCCTGACTTTCTGGATGATAGGCGGATGACCTATACTGTTTAATGCCTAGCTGATCCATTACTTGTTGAAAAATACCAGACATAAAGTTGGAGCCTTGATCGGACTGGACACATTTAGGGAGGCCAAATAAAGTGAAAAATTTGACTAAAGCTTTCACTATAGTCTTTGTCTTTATATTTCTCAGAGGTATGGCTTCTGGGAACCGAGTTGATGTACACATTATTGTCAGCATGTACTCATTTCCTGATCTTGTTTTTGGTAGGGGCCCAACACAGTCTATTAGTATCCTACTAAATGGTTCTTGAAATGCAGGAATTGGCTGTAAAGGGGCCTTTGGAATGGTCTGATTTGGCTTTCCTACCATTTGACATGTGTGACAAGTTTTACAGAAATGTGCTACATCCTGCCTGAGATTAGGCCAATAAAAGTGACTGAGAATTTTGTGATAAGTTTTCCTGACTCCTAAGTGACCAGCCCAGGGGGTTTCATGGGCCAGGCGCAATATTTCAGCACGGTAGGGCTTTGGAACGACAATTTGATGTTTTATAGTCCAATCGTCATCAACCAAAACATCTGGAGGTCTCCATTTACGCATGAGAATACCAGACTTCGTATAATACGAAACAGAGCTATCTGAAGTTTTACCTTCATCGTCTACCCTGTCAAACAAAGACAAAATATCTGGGTCTTTGTGTTGTTCTGCAATGAGATTTGATCTAGAAAACGTCTGACTTTGGTCAGCAGAAGTTTTACTGGAAGTTTCAAATCCACGAGGGATAACGGAATGATCCGTGTCAAACACCTGACTGAGAAAGGTGTCATTTAAGTCAACATCTGTGACATTATTTTTGAGAGTATTTGATTCTCGGATTTTGATTCTCGGAAGTTTTCTTTGACATGGCTCGAGTAATGGCACATGAAGGAAATAAATCGGGTATCTCTTGTTCAATTGGCTCTGGATCCTGATCTAAACTAGGATTATCAGTCACAAGTGGATTAGTAATGACCTTGTCCCCAGCAAGGTCGTTTCCAAGAAGAAGGTGAATCCCTTCAAAAGGCAAAAAAGGCCTAATACCTAAAGCCACAGGTCCAGAAACAAAGTCCGAAGACAAATAGACATTATGGAGAGGAACAGGAATGTAGTCATTACAATCTACCCCCTTAATAAGAACTTTAGAACCTGAAAATGACTTTTCAGAAAACGGCAGGGTATCTGCCAACAAAAGAGACTGGGAAGCCCCGGTATCTCTTAAAATTTTGACAGGGGTAGCGGAAGAGAAATCACTAGAAAGTGATATAAAACCATTATGAATAAATGGCTCGAAAATACCCATAATGCTATCTTGAGAAGAATTGACCTTGACCTCATTAATTGGGGATAAGAGGGGTTTAACCTCAGAAAAATGTGTTGCACACATTATTAGACTCTAATTGAGTTGATGAAGAAATAAAGCCGGTGGGCTTAGATCCACTTTGACCACTTTGACCTTCACGTTTTCTTTTCAATTTGAAACAATCTGACATCAAATGGCCGTCTTTCTTACAATAATTACAAGAAAGTGTACCAAACTGTTTGTCAGAAGGAGATTGAGACTTGGGATCTGATGATGTGGGAGTGTTACTTGAACTTTGTGAACTGTTGTCATTTGATTTTCTACTCTCCTTTGAAAAATTCTTGGATGAAAAGGAGGAGTTAAATTTACCTGCATTGTTTCTGTATGAAAAGGACTGGGATGGTTTGCTGAGAAATGAAGATTTGTGAGTCAGTGAGTAATCATCGGCCAAACGTGCAGCAACCTCCAATGTATCTGCCTTTTGTTCATTGATAAACGTCTTGATGTCACTCCGAATGCACCTCTTAAATTCCTCAATCAAAACAAGTTGTCGTAATTTGTCATAATTCTGACTGACCTTTTCAGAAGAACACCAACGATCAAACAGTTGTTCTTTTGTTCGAGCAAATTCAACATAAGTTTGATCTTTTACCTTCTCACAATCCCTAAATTTCTGACGGTACGCTTCAGGCACCAACTCATAGCCCTTGAGAATTAATTCCTTCACTGAATCATAATTTGAAGCCTGCTCTACTGACAACTGAATGTAAATTTCTCTGGCTTTACCCACCAAAGCACTCTGCAAAAGCATAGACCAGGACTCCTTAGGCCAGTTCAGACTCTGAGCAATTTTCTCAAAATGAAGGAAATATTTATCAACATCCTTTTCTTGGAAAGGGGGAACTAACCTGAAATGCTTAGTGATGTCAAACTTGTCTGAAGGGAAGAATTTTCCTGACTGTCCAAGCTCTAAACGTTTTATTTCTACCTGTAATCGCTGTTCTTCTAATCGCAATTCTTTTTCTCTCTGTCTTTCTTCCATTTCTAACTGCATTTGTATTTTTTCTTTTTCTAATGCCTGTCTCTCTTTTTCCATTTGTAATTCTAGTTTCTTGATCTCCAAATTTGTCTGCATTTCTAATTCTAATTTTCTGAGTTCAGAGGTAGACTCGGGCTCATAATCTTTCAGGGTGGATTCCTCAAATTGGCCTAAATCAACTAGATGTTTGGCAATACGGTACTGTATTTCCCTCTTGCGCATAGATCTTTTGACTTCTACTTTGAGGAAATTGGCCAGTGCTATGAGGTCGTCTTTTCTGAGAGAATCAAATGTGTCCTGATCAAGGTCATCCATTTCCTCTGGTTTAAATTCCGCCATGATTAAATTTCGCTGAGTTCACAGTATACTGTAGTTTTTGAAAAAGGCAGGCAAAATGTTGTCAAACGGCTCAAAATATTCGTATCCCGGACAAGCCCCCAATTTGTTACGTGCAGAGAAAACGAACAAAAGGGTGAACTCAGCAGTTAACGTTTAAACAAAATTTATTACAAAAATAAAACTAATTGCTAAGTCAGGGATAGAGTACAAGCTTTAAGAGTGTACAGACTACTTATCTCAGCTGGGACGGCAAAACTCCAGTCTCAGAGTTGTAACAGTCAGTCGAATGAATGAACAGTCCTTTGGCTTGCAGGCTTGAAGCTGCACAAAGTCCACAGTATAAATCCAGCGTTGGCAGTGAAGGTCTTGAAAAGTCTTGAGAATGACTACTGCTGGAGTTTAGTAACACACAAGAGACACGATCCCAAAAGTCTGACTGGAAGCTGAGCACGTCCCTTTTATAAAGGCATATAAGAACAATCTAGAACTTTTATTGACATGCTAATTACTGTTCTAAAATTATCTCCCTTACACAACTAATCAACTTTCTAGAACATTCCAAACATGACTAATTGAATTCAAGGTTGTGAGGTCATTAAGGGCAGTGACCTTGAGAATGTTCTAGACTAATTGAACTCAGGTCATGATGAGTGTGGGGGAAATGACCTACATATTACCGTTAAAAGCATTTAAAACATTCAATAAAGCCCAAGGCCAGAGTAAGTAAATTATTTTAACGCGCGTGTAGCTGGAATTTCGGAGTTTTCCAGGAAAACCCACAAACATATTTAATGCAGAAATTTCCATTGTTTATGCTATTCTGTCGCTAAAAAACCCGAGCAATAACTTTACAATGTAACAAATGGTACTTTACAGCAGTCATAATAAAATCACTGCAGTGAAGAATTGTGTATTCGCTAGAAACATATAGTCACAAGAATGTGCAGGCCGTATGAAAAAATTGTCGGATAATGACATGTTGATTTTTGTTAATTTTTTTTGCTTATTTATCCGCTTACCTTACTACCTTTCGGAATTTAAGTGATCGCAAAACAAAGAGTTTACTAAGTATGGCCTAATCGATGTGAAATGTATCAGGAGCAATATAGGGCAACATTTATGAAGCGAATCCTATTGAAAGAGAGCCTTCCATAAATCCGGTCATGATCTCCCATCAACAAGGGAACATACCCGAGGGGAAATTTTCAATTGAAAAACCATCACTGTAAAAAACCCGTGAAAATCCGTTGTTACTTGCCCTGCAGTGACTCCCTTCACCGTGTCAGTGCAATATCCCACCGTTTTTCCGACGAAAGATTGGTGTCAAGCACCTCTTTGAGGCTATATAGATCCATTGTGAGCTATTTCGATAAACATTTAACAAAAGCCAAAGACCATTTTTTAAATATTTCTCCTTCCCGGTCAAGACTGAACGATGAAAGTTTTAATAAAGCACTATAGGCTAACTTTAGAGAACGTTTGCTTTCTGGCATCTTGTCAACATACACAAAGAAGTACCTTAGATTGCTTTGTATTCGATCCATTTTGCAGTCTCTCAGTTAGGCTTGGTTCACGGTTCAAGTATAAACAGTAGAGCCACTGTCTATGGTTCAAGTCAATTGTTTTGTTAAAAATGCCATTTCTGCAAATTATCATGCATTATTGTGTCTAGTCGGAAGGTAGGGTTCCCATGCACCCCATGGATGTATTTTTTAACCTACATTTTTGTAATCCTTAGGGTCTATATTAATGAATTTTGATGTTCCCAAAATCAAATCGTGTCCCGTGGGGTTCATTTGGCGCCATCTTTGCCGCCGTCTTGGCCGCCATCTTGGATTTCAACAATGGGGTAGGGGTCACGTATCTACCGCTCGACGGAAACAGAAACAATAAAATACTATAAACGTTACATTTTTAGAAAGCCAAGATCATGGCCTTTTCATTGATATATAACTTAATAGGGATTAATTAATATTCGAACGTCGATTAGACTTTATATCGGCCATTGGCCGTAAATCGTAAAATTTGCGAAATTTCACACCCAATAATTAAGTTCCCGTTCCTCCAAACAATTTTTCATGAGGTATTTATATTTTTTTGGAAGAACTCATGCAATAACAAGAAAAACAAGATTAAAAGTATGTGTCTTGAGATTTAGTGGGTGCATGAGCTTGTTTTCTTATTACGCGGTATGCCACATATCCGTGTGTAACATAAGGGGTAGGGGTAATGTTTCCCTTTCTGTTTCGAATCATGAATGATGAAACCATGAAAATGTTACATTTTTTGAAAGTGCTGCATCAGACCTTTCTAAAAATATATAGATTTATGGGGAAAAGTTGCATATTTAAAAGTTACGAAGCTTAAACCTTTCGGTTGTGTCGATTTCAAGTGATTTTTTAAGAACGAAATTACAACATATGGGGTAGGGGTAATGTTTCCCTTTCTGCCTTGAACCATGAATTATGAAACCATATAAATGTTATACCGTTTGAAAGCTCTGGAATGGGCCTTTCCAAACATGTATAGTTTTATTGGGAAAAGTCCATATTTTAAACTTACAAAGCTTATGCCTTTCAGTTTGTGTCAATTTTAAGTGATTTTTTAAGAACGAAATTACAACATACGGGGTAGGGGTAATGTTTCCCTTTCTGCCTCGAACCATGAATTACGAAACCATATAAATGTTATACTGTTTGAAAGCTCTGAAATGGGCCTTTCCAAACATGTATAGTTTTATTGGGAAAAGTCCATATTTTAAAGTTACAAAGCTTAAGCCTTTCAGTTTGTGTCAATTTTAAGTCATTTTTAAGAACGAAATTACAACATATGGGGTAGGGGTAATGTTTCCCTTTCTGCCTCGAACCATGAATTACGAAACCATATAAATTTTATACTGTTTGAAAGCTCTAAACTGGGCCTTTCCAAACATGTATAGTTTCATTGGGAAAAGTCCATATTTTAAAGTTACAAAGCTTATGCCTTTCAGTTTGTGTCAATTTTAAGTGATTTTTTAAACAAAATTATAATATAAGGGGTAGGGGTAATGTTTCCCGTTCTGCCTTGAACCATGAATTATGAAACCATATAAATGTTATACTGTTTGAAAGCTCTGAAATTGGCCTTTCCAAACATGTATAGTTTCATTGGGGAAAGTTGCATATTTGAAAGTTACAAAACTTAAGCCTTTCAGTTTGTGTCAATTTTAAGTGATTTTTTGAACAATATGCACAAAACAGTTAGTCCGTTGGCCAGGTATCGAAATCATCCCCTCTAAGGCATTTTACCCACTATGATTTTCTGTTAGCTAGTATTCTCAGCTGTCATAATCTGCTTATTTTCCATTTAACTGATGGTGTGTGAGAGTGTAACGACTTGTTTGTGAAGGGCTGTCACGCCCTCAGTAGTAAAATAGGAATGGGTTAGGGGTAACATATTTACCGCTAGTCGGAAACAAAAACAAAAAAGTACCATAAACAATACATTCTTAGAAAGCCCAGATAATCCCCTTACCATTGGTATACAACTAAATGGGGATAAATCGATATTCAAACATCGATTAGATTTTATATCGGACATGAAATGTAAATTGTAAAATTTGCTTAATTTCAAACCCAATAATTAAGTTCATGTTCCTCCAAACAATTTTTACAAGGTATTTATATATCATTTGAAAGAACTTAATGCAATAAAGAAGTAAAAAACATTAAAAGAGTGTATCTTCTTGAGACTTATGGGGTGCGTCGATTGTTTACCCAATATATGGTATGCCGTACATCGCTCTATAATATACATTTAAGGGATAGGGGTATGGGTAATGTTTCCTCTCCTACCAAACGCAGCGAATAAGGAAGCCACATAAATATCATATCTCTGAAACACTAACGCAGTTGTTTTTCAACAAGATATGGCTTGACGGGGTAAACTCAAAAATTATGCATGACAATGCCTAAACTCAAAAGTTTGTGTTACTTTACTGACATTTACTTGTTAAAAGGAATATAGAAAAATACTCTATAGGCATTAAATAGCACTAAAAAGCTAAAATGGTGGTTAATAATAGACGTTTTACTCATTTCAATAACTCAAATTAGGGAAAGAAAGTTAACAGCTATAATATGTCAAAAATTGTTTATGATTTGAAACATAACAATCTTCCTCATACAGTTGAACACTATTTTGAGATTCCAAAGCACTCGTATCCAACACGATTAACACAAGTTGAAAATTTTCGTATTCCAGGCTCAAATTTGACAATTTCACAACATAACATTAGGTATGCAGCTGTGAAACACTGGAATTCGCTGCCTGACTTTCTCAAACAATTCAATTGTCAAGTAGACAAGTTTTCAAGTCTGCATTGAAACATCACTTACTGAATTTACATTAAATCTGTGTTTGTTTCTATCCCCATCACACTTAAGCTTGTACCGAATAGTTATTAGTATACTCACGGGCCATGAACTCGACTAGTCCTTTTAGACTATTTTCATGGCCCCACCAGATTTTACAATTTCAGACAGCTGACTTTGAATGTCTTTGTTCTCTGTTTGGCTGTGCGGACAGAAGTCTCCAGTGTCGGCCATCTTGGTTTGCTTTGGCTCTGGACTGTGATCGCTACTTGTACTCAATTTGGTAGCTTCATGCTTCTTTGCTGGTTTTCTCGGCATCTTTTACTGGTTGAAGTTGTCAAACAGTGCTTCAGAATGTATAACAAAAGGTTTTCAGGTATACGAAGACATTTGGTAGCGAAAAACAGAGCAACATTGGACGAGCGATCTCACTGTGCGTCCTACCTCCATGACATGCGTGTATGTGACTATGTGATATAGCTTCTCCATAATAAGATAGATAGAAGGACAACACCTTACCTTCCTTACCAGAAATCATAACCAATTTTTCGATATTATTTGACAACGCAGAACACAATATACTCCCAATAAGGATTACATTTTCGCCTAGGTAATAAAATTCAATAGCAAAATAATTCTGAACTAAAACCCGAAAAGCCAACGTCACAGAACATATTCAAATTACGCAAATAAATAGTAAAGAGAAAGAGAACAATCACTCTATACACCAGGCAATAAGAAGGCGAGACAAACCTCAGAAAATGACTAAAAAGGCTTATATTCCCATTGACACCTCAATGTTTAAAATGCCTTGTGAGTGAATCTATCATTAGTTTCTTATCATGGATGACATTTAACCAATGTTAGACCCTGACGTCTTTGAAGCAAAGACCCTACAAACGGACGTTTTCGGGTCAATGCTTGAAGATACCATTCCCACCAGCATGATCGAATCAGAGAGACTAGATTGATCTAACTTTCGAGCTAGATCAGCCACCAGGAGCTGAGAAAAAATAAGTCAACATAATCATCAGAGTCAAGCGAGCTAGACAACGGCTTCACACATTATACTCCACAGAGAGGACATTCTTACACAATTCACAAAAAGCGTTCAAAAGCTTCGTTAAAGGCATTGTTCGCGATCCCAGGGACGGGCATGGCTGGTTGCGTGGCAAATGCAAAATGTTAGTCATGCTGAATCAAGGTGTAATCAAGTAATAGCTTATTTATAGATAGGGAAAATCCTAATCCTGATAGTAATGATGGAATATAAACTTTTTGAAAAGTTGAGAAATTTGCCACTTCTTTGATTTGTATGTTTTACATTCCATGTTGTACTAGCTGTACTATACATGAACAGTCAATACATCCGGCAAGTATTCTGTGCTGTTCTTTTATAGTTAGGTCCCCGCAATCCGAGATAAGTCTTTCTATAGTGTCAACATTCTCTTCGATTACTGTAATCTACTCCAATAAATTCCCATTTAACTCATTTGTATGATTACAGGGAAGCCTAAGCCTATCTCTTACAATCTAAGATTTGAGATATTTGACAACAACATATATGCAATTTTCATATTTTCATAGGCCTAAATAACACACAGAAGAAAGTCATACTCAATGTTTTGTCCAATTGAAAGTCAAATTTTCACCGAAACAAGTAGAGGTGGCCATCTGTAAGCCAAACGAGAATTAATATTAGCAAAGATGGATATTAATTAAGCCTTTCCCATTTCCGATCCCAGTTACTCATACAACGGGGTATAAGCGAAAGCCAAGAGTATCGAATGTGTTGAAACCTAAGTGGCCCCTATTCAGTACCACGTAGCCTACAGGTACACCTTAAAGAATACTTACCAGGCCAAAATACCGAGTGTTGAATTCCTTCAAAAGTGGCAACACCTGGAAAGACACTGCGGCAACCAATTTATCACCCTGATCTCTAACTATTTACCTCTACACCAATAAAGCACCGGGACTCAAGACAGTTGTACATCACAAACTTAAGAGAGCGATCGAAGACACTCGCTACACAGAACGCAGGATGGAAGGCTGCAAAGACGATTCTTCAAATAGGAAAAAAAAGAAGCTAAAAACAACACAAACATTCACAGCAACGACGACAGGTCGGGTTTTCTTCCTATACTACGGTACAAAACCAAACCAAAGGGTCTTTCAAAGGCCACCGCACTTCCCTTAAAGCCCGGCTCGAAATGGACTGGGATCATGATTAGTGCCAAGTTTGGTTGGGCGTTTTGGGGCATGGCTCTTCATAATGAGTCTGTTGGTAACGGTTGCGATCGTTCGCATTATCTGCGGATCTGTTAGCTCTCAGATCACGCTCAGGCTCGGACTAATATAGATACGTACAGCCTTCGTTTCAAGGTTCGTTTCAGTCATGCCATGGCAAATACTCGAAATAAAAAAGAAAGGAAAACTATCAACTTAATCAAACAAGAGTTTGCTTGAATGAATTTACCGAAGTTTCAGGCCATATCAACGTTCGTTATGTGAATGATTCAGCTGCTGACCGCCATGTACATACGGAATATTGGCGCCATCTAAAGTCGAATAATTATCAAAAAAGTAAAAAGCTTATATCTGGGCTTTCTAAGAATGTATTGTTTATGGTACTTTTTTGTATTTGTTTCCGACTAGCGGTAAATATGTTACCCCTAACCCATTCCTATTTTACTACGGAGGGCGTGACAGCCCTTCACAAACAAGTCGTTACACTCTCACACACCATCAGTTAAATGGAAAATAAGCAGATTATGACAGCTGAGAATACTAGCTAACAGAAAATCATAGTGGGTAAAATGCCTTAGAGCGGATGATTTCGATACCTGGCCAACGGACTAACTGTTTTGTGCATATTGTTCAAAAAATCACTTAAAATTGACACAAACTGAAAGGCTTAAGCTTTGTAACTTTCAAATATGCAACTTTCCCCAATGAAACTATACATGTTTGGAAAGGCCAATTTCAGAGCTTTCAAACAGTATAACATTTATATGGTTTCATAATTCATGGTTCAAGGCAGAACGGGAAACATTACCCCTACCCCTTATATTATAATTTTGTTTAAAAAATCACTTAAAATTGACACAAACTGAAAGGCATAAGCTTTGTAACTTTAAAATATGGACTTTTCCCAATAAAACTATACATGTTTGGAAAGGCCCATTTCAGAGCTTTCAAACGGTATAACATTTATATGGTTTCATAATTCATGGTTCAAGGCAGAACGGGAAACATTACCCCTACCCCTTATATTAAAATTTTGTTTAAAAAATGACTTAAAATTGACACAAACTGAAAGGTTTAAGCTTTGTAACTTTCAAATATGGACTTTTCCCAATAAAACTATACATGTTTGGAAAGGCCAACTTCAGAGCTTTCAAATAGTATAACATTTATATGGTTTCGTAATTCATGGTTCGAGGCAGAAAGGGAAACATTACCCCTACCCCATATGTTGTAATTTCGTCTTTAAAAAATCACTTAAAATTGACACAAACTGAAAGGCATAAGCTTTGTAAGTTTAAAATATGGACTTTTCCCAATAAAACTATACATGTTGGAAAGGCCAATTCAGAGCTTTCAAACAGTATAACATTTATATGGTTTCGTAATTCATGGTTCGAGGCAGAAAGGGAAACATTACCCCTACCCCATATGTTGTAATTTCGTTCTTAAAAAATCACTTAAAATCGACACAAACCGAAAGGTTTAAGCTTTGTAACTTTTAAATATGCAATTTTTCCCCATAAATCTATATATTTTAGAAAGGTCTGATGCAGCACTTTCAAAAAATGTAACATTTTCATGGTTTCATCATTCATGATTCGAAACAGAAAGGGAAACATTACCCCTACCCCTTATGTTACACACGGATATATGGCATACCGCGTAATAAGAAAACAAGCTCATGCACCCACTAAATCTCAAGACACATACTTTAAATGTTGTTTTTCTTGTTTATTGCACTGAGTTCTTCCAAAAAATATATAAATACCTCATGAAAAATTGTTTGGAGGAACGGGAACTTAATTATTGGGTGTGAAATTTAGCAAATTTTACGATTTACGGCCAATGGCCGATATAAAGTCTAATCGACGTTCGAATATTAATTAATCCCTATTAAGTTATATATCAATGAAAAGGCCATGATCTTGGCTTTCTAAAAATGTAACGTTTATAGTATTTTATTGTTTCTGTTTCCGTCGAGCGGTAGATACGTGACCCCTACCCCATTGTTGAAATCCAAGATGGCGGCCAAGATGGCGGCAAAGATGGCGCCAATGAACCCCATGGGACACGATTTGATTTTGGGAACATCAAAATTCATTAAATATAGACCCTAAGGATTTCAGAAATGTAGATTAAAAAAATACATCCGTGGGGTGCATGGGAACCCTACCTTTCGACCCGACTAATTGTCCCTTCTGTGCGGACACGCTTTGACAACAAATAAAAGAGTGGCATCTGCGCATGTGTGGGGTGAACGGTACGTTTCAGTCGGGATGAACAAAGCGATAACACAACTTATTCAAAGAGTTTTATTCTCAGACTTGTATCAAGTCTATCTCTCGGTGACATAACGCAGGTAAAGGGTAGATCTACTGATAGCCCCGGGAAAGCAATTCCATTGAAGGTGCATTTGTCTTAATTTGCGCAAACGGGTGGCGGGGACGGGCGGGTTCTACTCGTTATCTTGTTTCTCAAGGCACAAGTTTTATGGGAATTCTCACCACTAGGGGGTCATATTAGCGTTCGTAAGGGCATACATCTAGTTTGATACATCCATGAATTTTGAACTGTCGCAATCGACTCACTCCTAGCCCTCCATAATATCTCTAGGTACGACTAGCGAAACGGAAAGTCACACGAAGACAGGAAAACACACGCTGCTGTTGAGGCGTGATAAAAGTAATTTGGAAAGCTGGACACGTCCATTCCATGAATTTCTCCGGTGTAAGACATTTAAGTTCTTAAATTATCCATAACGATGTTCCTTTCCTGTACAATAGTCTGAGGGACATACGTGTTTCTTTGGATATACTCATTTTGATACATAACAAGGGAACTTTTCGCCCTGAAATCATGCAAAATGTTGACGAAAATCAGCATGTAATTTTTTTATTTCTGTTTGCTTTTACACTTTGAATGTCTTTTCTCTGATATTGGAATCTACAGTTTTTATCATGTGTCGAATCAAAAGCGTGAGTGTGGAATCAAAGGTCATGCTTGAAGGAAAAACCGGGATCATAAAGGTCAACTCTTCCTTCGTTAAGTTGTTTGAGGCAAGGAACTGAAAATTTTAGTTTAGTTACTATAAGACAACTCCCATCCGATACTGTTGCTGCAATATACTGTTTGTGCAATAGTTTGAGATGGTATCGGTTAATGGTTTCATTCGGAAAAGGTAAATTTTTTCTGTTTTTCAGTGTGTCCTCGGCCACGACAATACCTCCTTAATTGCATCTACTTGTGGCAGTCACATCGTGCGCAGCTTTTGAAACTATGCGCTAAATTTATGAACATCATGATGGGAAATTGTAGTCTGTGAAAATTGTGGCGGCTAGATTTTGGGTGCAACTTCAGTACTACCTCCATTGCCCATATGGTCGAGTGAAGGTCAAGAGTAAGGTGAATGGACGGAATTTCAGAGCTATATTCCGATATTAGTATCAGCGTTCGCAGCGTTTACGATATGTAGGTACTATCAGAAGTCTACGGGTTGTTTGGTTAGGTAAGTTCATCGGAGCCGTCGTCGTTCTTGAACATGTTTCACTTATTACACGTTTTTCAGGGTCGGAGCCCGTTATGCATCAAGCCTACAAGGCGCTGTCACAGAAGATACAATCAAGTCGGTGGAAACCTCTGGCAAGGAGTCTCGGCGTCGAAGAGTTTGAAATTCATCGACTGACCTACGCACACAGTGATGTACAGGACCGGGTATATCACATGCTCCTTCTCTGGCAACGAAAGTTCGGCGATGACACAAAGGCGGCCAAGGATGTGCTTGCATCGGCTCTAAAGGAAGAAAATATGGACGCACTGGTCGATCTAGTCGGTAAAAAGTCACGCACATGTACCTTGTCTAATACTTGCCAAGGGAAGCTCAATAAAACGCACATTAAAAGTCAACACGAGGCGAAAATGGGGCTTAAAACCACATATTGGTAGGCGCTTCCAATAGCTGCCACCCCACCCCCCGACCTGGTCACCAGTTAAAGGCACTGTTCGCGATCCCTGTGATCGCCTTTGTTCTAGTCTGTAGGAGGAATATGGACGTGTGATAGCCTTTTGTTTTCCATTGAAATTGTAATCTGATGGGTAATTTTCTGATGAGACAATCTGGTGCCAACACAGGCCTTCTTATACACTTTTGAAACGGTTCCGACAACAGTTACCTGCCATGAGTAACCGCGATCCATGCATGACTATATCCTGAATGACGTAAGACAAGGTGTTGTCTATGTGGTACAAAGCGGAGAGTTAGTGCAACTACCAAAACATTGAAGTCTTCAGTGGAAGATATATGTACACAAAAAAATAGCGAAAGATTGTATAGTAAAAATGGAACAGTTAAAATCTGAGGCTTAAAAATTTACCGGGTAGATTTTATTCTCTTTCATGCAATTTAACACTGTTCTACTTTAATAACCACGTTTTCGGATCATTTCTCATTTTGTTTAATGTGCAATTTTTCAACTTTCCTCACTTTTTGACTTACTTTCAGCAATTTCCATTGTGCTTTATCCAATAGCCATCGTATTTGTTTTACAATTTTCGACATGTTTTGTTTCATCCATTAATGTAACCCTAAAGAATAAGAAGTCAGTCCGTGCACTGACGAAACGCTCGTTTATTGAAGACGGGAACTCAGACCGAGCACTTTTTTGTCTTCTGACATTTTTGCTGTTGTCAAATCTTCTATCAAGACGAGTGACAGTGGAAAATGTCTCGTTTTTGCGGCGAAGAAACGGTTGATGTGTGTTACGAAACATATATGGACATGCAATATTCATCTAACGCATTTGTTTCAAAGAGTAACTGTTTCATGACTCAAATCTGACTGTCTGTTTGACGAGACTATGGGCAGAGGGGTACATATTTTTGCTTCATTTACAGGCCTAGAGCCGAGGGGAAAACATGTATTCTGTACCCGAGTATGGCCAGTCAATATGTGTAGCTCTTTAAAAGAATTGTAGCTATATCATTTGATGATTTTTTCACTACTTTTATACCAACTACAGTTTCTTGTTCTGATCCCAAAACCATGTTGATGAACACAGTCAAATTGCACTCCCTTCCCATTTGTCTTGCAAATTTCAACATCAGTCTTTTTTCCTGAACCATCAAGTCTTTTAACTTACCTTTTCCCGTTTTGTAATTTCTGAATAGTTTTTATCCACATTTTATATACCTTGAGCGCATTTTCCTACAACACTTTGCAGATTTTACTGTTCTCTGCTTTACCTTTTTACCGTTTTATCCATCAATAAGAGCCTTATTCTCATTTTATGTAGTTTTTATCTCTGTAAATGTACATTTTATTTTTATGTTCATGGTATTATTGAATAAAATGTACTGAAGACTGGAGACCAATTGAGCCATCTCGGTTTTTACTCTACATCTACTATGGTCCAGGCGTGTTCCAAAACTCCACTCATAAACTCAAAGGTTGTAGTTGGACTGATTCTTTTTACAACGCCACAGTATTCAGCCCTTCAACCCAGCCTGTACATGTGTATGACTGTATTGTTACTGTTGTCAAGTGGATTTTCGTCCGGACAAGAATTCAAATGTGATCAATACCATTGCACATTTCACACGTTATAGACGCTGCGTTGGAAAGCTAAATAGTTAAGCAATAAAGCACACCCAGTGACGGTATACCACGAGATTTTGAACAGTTCACGACATATATGCACGAGCGATAGCGAGTGCATATATGAAGTTAACTGGTCAAAATCGATTGGTATACCCGGGGTGGTATACCGTCGCAGGGTGTGATTTATTGCTATTATATCATAACAGTATGTTGAAATTCTGGCATGGAACGTCAAAAAGGGTTTTTGCTCAAGCTGAGAGCTCGCGCGTATGCCAGCCGTGGTATATCGCCAATATACCACGGTTCTTTTCGCGTCTCGACCAATCAGATCGCTGCATTTGCGCCATCAATATACTGGTATGATATAATAGGTGTTATAGCATGTTTTGAGGAGTAGAACAGAAATTTGCCGTTTTGCAAAGTCAGTCTAAAAACAAAATAAGTGAAAAACTTCATCAAAAAATAAGAGGGACAGTATGATGAGGTCAGCTACATCTTTGCGAGGTAACACGAAATATCGTTAGATAGGATGGATTTCGCATCGAATAGAAATCGTACAGAATGATGTGGCATTGGGGAGATTTCGTATGTAAGCAAGATTGAAGGTTATGAGCTTTTAGAAAATGTTCAAATACAGTTAAGTTAATGGCAGCTGGGAGGAAAAAAATACCGACATGGAAGTTTATTCACTGTCACATTTGACAACACCGGATGTACAGCAGCATATTGGCGCAGTGTGGTAATTGTCGTTGGTCCTGTAAAGCGTCATGTTATGTGTTCACAAGAGGGTTCAACGATCAAGAATTGAATTGTCGTGGCTGTGAATTCAAAACTGATATCACGTCGACGTCACTCGCTTGTCTGACAGCAAGGTGAGCCTGGTGTTGAGAATAAATCTGTCCCGGATGATGACTATTGTGATGCGAACTTGAAATTGATGTCACACTGCTATGACGTCCCTGCCATTTAAGAAGCCTGTTGGAAAGTTTACTAGATATACATCTGTTATGAGCAAATGTTGCTAGTTGCCTGCTGATTAAAACGACCCAACAGTTAAATTAGAAATGAAAATGGATGGATGCATCGGTGAGCACATTCATTAAATTTAATGAAATACAGAAAATAAACTGAATTGACATTAATCTAACATTTTCGGCAGACTCAAGTGACAGTCTTAGCTCCTGTATGGCTTGGCTTCACAGATCGCTTCATGATGGTCCCAGACACTAAAGGTTCTTTAGGTACGATATATTTGGCAGTGATGAATTTTTAATTTTGACAATACAGTGATGGAAAATATAATCCCCAACTCGTCTGAGAAATTTGATCTCCGGTCCTTGAGGGTGTGAGATTGTATTAACCTCACTGCCTCGAAAAACCTGGGATGATATTTCTAAAATTCCTTTTGGACATTTGTCTCACACAAGCCGCGGGCAAATATCCTAACTCGTGCGAGAAGTCTTATCCAGGGTCCTTGAGGATGTGTGATTCTTTTTCTCGCATGACAACAAAGTGAAGTGAATTGGCACTAGAAACATGTCCTCGACGATGCACATTATCCAAAACCATCATAGCCATGTTGTTGGGCATTCTGTTGTTCCGGTCCATGTGTAATGTCTGAAGTTCATTTTAAATTTCACATGTAAATAATGACTTGTAGATGATAACTTTAAAAGCATCATTATTGTAATACTTAGTAAAAATACGCAACATTTTTTCGGCAGCCGGTCTCTTCGATAAAATCCTCTTACTTTGAGACGGATTCAGATATCTAGTCCGTCTCAATAGTGTTCAAACTTCTCTGAACGTCTTCATATCAGTACAAGTACCAGAATTTTTAAAAGGGCTGCTCCTAGGTGCTTAGTTTTTCTTGTCGAAAAAGAGGGTTAAACAAAACGCTCCTCTGTCAGTTTTTGTGATCGCTGACACTTATCATCCGCAATGAACTCAGACTACTCAAAGACATGCAACTCGAACGAGAATGGTCGTATTTTCAGTTCAAAGAAAGACAAAATAGGGTGACGCATTCTGTCACTTGTGTAAAGGTGTGATGTATTTTCCAAAACATGATCTCCTCGATTTCCCCGGCACGTATGTTTACAATGATAAATACTGTAGGATACCACTCGACAGTTTTCCGTCAAAATTGGGTGTTGCAACTCTCAAAGTCTGTTTTATCTAGGAGTTTTAATGGAATTGTTTCATAAGAAGCAAAAGTGGTATGTCACATATGGCTCATTACTTAGCATTCTAGTCCAGGGTGAGTAGTTATTGAGCAGCTGTTGTCGATCAAATTAAAACGAATGTGTGAATGTTGTGCTGCTATGAAAATAATCATTTGAGTGTCTCTATCTCATTACGACAAACATCTTTGATGTTGCTCTGTATTTTTTCTGAGTTTGGTTCCATGATATGGATTAGCAAATGCTCCTCACCAAATAGTACTTCACTAATACAATCTAATCATTGTAATAATCATTTCTGCTCTCTTTGTCTGAAGCTATGGTAGATATTCAGACTCCCAAAGTTTTACAATTCTCTTCTGATCTACCATTTGTGGGGCTCATTTAAAGCTCTTGGAATAAGAATAATTTTAACCGTCTTAGTTTTTCGAAAATCATAAATTTTATTTTTTCCAATAGAGTTAACACAGGGATGGTGGGCATTTGGAGTTTCAAATTTCGGTTAATGTCAGGTAATTTGTTTCTCAAGTACCAAAATTTGCACGTTGATTCGCTAAGAGAATGGTTGAAAGTTTCATTGACGAAAGCTTGAGCAAAAGTTTTAAGTCTTTTACTTTCGAGGCGCATACTACCTTAAAGACTATGAATTGTAATTTTACTTCAAAGTTTAACTTTTTAAGGTGAAATAAAAGGGTATCATAAAGGAGGGTTGTGATGATCGACCTTCCCTATCCTCTTAAAATTCGTGTAATTTTACTAATAAATTTATTTTTTTATGTTCTTTTATGCTGCATATTTCTTATGAGTCAGTTGCAATGACTACGATATGGTAGGAGTATTTTTTGATTTCAACAGTATCATGGTAACTGCTTCAAACTGACGGACATTGAACATATAAAAGATCAAAGTAGATGAAACTTGTATAAGATAGTAACGCTAATTTGCAATTCTTTAATTCAGTAGCTTTTTGATCGGATTCGTACACTTACAACCTACCTTATCTATAAACCTGGCGAAGACCGCTTGGTTAAATCCCCTTATTAAAATCTCTGAGAATATTTGCAATCACATTCACTGTAACTGTTTTGGCGGGAAAATTGTCAAGTTGTTCACTCACCTCTTACGTGAGCATACCTCTCAGATCTTACGGCCGTTGCCAGAGTACAAGGATACTAGAAATGTTAGACTGTATAGGCTTGAGATAGAGGACATAACAAAGTTTAATTTATCGGAACAATATTTTCTCAGTCTAGAGCCGTGCTTGGAAGAGACGAGAAAGTTGCTCAAGTTACTTGTTCAACTTGACGAACATGTCAATGAAGAAGAATTTACTGAACAGTGCCACTAGGCTAAGCATTCGATATCGCGTTTCCAGTTACTCGTTAAACCTTGCAATTTAATTGGCACTTTAAAATACAATACCTCGATCACTGTCTGGTCTGAACCACAGGGTGAATAGTCGAGACGACTCGATTACAGACTCGAGTTACACGGCACTTTCCATACAGTAGTAGAGCAGATAAGTGAGGTATTTTGGCAAAATATTTCATTTTATGATACAAGCATGAAACTTTGCACAACCATCAATGGTATATCACTTAGCAAGAAAACAACGCTAGCCACCAGAAAATCTAAGATGGCGGCCGTATGGCAGCCATTTTCCCATATGGCTGCCGTGCAAATATTTTAAGATATAAAAAGCAGAATTTATTAACGATTTACGTGGTTTCCGTGTCAAATTGTATGTTTTATGTGCCTGAGGCTGGTTATGCAGATCTTAAGGCATATTTTGTGATTTTGTCGATCCAAGATGGCGGCCGAAATTTCGGCCATTTTCCAATATGGCGTCCATGCAAATTTATATACTAGTTTCTATGGCGTAAAATGCACAATTTATTATCCGTTTAAATTGTTTTGGCATAAAATTGTATGTTTTTATGTTCCTGAGACTACTATTGCATATTTTCAATGTATATTTTTTTATTTTGTCATCCAAGATGGCAACTGCATGGCGATAGTGGGCTTCCAAGCAAATCGATATACTATATTTATGGCATAAAAATCACAATTCATTTCCATTTAAGTGGTTTTTGTGTGAAACCGTATGTTCTTTATATGCCCGAGACTGTTCTTGTAGGTTGAAAAGTCTTATTTTGTGATTTTGTTTGTCTAAGATGATGGCTGTATGGTGGCTATTTTCCAAAAGATCTTCTAAGCAAATTCATATACTATAATTTAGGGCATAAAATGCACAATCCATTACCAATTATTTTATGTCAAATTGCATGTTTGTATGTGCCTGAGACAGTTCTTTCAGCTACTAAAGGTATATTTTGTAATTCCGTTCAACTCAAAAATGGAAAACATAAAATTTTACTATTTAACTAGCACTCATGGAACCATAGCCAACCTTAAAAAAAAATTGTGTTCTTTTTCAGACCAAATACTAAAACTTTGTCTTGTCAACATTAACTTGATAATTTAGGCAGAACAACTTCAAAGAATGGCACTGTGCAAATCAGACCACTGTGATAACATCCACACCTACCTGAACATTCTCTATTATACAGCCACATTTTGTCAACTGTTGACAACTTTCAGCAATAGGATATGGACGCGCTAAGTGTCACCTTGTTATTCCCATCCCCATTCTCTTGGTGTATAGGTCAAATTGGCGAATTACAAATTTCCTGTCCCCATTTATGACCTACCTGATATGCATCACATTTTGCATGTTGTATGAATGTAAACTGAATTGGAGGAATTAAATTATATGATCGTTGCTGCTTGCAAATAGGTCCAATCTTGCATCATTTATATGTATAGCTGTGCTCGTTCTATCATACACATATTCAAGAAACTTTTCTAAAACTGCAAGACCCTCATCAATGGCTGTTGAGTGAGTGTTCGACAGGTGTCAGAGATATCCATAAAGACATTCCATGTGTACCATGCAGATTTATTTCCCTTCCCTTGGAAAGCAGATATAGTATGGAACAGGAAATGTAGGCAACGCACATTGATTCTACCCTTCTTAGTGATATGGTAAGAGAGTAAACCAATGTGGGGTTTCACAACAGCGGTAAACGTGGTAAGAAACCAGTGAATCGATTGTGCTTTGACCCTCGTCATGTGATCTTGGTCCCCGGGCAAACGATGTTATGTTTGTGGATTCGTCTAAATGGTGTTTCAGGACCAAAGTGAGGTCCCTTCATCAGTCGCTCGAATGGTTTTTATATCCCCATATGTGTCAGTTTGATGGAAGCCATTGTTCATCAAAGAGAGTTGCTAGAATCGTTATGTTGTGGTCTTATTGTTCCGCAGTTTGTTGTTGTTCGTTTAAACTGTCCTCGTGTTTGTTTTTTGCTCCAACGAAGATGTCTTTATGTTTTTATTCCTTTTGCATGCTGTGATAGGTGTTTTCCTGGAAAATCGGGCCAAGTGTTTGATTGCCCAATTTTCCAGTTTCTTATCAAACATTGTCTGATTAGGATGCTCTTACAGTTGTTGTGTAGAAAACTTTAGCTGTTACGTCATTACTCTTTTATTCGTCAATGATGTATAGCGAAAGTATTGACCAAACAGCAAAATCCAGGCGAAAAACGAAAGGAAAGGAGCTTTTCAACAAAATTCATGGAATCTGCAAAAAAGCTTATAGGCTAGCTTTCAAAGGCAAGAAAAAATAATCTTCTCTCCTGTAAAAAAAACCCAACCGGCCTTCATATAGGTCACCACATCCTCCATAAAGAAAGCTACCGTCGCACTAAACCACGTGTCTGGCACCGCACACACCAAGACATAACAACAAATAGACAAATTCAACTATTGAAAAAACACTTCTCAAACAAAGAAAGCAAGAAACTTGAAATGCAAAAAAAAAGACAAGAAGTCCTTAAAAATGGAAGGTTAAACAAAAACAAGATCTGAGAAAGAACCTCAGATATATAAAAAACCTTTCATATTAAATGTTAACAAATTTTGAATCAAAACATTAAGCAAAGGCTTGAAATGTATTCCCACTCCTAAATACCCACATGGAAAAAAACTCGTACGACATATTACCATATTAATGTGCATCATGAGATTGCGTTATATCATGAGAATCAATCAATCAGACATATTTTCATAGATAAGTCCATGTGGTCACTTCTGACAATGGATAACCCGAAACAGGAAAACTAGCTGGAAGTAACTAAGATCATTGTATAGCAGAAATTCCTTTTGAAACCCACATCAGAAAAAAACATGCTCAGCATGATGGTATCTTCTACCAATATACACAAACCCCACCGAAAGGAACAATCTTTATATGATGCCTTAATATGAGTTGCTGTTTCCAGCCAAAAAAAATCTCGGAATTTGTAGACTATTTCATAAAAAGACAATTAACAAATATCAAGGACACAAAAGGCTTCCTTAACAAGCTGGAATAAAAAAAATACAGAAATACCTATTTTTATAATATTAGACGTCAAGGTGGTATCAATGCACGCAAACATGCCACAAAATGACGCCATAAGCGCAGTGATCGTGGTGATGGACTGTAAAATAGCACCACCCAACACAAACGATGTCAAAAACCCACAAAAAACTACATGGAAGCCCTACTCTCGATTATTCTCAAACACAATATATTTGAATTCAAAGGAGAATACTATAAACAAATATATGGAAACAGAACGGCTCCATTTTAAAACCAACACAAAACCGACTGACACGTTCCAATATTTATCAAGAAGTTCCTGCCACCCAAGGAATATTTTCAAGGGATTTGTTGAAGATGAATTCTTTAGATATGCTGACACATGCAGCAACAATGTGGACTTCATTAAAGGGGTCAATTTTTTCACTCGATAACTTCAACAACGAGATTACAGAAAAAACATAAATATTTTGTATCAGAAAAGAAGTTAACAAAACGTCCGCTACACCTCATTGACAAGATAAGAATAATGTCGTAACAACAAAACCTATCCACACAACGACCTTTAGTCCATTCATCAAAACCATCCTAGTCAAACAATATTTAATAGGAAACTGAAAGTAATAATGGCAATCAAACGCGGGCCACAGTTTTTCTAAAAAAAATCATAGCATAGAAAAGGAATAAAACATAAAAACATTCTTTTCCATGAAAAACGAAGCTAGAGCACAATTGAAACGAATGGTCTGAGCAACAAAGCACGCAACAGCCAGACCAAAACATAAATTATTCTAGCAAATCCTTTTGATAAACAATCGCTAATGTCAAACTAAACAAGTGGGAATACAAAACCATTCGAGCGACTGATGAAGCGACCCCAATTTGGTCCTAAAATACCATTAAAACGAATCACACAAACATAAACCTGTCTTCCTTGGGGTCCATATCACATGACCAGGGTCAAAGCAATATAGATTCATAAAAACAACATTGGTCCACTCACTATATCGTATCACTCACAAATGTAGCCAGTTAATCATTTGTTCAGGTCTCCGAGGCTGGCTCTGATCCTGATAATTAAAGTGCACCTAACTAACGAATAACAGGGCTGGTTAATTAGCATTTTACATTTTCCCCCATCGCTTGATGTAAGCTAAATAGAGTTACAGATATATAGAATTCTGGTATGTCTTAAAGACATCAAAAATAGCAAAAAAGTTGTTGGGAAGTGAAGACCTTTTATTTTTAAGTTTTTTAACACATTAAATGTACTTTTTGTTCTGAAATTCACTGGCAGAGCAAATTTCTGACTCAAGATTGAACAATATCACAAAATTAACATCAGAAATAGACTCAACACAGTTGAAAACATTGGTATAGCCACTAATATTGTTAAATTCAGATAATAATGTCCCAAATCATCAATGATTTCATTTTTCTGGAAGTCCATTTGGCGGCCATCTTGAAAAATGGCCGCCATATTGGATTTTTTCGTGGCTAGCGTTTTTTCTTAAAAGGTGACCTAAAATGTGCCTACATGCCAATTTTCATGCTTGTATCACAATTTGAAATATTTTCTCACTTATCCGCTCTACTACAGGGATATATACAACGATTATTTCTTCATAACTGCAAGAGATATACACAGTCGGAGTATCCAACAGCAAGTCCATTATAGGAATATGTGAAGATACCTTTAAGTTATCGTCAATTGGAGGTGCACTTGGGGCTGGTGTTATCATTTTACCACGGTCGTTTCCGATTGCATAAGGTGTACTGCTGTACTAATCACATTGATCCTCTCTGCTTCCATCCTTCGTACAAAAGTTTCAAGGCAGCTGATGTATATGAGCTGATGTACACTACTGACGAATTATTTCGTCAATTCATAGAACAACCTTTCTCTGAGCAAAATTTTCATTTTGTGAGTGTATAATATCCGTTGGTGATATAAATATATATATATATATATATATATATATATATATATATATATATATATATATATATATATATATATATATATGTGTGTGTGTGTATACACATGTGTGTACATACGTACGTACTTATGTACGTACATACATACATACATAGATACATACATACATACATACATACATACATACATACATACATACATACATACATACATACATACATACATACATACATACACACACACATACACACATACACACACACATACATACATACATACATACATACATACATACATACATACATACATACATACATACATACATACATAAATAAATACAACATAACAGATTTTCGGACTCTCCATCTTTAGTGATACTTCTTTGATCTACCTCTTGAGATAGCTCGTTAGAACTCATGGAGTAAATGAAGTTTTCTTAATGAAAATCGAAAATTAATTTTTCCCCATAGATTTATCACATGGACGGCGGCCATGTTGAATTCCAAGTCTGTCAGTATTAGGCAGTTTTTCTTTACAACCAAGGTTTGCACGATGACTACTGATTTTTATCGTTAATTTAGAAAGGGAATGGTTTAGAGTTCCCTAACGGAAACTCTAAGCAAACTTTAAGTCTTTCAATTTCCAGGCGCGTGCTACCATGGTAGACTTATCCAGTAAAGGCGTTAGGAGAATTTCAAGCACCAGTAATGCTAACCTTTGATGTGTTTTCGCTAGTTTTGTTTTTAATGTCGACCATAAATTCTTGTTCCACTTCCCCAAAGCATGTTGAGATAAACAGTATTCTACCAGTATCAACCCAGCCTGTACATGTGTAAGCTGCGATGTTATTGTTGACAAGTGAATTCTGGTCCGGCCTAGAATTCATTTAATGTAAATAATAACAATATGTTTTACACATCTAGACGCTATGTTGATAAGCTTAATAGTGAGTGTTTCAACGTTCGTCTCGGAGTAGAATAAGGTCTTGCAATTGACATACAAAATAAAAATCATGAAAAAATCATGAAATCACCTTTACTGGTCCTTCAGAGACCACTTTGCTTTCAGTTCCCTTTAAGGCCAAAGAAAGGCACATAACTGTGTTTCTGGTAACCCGACCTAACCTCGTTAAAACCCTCTGTCCCTGAACTTGTCTAAAAAAACATTTTGAAAAAATGTGCATTATTTTGTCAAACTTTGATTTTTTTGTTTTGGTTGTAGATAATCATGAAATAAAAATGACAAAAATTCCTGACCGACCGACCAACCTACCCTACTTCATGAAAGTCATGTTATAAATGGAAACACAATTTTGCACTATGGCAGTTCAGCCACTGAAAACAGCCTGGTTTCCACAGTAATTACTGACTGACAAACACACAGAGGACGCCGGAGATCAGTAAAATGTATTTCTTTGAAACAGAGTTATGTGAGTGTGCAATACAGGGACACTGTCTCTGGAGGCACCATAGGGGCAGTGGTTAGGGTACCACCAGTCTCACAGTTAGAGGATGGAGAGTTCGAGATTCTTACACGGCGTAGAGCAAGCTAACTTTACTCCTCATTGCTCCATTGGGTTGTGTTATGGGCACCTCATCCTGTAATTGGGCGTTCGCTTGTTGGATTGAATAAAAAAATTGAAAAACAAACAATAAAAGACAAAAAACAAAAAACCTGCACGCTTCACTGTGTGTCCAATCTCTGATGTATAGGTAAAAAATTTGAAAGATCACCTCTTAACTGAACATTGCAACACAATGAATACTCTTCAATGCTGTCTGTATTGCGTCTGGTTTCAAAACTGTCATTCAAATTTATTTTCGCTTCGTAAGTTTGAACAAACACAAAATCTTTCAAAAATTTCATCAATAATCATAAATAGTAATCACAAAGAAACACAAACAATTTATAAAGAAAACAAGGGGTAAGCCACAACAGTATAGGTTATATTCACAAACTTTCAGAATGTATCTGTAAGAATATTCAAAAATATACACTTCGTCATTAACCTTGAAATATCCGTGTTGACCTATCCCTACGATGCTTTGACATCTTCCAGATAAATATTTCAAAAGAAGTCCTTGATCAAAACGTGTAGATAAGCGATGATCTTTTATTCTTTTGAAAAAAATCGCTTTAGACTTTGTAAATATCTTTTCAATTTTTATTCAGTAGGTTTTGAGGTCAAGTTTAATTACTATATCAAAACGTATTTATATCATAGACGCGAGATGAACGCTCACAACATATAAATATAATTCACACACATTTTAAGATATGTATGTATGTATGTATGTATGTATGTATGTATGTATGTATGTATGTATGTATTATGTATGTATTATGTATGTATGTATGTATGTATGTATGTATGTATGTATGTATGGTAGTAGGTAGGAAACTACGTATACAAACTATATATGAGTGTATATATGACATACATATTATATTTATATACACACATATATATATATTATATATATATATAATATATATATATATATATATATATATATATATATATATATATATATATATATATATCAGAAACGAAATTGATGTCGCGCCAAGAAAAATCGAACGACTTGACTTTTTTCTTCTCACAAATGCCGATGTTTCTGATTGTAAAATTTAATGTTTCTAATTATGAAAAAATATAACCATAGTTCTTTATTTGATAACAAATGAAATGCAATTTTTGGCTTTCGGTCGTTAGTTTCGATTTGAAAACTGAAATCAGAAACTGAATTAAAATCGACGAACCAGAAAGTCTTATTTATAGTGGGTATATCATGAAGTTTTCTAGATATGAAACGAACAACAGCACGGCATGTACCCACTTACAGAACATAAATTTGAGCAGGTCAGATCACGGTACGGTACTTGGCACGATCGAACTTTGCACGGATATACCATCTCGCTAAAATCATTCTCTTCAATCGGCTTGCCCAGTGACGCCGCTGAAGCACTTGAAACAGTGTGTTCTGAACATCTGAAAGACGTTTCGTGTGTGTCTTCTGATCGCTGGTATAGCATACATCCAAATGATAGGATCGAGGGCCGCTGGAATATACGCCAGTACCATGGCCAAGACCCGCAGTTCAGAAGGTATTCCTGGAAAAATAAAAATATAAAGTCAAGATAGTAGGATTTTTATGAACGTAAATGTTTATTAGCAAAAAAATATGAAATAGTTGAATTGACGAGAATTTATATGAGAAATACCGTTTTAGTTTGTTCAGGGAGACGACGGTACTAGAGACCGGGGTAGGACAGGCACTTGACGAGCCGGTAGACAACAGGGACTAACTTCTGAAGGCATCACTCAAAAGTACTGATTGTGATTGAATAGTTTGCGTACATACCGTACATCGCTTCATACAAATACGTCTGTACCTTCATGAGCCCCCAACCCACCCTGATACCTTCATGAGCCCCCCACCCACCCCGATACCTTCATGAGCCCCCACCCCACCCCGATACCTTCATGAGCGCCCACCCACACCCCGTCAGATGAGCACACGTTGTTGCTGAGCTCTGTAAATTTACAAATTTCTAACTCGGTTTTTCGTTGTTGTGTCCGTATTAAGTTCTAGAGACTGTTCCTGAACGATCTACAGCATGTGTAAGTACGTTTTTTGTGAGCTCAGTAGCTGGGTTTTCCCGTTTTTAGGCTACGGCCAGGTCGGATACTCTGAACGTGGTCACCATCAACAGGTGTTACTCTGTATAAACTGAACAGACAAATTCTCCATGAGGGATAAGATCAGTGAAAATGATATTTAAGAGATTTAAGAACATTACTGATAATAATCTTAGTCAGATAAATATTCCGGTTCAGGCTTTGTTGTGTAGGAATCCCAACTGTGATAATCAACATAATCAAGAATGTATCAAAACATTTTATGCTCTATAATATGTTTCTTTTTTCTTAAGTGTGCTTTTAATATGAAAGGATGAATTCCATGCCAACGGTCCCTGGGTGGAACGTCTGTGTGGAAGATTTTCCACGCCCATGGCAGGGCAGGGATTCTTTCAAATCATGCTGTAGCTTTGGAAGACCTTGCAATGGTCCCATTTATAACATGAGTGTTGCGCCTGCAAATTCAAACACGCTCTCCGAGTTTGTAAGAGCAGTGAAAATAATTCCCGGACGGATGGGTATGCAGTTTCACTTCGATGCAAGGACACTAAAAGTTTCTTGAAATCTGTTCATTCAATTAATAGCATTCCGTCTACTCTGTCGTCGTCTCTTTGAGGTTGCTCTGGACAGATTGCAAAATTAAAATTACTGAAATCATTACGCTGCCTTACTACATTCTGTAAAAATTAACAGTCATGTCATGGCTTTCTTCGCAGAACAATCTGGAAAATGACTACATCGCTAATGTTTCGGAAATTGCGCATAACAAGTAAGGAAAAAAGTTACATTGAAAATAAACTCACACTGACTGATGTTGAAACTTGTCTGAATATCTATTGTAGAAGGATTAGCCAATTTGATGGCAGATTTTTAAAACCAGTCTTAGTAAGAATACAAAATCTGTGCCTGGATTTGATTTAATTTAGCTTCGTAATGGGACATCTTAAAAGTCACAATGCTCCATGGCTAGACTGCGCAATCTCATAAAGTACCGGCGTACTTATAATGTTTAATATGTGGTCGCAGTTACTCTTAGCGCATCAGTGTCATAAAAATATTTTAAAGACATTATTATAAATTGACGTGAACATGAAGGGTTTCCGAGAGAATAAGTAAGCTTATAGGTGATGTAGTTTCAGCGTAATATAAGTAGAAATCCCATCGAACACATAGATTTATTTATTTTTCTTTCATATATACTGAAATATACAAATACACTTTTCCGTTCTTCTCCCTAAAGTGTGGCAAAGCAAACTATCCTAGTCAGCACACCACATTGCTTTTCGTATTTGATGTTATCGTCGGACATGAATTGTATTCCAGACTGAAAATCTTCCTTCCCCTTCCAACGGAAGTCGGTAACTCAGGTCACGGGATCGACTCGTCAAGGAATAGCTATTTCACGGTACAATTTTGGTTCAGAATGGCCGTATACGGCCTGATAGGGAATTTTATAGTGATTTGGATCATTTTCAGGCTTATCACCATTGTGGAAAGAAAACCTATAGTTTGGTACTGGTCGAGAAATGTGTTGACTCCTTCACGCATGGAATCCAATTTTAAGTAGATTATTCAAGGTGAAACATATCAGGTGTATTTATCAAGCAAACTGAAAGCACACTGTACGTACTGTGCATTGCGTTTTCATTGCAAATCCGATTCCATTCCATTACGGCATGTCAGTTGGTATAATTCTGCAGCCTGGGGAGTTTTTTATCGAATTGCTGCCATCGCCTTTCATGTTCAATGCAAATCCAGTCTATCATTAAATTTGCAATATCAAGGTTTAGGTGCAAAGTCAGAGTCAATGTGGCCATTCACGTGACTACAAGGTTGATGAAATTTCGAAAAAATTTAAAAGTGTTGTAGACAAATGAAGAAGATGTGATATCATGAGAAAGCAGCCCGATTGACGGGCATGATACGATGGACTACAGTCCTTCCACCCACCTGACATACCGACCAAAAGACATGCAAACAGTTACGAAGAGAGAAGAAGGCTGACAGGTAGACAGACAGACGGAGCAACGAAAAGGAAGGCAGAACAAGAAGAGATCGGCAAACAGATAGCCTCAATAGATTGATCGTGACAAACGACGTACTGAGGAAGGTAGACAATTCTACCGCGAGGCAGACAGATGACATTTTCAAATAATGGCAATATAATTGGAGTGGATACGAATAGCAGCAGGAATTGTACCTGATTGTAACTAGCGTTTATGACGTTTGTTTTTTAAACTTTTATACTTTAAAGCATCCTCGAGCCTCTGATTTAAAGTTTTCAAAAATTTTCTTTCAAAATAATTGCATGTCCTAAATAATTCATATAATACTGATTATAGGTTGCATTTGTTGCTCCGCGATGGTGCCATTAAATCGAATGTTTACTCGTTCAAAAAGCACGATCATCAGACACTTTAGGATATAACCGCTCATATCTTGAAACTTTTGAACTTTTTTCCTTGGGATGTGTCAGAACAGATCTACTGCTCATGAGCTTCAAGTAGGTTTTGAAGAAATTCACCGCAAGGTGTCGCGCACTACCGTCACGAACAGAAATTTTGAAGCCAGGGGGGACGTGCGAGTAAATTCCTCATCCTTTCACGGGAACGGATTTAAAAGGAAATAAAGCCTACACTATTTGTCGGTTTGAGTCACACAATTTATGTGCGTGCTTCTTCAAACAATACCGCGTTTTTTGTCGGTCGCATACCTCAGACACGCACGAAGGCCAAAGTAAATCTGACTGTTCTCGTGCAGTTGAAGGTTAATTTCTCTACAACCGATATTTCTGTGTTCAATTCCGCATGTAAATTTTTCTATCCACTCTTCCAGAGTATGAAGCAACGATTTGGATTTTTCAAGTTTGAAAATATGCAAAACTAACCCTTCCAAAAAGGTATCTCATATTGCTCTCGTCTTCCATGTTTTTGTTTCTCCTGCAAGACCTAGCACGTGGCCAGAGCGGCCGATAAAATAAATGAAAATCTTGATTTCGCGTTTTGATTAGGTAACTAAATATTGCTTTAAAGAGAAACATAAAAGGGATGGCATAAAAGTTACGAAGCAAATGGCATGGTTTTATTAATCCTTTCTGTGTGTTGTAAACTGTCATCTCAAGAGCCGACGCTATTCTTGAAAAATGTATGGGAAGGATGGGCAAATGCATACACTAGCCGTTGAAAGTGGAAAACAATTTTGCATGTTGAGGTTTAAAGTCATAAGTAAAGGAGCATTCGCTTTCAAACAGAACCTTTTTCCAAATTTAATACCAACGAATCGTATGGCTTGGTTAAACCTAATTATATTCCTAATGATAGACTTGAAGCTACGCTCCTCATTAATCGGAAATTGTCTTACAAGTACAATTTCGTCGGCGCCGCAGAGATTTTAGATAAGAAGAAAATCAAAACAACTCTATTAAATAGAAAGCTTATAGAGTTCTGTAAAAGTCGTTGCTTTTGTTCGTGCATTTGAGCCATACAAATTACTTCAAGTCCTCAAGAACAAAGATCACGATTTGAACTAATTTGGGATAATTGGATTTTCATATTTTTCAAATATCTCAAAAGTGTTTGGTGCCGTATAGCTAAATGTTGCGATATTACTAATAACTTATAAAATACAAGTCTATCACTTAAAGAAAAAAGCAGATGAGCCTACATTTGCAGATTAAACCGACATAAATTCACCATCCAATTATCCCACATTATTTCCAATCATGTTAAAGTAATAATATCTGTTATAATTAGTAATAATATCATAAGAAGAAACTTAAGTAACAGATATTATTACTTTGTACTTGAAGTGATTTGTGACACACACACACACACATACATACACACACACACACACATACATACACACACACAGTATTCGGACATGATGTATACGAGTTGAAGTAGCAGTCAAACCCCTTAGGATTTTGCAGCAACTGTTTGTGAAAATTCTATCCGGTTATACTGACAAGACGCATAAAGAACGGGGGGGGGGGGAGGGGGTGAACAGTCAATCGTCAAAATAATGAAAGAAAGACGTCTCCGAAATAAGGTATCGATAGTATGAAACTCAATCTTTTGGGGAAGCTCAAGATACTTTTGACCTGTACTCGATTATAGCAGATGAAAGTCTTCCTATGTGTCGCCATGTTTTGCGATAAAATCATCAAGATTACGTTAGGAGCTGAGCTGATTCCCAGTTGAAACATGGTTTGATCATCATTCCTGGTACACTGATTCTAGAATCCCTTGAGGCTGATGAGCAAATGACCTAACCTTGCTAATGCTAGTCTATATCTACGAAAGTCACGCTGCTGCACAGGTGAATATGAGTGAGGCCTGCAACAGCGACGCTAGAACAATTGTATCTAGCTCGGTCTGCACAAGCATCTTTACACTAGTTGATGTTTTCAAAAGCAGAGCGCAGGGGGTATTCGCTAAGAGAAGAGGATTATATACTCCTCGACTAAACAAGCGAGATAGCGTGCAAGCTACAGCATTGATGTTGCTTTACAATGACGAACAGATAACAATAGCATCCCTACAGAATTAAACGTGAAAATAGAAGTAACCAGACCGGTGATACCAGAGAATTAGCGAATGACATCAAGTTTTCCAATATTTGAAAATCAAATTGATGCATGACTCATGATATTTCGTGGAGAAAGCTAATATTCAGAAGAACAAAGACGCTAAACGTTGCAAAAATGGTTCTCGTGCAATCTGCCGTTCATTTGAGATGTGTATGATTATCACTGCCGCATGTTGGGCACTTAATAATTCAACAATGGCCATCATGAGATAGACCTTGCAATACACGGCAAATGTATAGCTCGGAGGTATAGTCAGGTGCCGCCAACGAAGCTGTTCGTACAAAAAGTTGTTCGTGCGAAGTTTTTCAGCGGGTTGGCAAATTTCAAAACTAATCAGCGGGCGGGGAGAAAATATCGATATTTACAGCGGGCGGGGAAGAAATTTCATAACTTTCAGCGGGCGGGGAGAAAATTTTTGATAGTGGGCATCGGAAAATACGTAGCGGGAGGGAAAAGCGGCGTGCTTAAAGAACTTGAGGAGAAATTGTTAGAGGGGAGCAATGTTCCAAGGTATACTGCTAACTGCTCGCATGGTTTTGTGTTGATCTGGGTTGCCTAGTGGGCATCTAGTTGGCAATGGGGAATTTCAGTAGTGGGGAGAGGGCAGTGGGGAGCTTGAATTGTTGTGGGCAGTGGGGAGCGAGCAGACTGTAGATACCGGAGGGCAGTGGGCGTCAAAATTCAGTGGGAGGGCACATTTTCAGTGTATACCAGTGGGAGGGCAGTTACGAACAGCTCTCACTTTCCCCTCCAAATTTTTGGTCAGGGTCAAAAATAAGAAAAATCAGTATATCAGCCTTCAAAACATGTTTTGTGATGATTTTGAGAAATTCATGAAATTTACCAGTTGGCGATACCTGTATAGTTTGGGGCACGGTCAGTATGTGCCGTTACAGAGCGTAATTTCCGACTTTCCCCAAATGATGATACACCGGTCTATGTTAGCGATATTCTCAGCTGTTCAACTTTGACCTGTGTAGTTCCCCATCGGATTGAATTTCCAAAGATACCAGCGTGCTTCAGCTCACTAGAAGGGATTCACATCAGTCGGATAATAATTAAGTCATTTATCGTCTTTCAGAAACAGTTGGTTGCTGGCTGAATGACTGTTCATCCATTCATGAATGAAGTCCAACTTTAGGTAGGATGTTCAAGGTGAATCTTTTCAGCCGTATTATCAAGCGAATTGAGAGCATATTGTAACGTGCGTCGCGTTGCATTGCAAATCCATTTTCCCTTTACCATGCGTCACATGGCAAGACTCTATTGTCATTTTAGGTCTTTATTACATGTCCGCCCCATCTTTGACTGAATTTGCATTGCTCGCATGCCAGGCTAATATTCAAAGAGGGTGTGTGTTGGGGGGGAGGGTAGGGGTATTTGATAGACTGGAGACTGTGGGTATTATACTCCTTGGTAGAACCAGTAATGCTTATTTCGGACCTTTCGTCTTCTTAGTCGCTATGTCCATGATTTTCAAAATATTAGAAAGATATCTCCCTTGCATACGCATGGGATGGCAACCTGTTAATACCAAATTGATAAAAGAGCAAACATTCATGGAAATAAAACATCAGAAGACAAGAAATAAGATATACTGACATCCCAGGGATTGGAATCTGTCAAATTTTTGCTCCATATCATCGAGAAACCGAAGCCCACGATGGTGTCCTTTATTAAAAAGATTCAATCAGCGTTATTTCTAAACATCTCAGTGGGAGAGACCGTTGCGAGCTAGGTAAAGCCTGATCAACGCAATTCGCTATTATTGAAAGACACAAAGTTAATTATAAATTAACCGCGTGACATTTAAAGCGAGTTCATAGTGATCTCATCATATCCTTCAGTGATTCAACGCAAACACTGTCGAAAGGATCTGCAGGCCATACAGGCGCGAAATTCTGTCAACATCTGCCTCAAAGATCACACAGATAAGCATGGAAAAAACCTCTTTGTAAAATGTAACATTTGCACTGGCAAATGAGGTTCATAACACATAACAGTATTGTTTCAAACACATGTACACTGAACGAGATGGGTTGTTAACTGCCATTGACGGTGTGGTAAGCATGAAAACTGCACGTATTTACATATAATATTAAATGACACCGCATTTGAAAGCCAGTCCTCGAGCCCTGGCTCTTGTTGATACTGTCACGTGACGGTCTCAGTCCTTTGTTCTCAAAAGCATGTCCGGTTAATCACTTTGATACAAGAAGACACTGGTCAATATCGAGTAATGTGGGATATGATTAAAGTTAGATGGGACACATTGGTATTAACGTATAAACGTAACGCAAATATATAGGGCAACACCTTCTGTACATCAGCGATTTAAAGGTAGGGGATTCGATCCCAGGGATCGAGTTTGTTCTAGTCTGTAAGAGGATTATGAAGGTATCATAGCCTTTTGTTTTCCATTGAAATTTTGATCTAGTGAGTAAATTTCCTGGCAGGACAATCTGACGCCTTAACCATGCCATTACCCGGTCCGATGTGTTTGAAAGAACTTTTTTCTTATCAAAGTGTCAAGACGTTGTAGTTAAAGACTTCAAGCAAGATATTTCATCATACAATTCAGATCAGGAGGTTCCTCACAACTTCTGAATTCCCGAATTCTTCATGTGTATGAGTCACAATAATTAGGTTTTTTTATTTTTTTTTATTTTGTATTATTATGAATTACAGCGCAGGGTGAAATCATTTTATGCATTCGCTCATCATTCCAATAGAAAAACAAAACAAAACAAAACAAAGTATAACTAAACACGACAACAGGATGCAATAATAAAGGGTTTGACGAATGATTCTGCCGTGCGTCAGCGGTTTATGTCAAGTCTATCAACTTGGCCAAATAACCTTGGTTGCGCAGACTCGACACAAATCCGATATGCAGATCTGTTGGTACAATAGCCAAGACTAATCCGATTAGCTATCCTCCTCCCTTCCACAGATCAAATCACATTGTGCCAGTTGCATTTAAAAAACACGGGCGATAAATTAAGAACTTATTGCATCAGTCAGTTAATAATGGATTAATTGCACCGAATAATTGTATTGTGAAACTTTTTGTCAACAGTTATTAAAATGCATTTTCCTTTTAACGACAGGTGTTCATTTAACATCGCAACTGCACAGCATCGTTTTTAGTTCCCAAGGACACCGTCCGGGGGGACTTATAGGTTTGGTCATGTCCGTGCGTCCGTCCGTCCGTTCACGCAGATATCTTAGAGATGCCTGGAGCGATTTCATTCAAACCTGGTACAAGGATTACTTCATATGTCATACAGATGCAAGTCGATTTATTTTCTGATACGATCCAATATGGTCGACAGGCGGCCATTTTGTAACGATTTTTTCATGTACAGAGCCCTAACTCAGCCACTTCTCAACCGATTTTATTCAAACTTAGTACAAGGACATTGAGCTATGTCATACATATGCACGTCGATTTGTTTTGTGATACGATTCAATATGGCCGCCAAGCGGCCATTTTCTTACGATTTTTTCATGTACAGAGCAATAACTCAGGCATGTTTCCATCGATTTTATTCAAAGTTGGTACAAGGACATTGAACAATGTCATACATATGCACATCAATTTGTTTTGTGATACGATCTAATATGGCCGCCAGGCGGCCATTTTGTCACGATTTTTTCATGTACAGAGCCATAACTCAGGCATATCTCAACCGATTTTTTCAAAGTTGGTACAAGGACATTGACCTATGTCATACATATGCATATTGATTTGTTTTGTGATACGATCCAAAATGGCCGCCGTGTGGCCATTTTTTTACGATTTTCCATGTCCTGAACCATAACTCAGACATCCACAAGCAAATTTATTCAAAGTTGGTACAAGGACATTGACTAATAGTATACATATGTACGTCGATTTGTTTCTCGATATGGTCTGATATGGTCACATGGTGGCAATTTTGTTATGGTTTTTTTCATGTCGAGGGCCACAACTCTGGCAAGTCTAAACTGATTTTATTCAAAGTTTGTACCTGGACATTGACTTATGTCATACATATACGTGTTGATTTTTTAAACAGTAAGATCAAATATCGCTGCGTGGCGGCGATTTTGTTACGATTTTCTCATGTACTGAGCCATAACTCAGACATATTTCCACCAGTATCATTCAAAGTTGGTACAAGGACATTGACCTATTTCATACATGCTCGTCAATTTGTTTCACGTCATGTAGCAGTATCATGTCAATTATTGAAGTTTCATAATTAGGCTGATATGTCAAGAAATACTGCATCAAATTTCATGAAACTTTGTACAGATGTTAAGCTCACATTGCTTTAACAGTGAAAAAGACATTTATCAGTGTCATTTTAATTATTGTAATTGCATATGTAATTAACTTTCCTAATTAGAGTGATATATCCACAAATACAACGTCAAATTTGATGAAACTTGATACAGATGTTGATCTCATAGTGTTGTAAATTTCTGCATTAAACTTTATAAAATATGGTACCGGTGATAATCTATTAGTGTTAGGATAGTATGAAAAAATGTTTTGCAACATCCTGTCAACTAATTCCCAGTTGACTCATTTAATGACCTTAAGGATAGTGGCCTAAATTGGTTTTATGTTTTCATCACCATGGAACTCATTCTTGGCCATTGAGTGCCATCTGTATCAAAGTATTTTTATCACAGACCTAATAAAAATGACTCTTTCCTCTCAGTGAGGACCTGTAATCAAAGTACCCATTAACAAGTGGGGACTGTGTCATCAACGATGACTTGTTGTAATGTAGCTTTAGTTTCGTTCTGCAGTCTTCGCACTACAGCGTGAAAATTGTTCACACTTCCTCCATACGGACTATGCTTTGTCGGATTAAAAACGCTGTATTTTTCGCATTCGTTATAAATTTTGAACTGATTAATATTTGTTCTAAAACTGTTCCGAGGCATGATGGAGGCTAGTGACGTCATTGTACCATTCTACAAAAAAAAGGACTTGATATTGATGTCAGACAAATCAGCGTGACAGCATGGTTATGGAATTACATAAGCATTTTGCATAACACAGCGTTTTTAATCTGACCGAGCACAGTCCGTATGGAGGAAGTGTGAACTAATGATATGTATCAATGTGCTCTGTAATTAAAGGGCCATTATTTGTAACTTTTGACCATTTTTTACCTCGGAAATTCCATTTTGGAGGCTCATATTTGTTGCAAAATGTTGTTTTGCGGAGAAACAAACATGATTAGTGATGTTATAGCCACATAAAACTGCTAATTTTGTTCAAACGTGTTGCCCTACCGAGCTCGTTTGTTGACGTCTGGCATGCTCAGGCGTGCTGGGGAGAACAAAGATAATGTTGACGCCGCGATCACGCGATATGTACAAGTTCACGTTTATTGCGGGATCAAAACAACATTGCGTCGTGGATTGCCAGACATCTGGCTACGCAACGTGCTCGGACAATGGACTACGACGTAAGTACCGCGAGCATAAGTAATGAATATTTATTTTGAAATTGCTGTAAATGGCTCGCGCAGGTGCAGAAGAATGCCTGTGTTGCAATCCGCGTGTCAACAGAGTTTGTATTTCTGTCCGGACAAAAATTGAAATTTTCGTTGTAAAATCACATGTTATTTAGTTGTAGGGCATGTAATGTTTCCGAACAATATGCGATTCTGTGTTATTTGACAGGCTATTCAACATAAGCCAGTGATCATTTCAATCAAAACTAACGGAAAAATCTCCAGAAGATACAGCTGATGGAACTTTAATTAGCTTTCTGCGTAATATGTCTTTTCCCTCACTTGTCCACTCAAACGTAATAAAACAAACATGCCAAGATCCATAAACTGAATTAACCGTAATTAAAAGAAATGCCGCCATTAAATGGCAATGACTTTCAGTTGAACAAACCGTGAGATTACCACAAATATTAGAATAAATTCCCTAAATTATCACTTTTTACTGCATTTAGAAAAGCTTTACAATCGGAACATTCTGAAAATGATGGTAATGGAGCAATAAATTAGTTTATGAAGTTGTTGACTATCTGTTTTGCTCATTTGGATGTAGTCATTCATCAAATTTTGTTCACAAAAACATGTAGAGTACGAAATATTCAGCAAACATTGAAGTCAAAAGCTGAGTAGTGTCTGAATGATGAATTTTTACTCATTTCATGATAATTTTGCTCGTGCATTTCTGTACAGTTTGATTTAAATTATCTCAAATTTGCATCAAAACATGAATATTGCTACAAAGTTTCGAATTCCTAGGGCCAGCAGTTTATGACTTTGCAGTGTTTGACCATTTTCCAACTTTGATTAGAAAAGACATGCATGGCTCATTTACTCCTTTTCTTGGAGGGTTCCGCGAAAGGACTGATCGCCCCCCCCCCCAAAAAAAATACGTTCATGTATGTTAACTGCAAGTTACACATTTCGTTTGAATCAATTTTAGATAGAGTTAAGTAGAATGCACCTCGATGACAGATTTAGGACTGTCAATTTTTTCAATACTTTTCTCTTCTACCGCTTGTTGGGACTCATTTTGAAGCTCTCGGAATAAGAAAACATTCTCGGCCTAAGTTTTTCGAAAATCGAAAATTCATATTTTACCCCATAGAGTTGGTTCAGGGATGTTGGCCATTTTGAATTTCAAATATGGGTAAAGTCAGGTAATTTGTTTTCCTACTACCAAACTTTGCACGGTGCCCCCTAATTTGTTATTCTTGATTTGGTAAGAGAATTGGTGAGAGTTTCATTCAGGAAAGTTTGAACAAAAGTTCTCTTTCATTTTTCTGTTGTTCATGGGAAATCTAGGTAATGTAAACATTAGTGTGGCCAGGGGGGGGGGGGTCGAAGGGACAGGTTCATAGTAATATTGAGAGTCTCCCATTTTACTCAACAAATCAATCTTCCTAACAGAAGATTTTGGAATTGGATTTTTTCCCCAGTCTACTTTCACAACATCCCTCAATTTTGTCAGATCACGCATGAGCTAATATTATCACGCGAGAGCTAATGCATGATCAACAACTGGACTGGAACCGTCGCCAAGGTCAAAGACTTGATAACGCGTGACATTCGTCATTCCGATTGCGAACGAACAGGAAAACCTACCGGCAGTAATTTGTAGTTCTATGCTCCAGATGAGAACAACACTTGCCCAGGCAGGGTTTTACGATATGACACCAATGTGATATCCTTATCGTAAACACGGTCACGGTCTGGACCGTGACGTTAATAATAAGTGCTTATTACTCTTGATGTAATTTGCCAGGTAATCAAACAGCGTAATTATCATAAATACACATTTATTAGCTTATCTACTTTTTGATTTATGAGCATATTTTTTAATTGCCTCTTTGTTGTGCTTCGCGTTTCTAGGTCTTTGTTGTTACTGCTAAGGGCAAATGCATAATGTCACAACATTTATACAGTACCCGGTTAAAGCCCCAACTCCCGTATAAAAGCGCGAGAACCTACGAGAGTGGTCATAATGGTGGGATATTCAAACGTACTCGGTACGCTCTGGACGTCGTCAATAAAAACCGTTATTTAGAAATCTACCGATTAATTTTTTTCTTGGAAATTGAGGATATGTGTATAAGTATTTGGAGCACAATATACTTGGTTTCTGACGAAATTAAATTTGAAATGACGTCTGGAACCAGGAAAAGGATAAAATATTTGCCGGTAATATCGCCGGTATAACGTTCGATGTTCAGTTTGAATCTGCATGATTGACATGATATGCAAATTGCAAATGAGTCATTAGCGATACGTTGTTTACTTTTTACGTACGTAGCGTTGATTGTTCAACGCGGGGAAAAACACCAAATACTCGGAGCGTACCGAAAGATACAAATGCACACACACTGTGTATAATAAATACATGCAAACACATTTGATTAGGTTGTTCTCTTTTTGGAAAATTTGTTGGTCCTGAAAAGGACCGTTTTCATTTATGTTTGCCTACCTGAGCCGTACATTTTACAGACAGGAAGGCCTATACTGTCATTTATGCCCGACATAAAGTACGTCTGGTATGTTCGGGTTGAGACCACGGACAAGTACCAGCACAAATTCTGGCATGATCTCTCACTTTGTCTACACTGTCTGTATATCTTCTGTCTTCTTTCAAATTTCAAGTTTTCCCTCGAGTCAACGTACTGTTGAAAGCGCAATCATCGCAATGCGATATGCGTAACTATCGCTTACGCTTAGCTGTTTCCAAAAGTGATATACATTTTCTTTCCCGATCTAAAGCCGTGCATGCCTATGTAACACAAAACAAGTAGCCTCCGGAATCCAATGTGCTGACAAAACCGGGATTTTTTTTGACGCCTGCTATCGCCTTCGGCATATTCGGTCGTCACTGCTGGGTCACTTATGCTGATCAGACGTCGAGTTGACAAACGTCGCGCCGGCGGCAGCTGAGGTCACGGTACCAATCAGTCCCATAAGTTGCACTCAAATGTCCATGCTCGATCCCCATCACAGCTAGCTCCAATTCATTCCTGGCAAAGAAAATTCCCGAAGCTACCTCTAGTGCTCATCAGTGACCGCTATCTTCATAAAGCCAGTTGACATAGTGTGATTAGCAGTCTGACTCTGACTACCACGCGTTTGTAATGAACTAGTATCGCGACTGCGTGGAGAGTGTAGAAGTGCAAGTGCACTCGATTTTGGCGGGATCGTTCAAAGTAGCGAAATACTAGAACTCACCATTTTATAGGGAGGGATGAACATTAAATGAATACTCCGAGAGATCATGCGATCACTTTATTCTGATTTTATTTTAGGTGATTAAATATTAACAGGTTTGATTTCTAAAATAAGTATTTTTCAGAAGCTTTTTGAAATAATCATAAGACAACAAATCGACACCACATTTCATTTCGGTCACCATAAAACTTGTAATCGAAGCCGGGGGAATAGTCGTCGGTACCCTCCCATCCGCGACAGCGCCGAGTTCATGAGACAACGAAATTTTGAAAAGGAAACTACAACTACCATCCAAGAACTGTGGAAAACTACGTTTTATAATGGAGACACAGCCCTGCCTCGCTAACTAAGGTCGAATAAGGAAAGGATTGTTTGTAAGACAAAAGCTCTACAAAATTTGGTAGACGACTCGGCCGTTGAGCATTGTGGTAAATGTCCAACGTCGTCCATTGAAATCACCACACTCGATAAATTTGGACATCTAGTAGGCGGATTTGCTGTTTTTCAGAACTGTTTTGATTTTTTTCCCGTTCTTTCCTGAAATGCGGCATTTCTAGGACGGTGTTTGGACAAAACGGTGCTTCATTTATATCAAGGCAAATACGACTCTGCAATCAAGACTCCCTGCAAGAGTGATGTACACTATGACTGACTGAGCCGAGGAAAACTCCGATAGGCCTAATAGATCCGTGGCAGAAAAACTACTCGTTGGATTTCTGCATCGTTTACCTGTATACAAAGATGCGGATAGCTATTGCCACTGCCATGATATGCATTATGTTGAATCATTCAAAAACGTGCAGAATACAATGACAAACGCTTCGTTTTCGGACGAGAAACATATAAATACCATGACGCATGAGATCTAAGGAGTGTCGATCGATCGCCTGGCAACGTCATCACGGTTTGTACAAATCAGAGGCGACGCCGCGCCGAACCTCTGCTCCAGTAAGACTTCGAAAAAGTCTATGTTCAAGACAAACCTATGGGGGAATGAGTGGATGTATCGTATGGAAAGTAAACCGTAAAATTGGGTGAAAATAGTATACGTAAAGTCACCGTACAGTCATTGTTTACATTATGTGGTGAGCACGTTCTATTTTTGGAGGTGTTCAACCAGCTGTTTTAATTTGCTACTTTTTGTTCACAAAGATACCATATTAGTTATGTTTTGCTCCGCCCATTTTTATCGATTTTTCTCGGTAGGGCCCTACCGAGAGTTGCCGGTTTAATCGAGTCAAAATCCATCAATCACCGAATTTGCCAGTTTAAGTCTTCATCGATATCAATGGAATATCCATTCATTGAAGCCTAAATATGCTTTAAGTAATATATCATAGTACAGAACTACAAAAGGAATTTAAACTCTCACGGTGCCTTTGAAGTGAGTGAAAAAGTCGTTGAAGAGTTTCTGACATTCTCCGTCATGCACACAAGGTGTGTCGCCAAAGTTACCGCGCACACGTTTCATCTTGCGTATCATGATTTCGATATATTTGATCCCTATCGATATACTTCACATTGTATGTTTGAACATAGGGTCTATGGTTTGATCATCAGCTGACGTTTTACTACACTGACAATATCGCGTTGGATTATATCGCTAAAATAAATATTTCACAGTTATATACTCCTTTTGCGTTTTAACTCTGAGAATATCGGCGATTTGTTGAAACGACTACACAATATATGTCCGTTTTCATCTGATGCAAATTATATAAATAAACGTATATAAATGAAAGAAATGTTTAACGTTGAATGTTTAATGCCAGGAAGGATCTCGATTACAAATTGTTGAATGACGTCCCTTATCGAACCATTGAATGACGTGCATCTTCATCCTTATCTTTATGTACTTACGCATGTGCAGTGGAAACAATCGCCAATCTTTTACTCCTCATCACGCTTTTACTTACAGCCATTCCCTCAAAAAAATTAAATGGTGTCATTGCTTGCTTGGGGATAAAAGGATCAAACTCGGAACCATGCAAACAAATACACATATCTACTATCAGTTGATATCAATGGTAGAGAAATTAGTCCGTGAAATAAACGAGTAGTATATGAGAGAGAGAGAGAGAGAGAGAGAGAGAGAGAGAGAGAGAGAGAGAGAGAGAGAGAGAGAGAGAGAGAGAGAGAGAGAGAGAGATGATCTGAAGCGTGCGGTAAGAGTATATTTATAACCTTCAACGTTTTGCAAACAAATGTAATATGCTTTATTTATTTATTTATTTATTTTATTTAGTTATTATATCTTCATTTAAGATTATAAAAATCCTTAGCAAAACAACAATACATTTTAAAATATACGCTTACTCCAAATCCTCCACAGTCCACTCTGTGATAACACTGATAAAGATAAAACACTCACCACAAGCGGGTTACTTGAAAGATGGAGTCTACTCAGAAAACTAAATTATTTTTTCCGAAGGATTTCATCAAAAGTTAAAATCGAAAGACTTACAAACATTGAACTGTTAATCTGAATAAAAGAATGTTTAAAAACATGGGAGTAAGCTCGTCTAACGGCATTAAACGTACATAAAGAAAACGTACTCCACAAGTAAGAACAATAAGGAATATCACAAAAGACAGAAAATAAGTGACATTTTACAGAAAGAGGCGCGAATTTAAAATCACGAATTATAGCATTGCCACGAACATAAAATTGCCGAGTCTGAGCCTGAATGTCCTCATTATCCCTACGGTCACAAGTGATTAAGTGACCAAGGTATTTATAAACACTAACATAATTAAGCATTTTACCATTAAGATAAATTGGAATTTGTCTATTAAGCTTACGAATATTTGGTTGAATTAGCATACAAACTGTCTTTTGCTCATTTAAAAATATTGAATGATTGAAACCATAATGACCACGCATATCAACAAGCATCTGCTGGCCATAGACTCCAGTAGAAATAATAACTAAATCGTCAGCATAAATCAAAAGATTCACCTTATAGTCACCAATAAGGCATCCATAGGGAAGTGTGGAGAGATTCTTACTGATATCATCCAAATAGACGGTGAAACAGAAAGGTGACGTAATGCCCCCCTGTTTTACCCCATTCTTTGAATGAAAAGGTTCTGACAGTAACCCATTCCATCTCTCAACAAAGTCTTGATACCTATCGGTATACATGACAAAATATATGAGGCTTAACACCGCTATGCAATAGCTTAACATACAGAATATCATGATGAACATAGTCAAATGCTTTGGATGCATCCATAATGGTGATGAAAACAGGAGTATTGCAACGTTTGTAGTAATTCAAAATTTCTTTCAAAACAAAAATTGACATATCAGTACCATGGTCTGGTTTTTAAACCCAAACTGGTGATCAGTGGTTGTTAAACATTCCATACAGCGATTTAACCAAACCCTTACGAACAGTTTGGATATTGTTGTTGCAACAGCAACTTGACGATAGTTGGATTTGTCACAAATGTTGCCACCGGGATTTTTAGGAATAGGAACTAAAACAGTGGTCATCAATTGTCTAGGAACAGTTCCATGAATCAAAATGGCCGAAAACAAAGGGACAAAAGAACATTGACTCTATATGGAGCATACTTCAAATGCTCAGGTGATATACCATCAATACCCGATGATGCACCTGTCTTGAGGTTTTTATGCTAATTCACAAATTTCTTCGTGGTGCACAGTCATGTCATTACAGTATTTAATGTTCGAAAATACAGGTGTCGAATCGTTACCAGTTTTGGTCAAAATTGTTTCATAATGGCATTTCCACATATTTACTACTTCATCGTCACCAGCGTGACCATCAACTGATGATGGAGCTATTGCTCTACCTTTAGGTTTATTTATGGAAGTCTAAAGCTTGTATATTTTATCTTAGTGTGAAAGCTTGTATATTTTATCTTTCTGCACTTTAATAATTCATGTAATCAAGATAATGTTCCAAAGCGCTACGCCTCGAAGATTGCCATTGTCTGGGAGTTTCTTTGTCGTGACTGGTTGCCGCTCATCTGAAGCAACTACTTTCACACTCACTCAGTGTGTATTTAAACATTCAATTTATTTTCACATTTTTACCGCATTTGATCATTACAATATATAATTTGTGACCAATAGATTGTTTCAAAAACATCGTATAATTATGTATTTCAAAATAAGATGATTTACTCTTCATAGTTTTGTACTTGTCACTGACATTATGACTGTATCGGTATTAGCATTTACACATCAAGTATCTTATGTAGTCAATGAATATTTGTATGAAGGCTACAGTATTTTTGTACTTTGTATAATAATACAGACTCGCCACACTGACTTGGCAAATTTAACTTTTTAAACTTAAAGCGTCAGTTCCTGCACCTTTGATAGTTGTTGCGTTTTAGTGTCAACTACAGGTTCTTGTTCTATTCTCCACAGCATGTTGAAACACCTACTATTTAAAGCCCGGCGCGAAATGGACCGGGATCCGGATTAATGCCAAGTTTGGGTGGGCGTTTTGGGGCATGGCTCTGCATAATGAGTCTGTTGGTAACGGTTGCTATCGTTTGCATTATCTGCGTAATCTGTTTGCTCTCAAATCACGCTCGGACTATAGGTACAGCCTTCGGAATACGCGAAAGAAAAAAAGGAAAAAATGTCAATTTCATCAAACAGGAGCTTGCTGAGTTGATCTACTGAAGTTTTTGCTGAGTTGATTTACTGAAGTTTCGGAGTCATGTCATCGTTCGAGAATGATTCGGCTACTGACCGCCATATCTACATACGGAAGTGGCGCCGTGCGTAGTGGAAATAATCATCGAGAAAGTAATAAACATAAACATTAAAAATAATCCGAAGCTGCCAATTTCGTATGTTGAAATCATGAATTACTGATCTGAACATTGACTGAGAAACACGGTCAGGAAAATGGTAGTAAATAGGTGAACGACGCGATGTCAACACAGCTTCCAAGTACTTAAATGCACTGTTATTGTTTACATTTGAATTCAAGTCTGGGTCATGATTCATTTGTCAATAGTAACGATATTGTTTACACATGTTGACTATCGTGTATCTCAACATGCTATGTTGGGGTCCGGAGTAGAACAAGAAACTTTCGTTGACATTACAAACAAAAAGGGTGAAACAATCATCAAAATATACAGCTATACTGGCTCTTCAATTCAACTGACCTGACAGCATCTTCCGTTTTAGCGGTCTGCGACTGTGGTACGTAATGTTTTAATCAATAATACGCACTTGTATACCCTGCTCGTGAACCTTCGACATCACTTTAAATAGTCTGATCACAGGACACAATGAAGACTAGCGATGCCGTATAACAGTTAAATTTGGAGTATCTTCCCTTCCTATCTTTGCAATAGGCACCTACCTATGGGTGTTACACAATATAAACAGTCCAATTCCCGCCAAATCCTCACTCCTGATGATTGCTTAGCGCATGAAACAGCCTGTAGAGTGACAACTACAAGTTCCTAGATTCTCAGTATTACCGCCCTGCAGAAATGCATTAAGCACTATGTTTTGCTTGCATTGACAAGCAAATAACTTTTCGTGCGTGTATATATATATATATATATATATATATATATATATATATATATATATATATATATATATATATATATATATATATATATTGTTATGTAGGTCATTTACCCCACACTCATCATGACCTGAGTTCAATTAGTCTAGAACATTCTCAAGGTCACTGCCCTTGATGACCTAACAACCTTGAATTCAATTAGTCATGTTTGGAATGTTCTGGAAAGTTGATTAGTTGTGTAAGGGAGATAATTTTAGAACAGTAATTAGCATGTCAATAAAAGTTCTAGATTGTTCTTATATGCCTTTATAAAAGGGACGTGCTCAGCTTCCAGTCAGACTTTTGGGATCGTGTCTCTTGTGTGTTACTAAACTCCAGCAGTAGTCATCTCAAGACTTTTCAAGACCTTCACTGTCAACGCTGGATTTATACTGTGGACTTTATGCAGCTTCAAGCCTGCAAGGACTGTTCATTCATCCGACTGACTGTTACAACTCTGAGACTGGAGCTTTGCCGTCCCAGCTGAGATAAGTAATCTGTACACTTTTAAAGCTTGTACTCTATCCCTGACTTAGCAATTAGTTTTATTTTTGTAATAAATTTTGTTTAAACGTTAACTGCTGAGTTCACCCTTTTGTTCGTTTTCTCTAGCACGTAACAAATTGGGGGCTTGTCCGGGATACGAATATTTTGAGCAGTTTGACAACATTTGACAGCCTTTTCAAAACTACTGTATACTGTGAACTCAGCGAAATTCAATCATGGCGGAATTCAAGCCAGACGAATTTATGGATGACCTTGATCAGGACACATTTAATTCCCTCAGAAAGACAACCTCATAGCACTGGCAAATTTCCTTAAAGTAGATGTCAAAAGATCTATGCGCAAGCGAGAAATTCAGTTCAAGATTGCAAAACATTTAGTTAATTCTGGCCATTTTGAAGAGTCTGCCTTAAAAGATTATGAGCCTGAGTCTTCCTTCGAACTCAAAAAATTAGAATTAGAAATACAGGCAGATTTGGAGCTTAAGAAATTGGAATTAAAAGGAAAAATTGCAAATGGAAGAAAGGGAAAGGCAGGAAAAATTACAAATGGAAGACAAAGAATTACAAATGGAAGAAAGACAGAGAGAAAAAGAGAGAGAATTGGAAGAACATCGACTACAGTTAGAAATGAGACGTTTAGAGCTTGGACAGTCAGGAAAATTCTTCCCTTCAGACAAGTTTGACATCACTAAGCATTTCAGGTTAGTTCCCCCTTTCCAAGAAAAGGATGTTGATAAATATTTCCTCCATTTTGAGAAAATTGCTCAGAGTCTGAATTGGCCTAAGGAGTCCTGGTCTATGCTTTTGCAGAGTGCTTTGGTGGGTAAAGCCAGAGAAATTTACATTCAGTTGTCAGTAGAGCAGGCTTCAGATTATGATTCTGTGAAGGAATTAATTCTCAAGGGCTATGAGTTGGTGCCTGAAGCTTACCGTCAGAAATTTAGGGATTGTGAGAAGGTGAAGGATCAAACTTATGTTGAATTTGCTCGAACAAAAGAACAACTGTTTGATCGTTGGTGTCTTCGGAAAAGGTCAGTCAGAATTATGACAAATTACGACAGCTTGTTTTGATTGAGGAATTTAAAAGGTGCATCCGGGTGACATCAAGACATTTATCAATGAACAAAAGGCAGATACATTGGAGGTTGCTGCACGTTTGGCCGATGATTATTCATTGACCCACAAATCTTCCTTTCTCAGCAAACCATCCCAGTCCTTTTCATACAGAAACAATGCAGGTAAATTTAACTCCTCCTTTTCATCCAAGAATTTCTCAAGGACAGTAGAAAATCAAATGACGACAGTCCACAAAATTCAAGTAACACTCCCACATCATCAGATCCCAAGTCTCAATCTCCTTCTGACAAACATTCGGTACACTTTCTTGTAATTATTGTAAGAAAGACGGCCATTTAATGTCAGATTGTTTCAAATTGAAAAGAAAACGTGAAGGTCAAAGTAGTCAAAGTGGATCTAAGCCCACCGGCTTTATTTCTTCATCAACTCGATTAGAGTCTAATAATGTGTGCAACACATTTTCTGAGGTTAAATCCCTCTCATCCCCAATTAGTGAGGTCAAGGTCAATTCTTCTCAAGATAGCATTATGGGTATTTTCGAACCATTTATTCACGATGGTTTTATATCACTTTCTAGTGATTTTTCTTCCGCTACCCCTGTCAAAATTTTAAGAGATACCGGGGCTTCCCAGTCTCTTTTGTTGGCAGATACCCTGCCGTTTTCTGAAAAGTCATTTTCAGGTTCTAAAGTTCTTATTAAGGGGGTAGATTGCAATGACTACATTCCTGTTCCTCTCCATAATGTCTATTTGTCTTCGGACTTTGTTTCTGGACCTGTGACTTTAGGTATTAGGCCTTTTTTGCCTTTCGAAGGGATTCACCTTCTTCTTGGAAACGACCTTGCTGGGACAAGGTCATCACTAATCCACTTGTGACTGATAATCCTAGTTTAGATCAGGATCCAGAGCCAATTGAACAAGAGATACCCGATTTATTTCCTTCATGTGCTATTACTCGAGCCATGTCAAAGAAAACTTCCGAGAATCAAAATACTCTCAAAAATAATGTCACAGATGTTGACTTAAATGACACCTTTCTCAGTCAGGTGTTTGACACGGATCATTCCGTTATCCCTCGTGGATTTGAAACTTCCAGTAAAACTTCTGCTGACCAAAGTCAGACATTTTCTAGATCAAATCTCATTGCAGAACAACACAAAGACCCAGATATTTTGTCTTTGTTTGACAGGGTAGATGATGAAGGTAAAACTTCAGATAGCTCTGTTTCCTATTATACAAAATCTGGTATTCTCATGCGTAAATGGAGACCTCCAGATGTTTTGGTTGATGACGATTGGGCTATAAAACATCAAATTGTGGTTCCAAAGCCCTATCGTGCTGAAATATTGCGCCTGGCCCATGAAACCCCCTGGGCTGGTCACTTAGGAGTCAGGAAAAACTTATCATAAAATTCTCAGTCACTTTTATTGGCCTAATCTCAGGCAGGATGTAGCACATTTCTGTAAAACTTGTCACACATGTCAAATGGTAGGAAAGCCAAATCAGACCATTCCAAAGGCCCCTTTACAGCCAATTCCTGCATTTCAAGAACCATTTAGTAGGATACTAATAGACTGTGTTGGGCCCCTACCAAAAACAAGATCAGGAAATGAGTACATGTTGACAATTATGTGTACATCAACTCGGTTCCCCGAAGCCATACCACTGAGAAATATAAAGACAAAGACTATAGTGAGAGCTTTAGTCAAATTTTCACTTTATTCGGCCTCCCTAAATGTGTCCAGTCCGATCAAGGCTCCAACTTTATGTCTGGAATTTTTCAACAAGTAATGGATCAGCTAGGCATTAAACAGTATAGGTCATCCGCCTATCATCCAGAAAGTCAGGGTGCTCTTGAGCGATTTCATCAAACTTTGAAAAACATGATTAGGCCTACTGTTTTGACACAGAGAAGCAGTGGGATGAAGGAATTCATTTTTGCTCTTTGCTGTTAGAGAGTCAATTCAAGAGTCTCTTGGTTTTAGCCCATTTGAGCTTGTATTTGGACATACAGTCCGTGGCCCACTTAAGCTCGTTAAAGAGAAATTCCTATCAGACGATGATGATTGTCTGAATATTTTGCAATATGTGTCAGATTTTCGTACAAAACTCTCAAAAGCATGTGAATTAGCCAGAGAAAATCTTGAGTCATCTCAGCAGTCAATGAAAATCAAATACGATAAAAACACCTCAAAACGGAAGTTTGAACCAGGTCAAAAAGTTCTTGTTCTACTTCCAATTCCTGGCAAACCACTCCATGCTCGTTACTTTGGGCCATACCTAATTGATAAGAAATTGAGTGATTTAAATTACATCATAATAACACCTGACAGGCGAAAACAAAAACAGCTATGTCACATAAATATGCTTAAGCCATATTTGGATAGGGATAATCCTACTATAACTCAGCCTGTCAGTGCAGTCAGTTCAAGCCATTATGAAGATAGTGATACTGAAACTGACTTGAGTGAAAATACTCTAAACTCAAAGCTGGGCTCGGTCAAGCTTCAGAACTCAGAAATCCTGGAGAAGCTGGAGTCTACAAAGTTGGCACACCTCCAGCCAGAACAACAACAACAGGTGAAAGAACTGCTCCACGAATATAACACCTGTTTCAAGATGTTCCAACGAGGACGAACGTCATCTATCACGACGTTGATGTTGGGGACAGTAAGCCTGTAAAACAACATCCATACAGACTGAATCCAACAAAAGCGAAATATCTCCAGGAAGAAGTCAAATACCTGCTGGACAATGACTTTATTGAACCCAGTAAAAGTAACTGGAGTTCGCCGTGCATACTTGTTCCCAAATCAGATCACAGTTATCGTATGTGCACGGACTTTAGGAAGGTCAACACTTTAACAAAGACAGACACTTTCCCAATCCCGAGGATTGATGACTGCATCGACCGAGTGGGAAAAGCCAAGTATGTGACAAAATTTGACCTACTGAAGGGATTTTGGCAAGTCCCTCTGACGGATCGTGCTCGTGAAATATCCGCCTTTGTTACACCAGACGGATTGTTTCAGTACAAGGTGATGCCATTCGGAATGAAGAACTCTCCGGCAATGTTCCAACGGATGATCAACGACGTCATATCCGGGCTAGACGGTGTGCAGCTTACGTTGACGACGTCGTCCTGTATAGTGACACCTGGGAGGAACACATCAAGCTCATGCGGAAGTTCTTTGAGAGACTGAGTAAAGCAATGTTGACTGTCAACCTTGCCAAATCTGAGTTTGGTTGGGCGAGGGTAACTTACCTCGGACATACTGTAGGACAGGGTGAGGTAAAACCTGTTGATGCCAAAATCAGTGCCATTTCAAGTTTTCCCATACCAAACTGCAAACGACAACTGATGCGCTTTCTCGGTATGGCTGGTTACTACAGAAAATTCTGTCCAAATTTCTCCACAATTACTGAGCCTTTGACTAACTTACTTAAAAAGAAAGTAAAGTTTGTTTGGTCAGAGCAATGCCAACAGGCATTTGATACACTTAAAGCCATACTGCAAAGTGCTCCAGTGTTGTCTGCACCAGATTTCACTTTGCCATTCAAATTAGCTGTGGATGCTAGTGATACGGCTGCTGGTGCTGTTTTATTGCAAGAGGATAGTCATGGTGTAGATCATCCTGTTTGCTATTTTTCACGCAAATTTAACAAATCCCAGAGAAACTACTCTACAATTGAAAAAGAGTGTTTATCTTTGATATTAGCTTTACAGCATTTTGAAGTTTATGTTACTTCTTCAAATCAGCCAATAGTGGTTTATATTGATCACAACCCTCTTGTTTTTCTGCAGAAATTTAAAGGCAAAAATCAGAGATTGCTAAGATGGAGTTTAATGTTACAGGAGTTTAATCTTGATATTAGACATATCAAAGGCAGAGACAATTTAATTGCAGACTGTCTCTCTCGTATTTAGAGTTTATTGTTGTTCACTTTCAAGAAATTTTACTTTAGAGTAAAAAAATTTGAGTACTTAAATCTTTTTCAAGATTACATTTGTAAAAGAAAGATTTTTCTTTGAAAATTTTCTTTTTTTGAAGAGGGGGTGTGTTATGTAGGTCATTTACCCCACACTCATCATGACCTGAGTTCAATTAGTCTAGAACATTCTCAAGGTCACTGCCCTTGATGACCTAACAACCTTGAATTCAATTAGTCATGTTTGGAATGTTCTGGAAAGTTGATTAGTTGTGTAAGGGAGATAATTTTAGAACAGTAATTAGCATGTCAATAAAAGTTCTAGATTGTTCTTATATGCCTTTATAAAAGGGACGTGCTCAGCTTCCAGTCAGACTTTTGGGATCGTGTCTCTTGTGTGTTACTAAACTCCAGCAGTAGTCATTCTCAAGACTTTTCAAGACCTTCACTGTCAACGCTGGATTTATACTGTGGGGACTTTATGCAGCTTCAAGCCTGCAAGCCAAAGGACTGTTCATTCATCCGACTGACTGTTACAACTCTGAGACTGGAGCTTTGCCGTCCCAGCTGAGATAAGTAATCTGTACACTTTTAAAGCTTGTACTCTATCCCTGACTTAGCAATTAGTTTTATTTTGTAATAAATTTTGTTTAAACGTTAACTGCTGAGTTCACCCTTTTGTTCGTTTTCTCTAGCACGTAACAATATATATATATATATATATATATATATATATATATATATATATATATATATATATATATATATATATATATATATATTCCATAACCCTCGTGAGCAAAAGATAGTGTTACATCATGACTAATTAAACATTATTTTAATTGTATCGTAGTTTATAAGCACCATGATACATACAGAGAAAAAGTACAGAGTTATGGTAAAAAGTGTTACGAAGATTGAGTATTTACTGTCACGATTTACAGTCACTGTCAGGAAAAACGTTAACTATTTTGTGCTCACGAGAACCTTCACATGCTCACAAGAAGTTATCTTTTGCTCATGAGAAACTTTCTCGTGAGCACAATGTAGTTTCTCGTGAGCACAAGAGAGTTTAATAGTGTTCTATTATGACTAATTAAACATTCTTTTAATTGTATTATAGTTAATTGGTACTATGACACACGCAAAGAAAAAGTACGGAGCTATCATTTTAGGAGGTACAAAGAATTAGTATGTACTCTGTCTTTCACAATGTACAGAATCGCCAGACAATGCATATTTGTCTGTGCGAATGATGTCCGATCCAAATCCTACTGCAGGCGGTATACCATTGTATAGAGTGGCGATCATTGATATGATCATCATTGAAACACTGACTGTTAACGGATTTTTAGAGTTCAACAATAACTGACATCTTAGCACGGTACTGTGCAAGATGCATGATTGTCCTACCACCATCCATTGCTTGGAGATTTGAATTTGAATACAAGGCCAAGTTCAAACATTGCTTCAAATTTTTGTACATCGGTGTATCAAATAGTAATGAAAATGTTCTTGCTGTTCTGGAATCAGGATTAAGGGGAACTTCAGACCACAGTACGCGTAGATGGAGTAAATATATAGATCAGGCGACACAGGAATTAACGTTGCGCTCGAAACTTTATTTCCCCAGGTCAGCCTGATGGCTGCCTGGGGCAACCCTTAGCTCCGAGAGCCTGGAGATATGCTCACTCCAAGGCTCCCAAAGTCTGACTCTCAAATTTACAATACTTTGTCGACAAGAAAACTTGCCAACGCTAGTTTCACAATGATTAATACGTAGTACGCATGAGACATGTCACAACACCATTGTTTTAAATCCAAGCTGTGAAAATATGAAAAGCGATACTTAACAGCTACAGTTCTGATAAAAGTTCGACTACATTGTCTTTCTATTGTCCAACCTTGCGTGAGACATTTCATGCATAATCATAGGAATTCACGAGACATGCGGGTGCCTGGAATGGCGCTGCCATTGAATTTAAACAGAAGAGACTTGAAAAATGTAATTTGCCGCCAATTTTGAAGAATTACACCTCCGGTAAATCGTGGGAATTCAAGCCCAAGTGGCGAAATGTTGAAATTTGGCGAATTACTAGAATGAAGATTTACGGTAACCGTACAAATTATAGAAACATGACAGGTGAATGTGTGAGTCTACATTTATGTTCATGTTGTGTAAAATTCGAGACGAGTGCAGAAGCACGATGTGGTTTTCATTGAAATACTGTCTGCAGGTTTATGGAAGTCTACAACAACAGACATCGTAGCATAGCACTGCGCCAGGATAGAGGATTGATATCTTTACATCCATGGTTTGGAGAGTTGAATTCGAAACTGTTTCGAGTATATAGGGTGTCGGCGAATGTGTGAGTGTTCACACTCAATTTGCTGTACCCATTTGTGTACAATTCCAGACGAGTGTAAGACTCAAAGCGCGTAGTGGCAAAAGCATATCGAATTGATGAAGTGACTGTTAGCAGCGCCCTTTGAGGCAAGAATTGGTACAGTTTGAGCATAAATGAATCGTATAACGCAGGCGACCCTGCTCTATGCAACGGCAGTAGTCAGGGTGTATAAACAAAGTTATCTTGAGTTACATCAGTAAGTCAAGATTGCCATTAATTCATTATCACGACTAAAATGTTACATTTGCCCTAAAATTCAACATTTATTGTCATTTTTATGGTGTACTGAGCTGAAAATACATAAAGTATTTGGCCGCAAAAGCCCCGCCTTGATCAAAGTAGAATTTGACTCCCTAGTAACAAAACAATAACGCAAAAAATTATCTCGTGCGCGCGAGAAAGTTTCTCGTGCTCATGAGAAACTATCTCCTGCTGCATAGAAGTTTCTTATGCTCACGACATAGTTTTTTAGCTGCACAAAATGTCCCTTACACGCTTTCATAGATAACTTCCTTTTTTCAAAAAATGTTATTTTAGCGACGCAGTCACAGACAAGCGACTATTGAACACCCAACTTAATTGTGTCGTAATAACAAATTTTCTTCCGCTACGCTTTGACGCTGGTCGGATTTTAAGCGAGGTCTGGCTGGTGTCTGTCTGCCGGATCAAACATGTCCACAGCTATCTCGTGACGTCTTTGCCGCATGGAACTGACTCCTTAAAAATTAACGTTCAATCCCTGTGAAATTGAAACCCAAGCAGGGACATCGCGTTTATATCTTCCTTGCTTTAAATTGCGCCCAGAGATGTGTGGATTATCATATTGAATGTTCCGCGATTAAAAGATTGTGCAAGAGCAAAAGGATCACACAAATCACCATCACGTATACATAATTCATTCATTTTCTCATGATTTCAGTTGACCCTTCATACATAGTGTAATTAATAATACTCTCTACCGCATTATCATGACTCTCTGTGTCTCCCGATTTACAGTGTATAATAATATGTGAGGACTCACCTGCCGGAAAATCCAGGGCGACCAGAAGATTAACAATTAACCACTGAAAAAGAAAAGCGAACGTCGTGAAGATTATAATAAATGATGTCTTCATAACTTTTCTGTGCATTCGATCACGGTCGGGTTTTGTCTCGAACAAGCTGTTTCGCATAGACGCTTGCGATTCTCCTGTCGTCGCATCCGATTCCGTCTGATCCCGTCCACTTGTACTCGGTCCGGCCGTTGCAGCAGGCAGGCTCTCACCGTTTGCTGGAAAACACAACCGCACAGGCTTTCCGTTGAGCGGACCGGCCTTGACCACATTACCCGTAAACGTCGACTCGTTCGTGTCGCTGAAACTCGATCGTGGCATTCGGGATACGTTGCAATCTACAGAGGGAACAACTTTATTAGAGTTCATCTCTGATCTTCCATATTTTCGGGGACCGTTGTTGCCCAGGGTCGACCGTGTTTGCTCCACGTGCTCGACGGTCCTTTTAAAGATGTCGTAGTAACAAAGACACACGGTGACAAGTGATAGAAATGTAACTACACCGACACAGTACGCTAGATACCAAATAAAACTGTCGACACGATTCGTCCACAGGTGACAGCCATGGCTATCGTCGCCCTGACTGGCTGTGTGACTGATAGTTGGCCCAACGCTCAGTGAAACAGACAAAATGCCACACAAAGCCGACACTAACAACACTTTCTTCGAATTAAGCCATCGTCTTGGATATCTTTTCACGAGGTCGTGTCTGTCGACGCTAATGAGAGTAGTGACGAATATCGTCAATAGCAGGGTCGAAAAAGATAAAACTTCATGTACTAGACAGAATTCAAACATCACAATGTTAGGGTTCAGAATTCCGGCTAAGGCCATTGGTACACATACGGTACACGTCACCAGATACGCAACTGAAAGAATGGTTGTCAGATACTTTCCTGTTGGTTGTTTCCTTTGATAATTGATTGACGTGATGACCAGAACATTGTCCATTGTACCAACCACAAACACGGCCATTAGAATAACAACGCAAGACACCGTCAGCCATGAACTAAACTCACGTATGATACAGTGGTCATGTCCATCTTCAACGTCGTGGTCGCTATGATGGCCAGGCTCCTCGCAACCATGAGCCATTTCCAACCACTTTGACGAGTTCGCACTGCAGTTGTGATGGTCCATGTCGACAGTGAAGGACTTGCCAATCATCTCATATAATAGCTGCCACTGTCGAAAAAACTCCAGCCGTTCAGTCAACACAAGCGATTGTAACAGTGCGACAGTGCGTTGGGCAAACAGAATTTCGACAGTTCTGTGAGCATGTACTGTTCGCAGCAAACCAATAGAATCGTTTTAGGTGAGCTCATCCCACTGTTACACAACGAGCTATATATACAGGCAACACGAAACGATCCCCCTGTTTTTTCACGCATAACGATATCCCGTAATAGGCTCAATCTCCATGGCAACGATGCCAGTTGTTTCGAATGATACGAGAGTTATCTTCCTGATGTGCACGGCCGTGTCTACTCTTCCATTCACACTTAAACCTGATGACGTTTCCAAGGCTCAAACTTTCATTCTCTGGCCCTTTGCGATTTCGGTAAAAAGATGTCATGTAGAAAGACTGTGAATTGAAACTGATGAATACGAACCTGATCAGATCGCAGTCTTTACTGGGCAAATTAGCATATTACAAGTACGTAATTTTATAGGTTGCTCGCCCAATTTTTTAATATCGGCTGCTCTCAATTGGAACCACTTGCTGAGTTGATTATTTTCTAGGTGTACTGTACATCAAATTACAGTCCCTTCATCATGGAAGGACTGTGATCAGATAAGTACTTTGAACATTTCATTAATATTGGCATTTCGTGAGATACCACATAGTGTCCTTTCCTTAAAAGGGCAGTTTTTATCAGCTTTGTCTCTGAGCAAATTGACTAATGTGGACAACTTACAAATTGACTAATGTGGACAACTTACAAATGACTAATGTGGACAACTTACAAATGAGAACAAAGGACTAAAATCACATAAACAGTCAATGTCAACAACCACTAATCTTGAGAACCATGGATGAGGACCGTCCCTTTAATTTCTTCCTTCCTTTGGAACCTATGTTGATTTCGCTTCAGAAAGCCCCGACTTCCATTTTTGATGCGTAGGAGCTCTCAAGTCGACAACAATTAATGTCAAGAATGTTTTTCTACTGTGTTGAGATTTAGTTGTAATTTGCAGTTACGCTCGTTCTAAACCTACAGTACACCTTCATGTTCTGCATATACATTTAGAGCAGCTGTTTTAACTTAAAGGGAGGGTGTCATCGGAGATCTGCTCAAAGGTTGCCAGGGTAAACACTATATCCAAGGTAAGTTGGGGGTTGATGAAAGTTTGTTAACATTGAATATCGTAAAACTTAAATATTGCAGCTATGTTGGAGTGATGCATCTAGATATCATGCATTAAATACATTGTTTGTAAACAAGAAAGTCGCACACACGCAGTTCCGACAACACTCCCTTTAACTACCTAATATAGAGTCAACCATTAAATTGTGGAAGTGTGGTTAAAATGCAAATAATTTGGAAACTATTGGCAGAAAAATTGACCTTACGAATAAAACGTACCTGCCATGCAAAATCTTAAAATATTTGTGAATTTTTAAACCGCAAAAATATACATTTGCATGTTACCATTCTGACAAACCCAACTGACGAAATGATCCATCTCTTATTTACGAGTGACACCTTTGTGGCGTTATAGGCAATCGTATTCGTGCCACCGTCGGACGACGCACATTTAGATCAACTCTGTGCGTTCACGGGCTTCGGCAGATTGCTGTCCGGTTGCCTATCCTCTTGATATAAAAGAAACGCGCTTTTCAAAATTCCGAGTCTGGATTCACCCACGCCTTTTAATTTATTATCGCTGAAGACACATCAAGGAAATTACTCTGTCTTCTGATCGTCTATTCACCCGAGTCCCAGTTCTTTCTGTTCCATCTCTCTTTTCGCTCGGTTTACGCTTAAAGTAGACTGCGCCTCGGGAAGGACTCTCAATTTTTACGATAATTTTCTGGTCTCCTGCTTGTGATGGCTCATTCTCAAACTCTTGGAATCGGTAAAAGTTTCAATTTTATCAGTTTTGTGAAAATCGAAATTTTGATTTTGCCGCTGAGAGCCAAACTTTGCACCACGGCCCTTGATTTTTATTCCAAATTTGGTAAGAGAATATTTGAAAGTTTCATTAAGGGGAAAGTTTGAGCAAAAGTTTGTCTTTTATTTTCGAGGCGAGTGTTCACAACGAGGTTAGAGGATAAGGACACGTCCCGTTGCTATCGTAACAGGTGCACATATCACGAATAATACCGACCAATAACAAATGCAAATATTTGCACAAATGATGCAACATTATCGTTGAGTATGGAAATATTAAAGCAATACCGCGTACACACTAAGGACACAAATGCATTGGTAGTTTACGTACACAAAGATAACACAATTTATAATACAGTTGCAAGTCTATATTTTACCGTCTCACTCAGGTACGTTGAAATAAATACTGCCAGTCATACCGCCATAACGCACTCTGTACAACATGCAGCATTATTGTTGACAGATGAAGACTAGTCTAAGCTAAAATTCAGTTGTACGAGTGAACAATAGTGTTGTACATTATACACATACAGGATGTGTTGACAAGTTGATTTCATGGCGTTTAAGTGTTTTAAGTGGAGCCAGAAAGTGAAATTTACAATACACAAGTAATATATTGGACAATTATCAAAAGTCCGAACAGCCATTGTGAAATCTAGCTATAGATAAGGATTACTCGTGAAACTCCGAAACATGAAACACAAGTCAAGTTTTATTTCAATAAGACGCTTATCTACAAATCGACTCCAAATCAACATTGAAACGAGTAACCACTGAAAAGTTACAGAAATTCCAGAGCGCACTCGGAGTTGACAAGCGCCACCGCATGTCGGTAAAACGTAGAAAGCGGAAATAGCAGAACGGTACATTAAAATATTAATATTTCAAAAACATTGGCATACAGAAGAAATATCAATATTTTATAAAAGCTTTCAAACTGTAGGGAGTTTTACATGATTATTTTCTGATTAATCAGCAAATTGCAAATAGTAAATTACACATGTTACATATCCTCTATGTAAAAGTATGGACGGGACGAGTCTTGCATTAAGGCATGTCATCCTCGGGCGAAGGATGTTCTGTGTGCAGATACCCTTCAAATGTTCATCTCACTTCGTTCAATGCGTAGACTTGCAATTTCAAGCAAGGTGAGGACAGCCAGTCAGTGTGGTACTATGTAAGTATTGTAAAAAGACTAGTTTTATCAAGCTTGAGTGCTCGGAGTTCCGTTATTTACAGCAATCGCCAGGGAGGGTTGTCAAGTCGTATAATAAAGTGTAAATCCATAAAGGGCCGTCAACAGTAACAGTTGACGATTTTTTCATTATATTTATTTCGTATGTCAATCCCAACTTCGTGTCCTATTCTCGAAAGCATGTTGAAACACCCACTATTCAGTTTGTCAACTCAGCCTCAATGCGTTTAAATGCACTAAAGTTTACATTTGAATTAAAGTCCGGACACGAATTCATTTGTCAACAGTAACAATGTAGTTTACACATGGACAGGCTGAGTTGGCAAGTTGAAACCACATGTTTTGGGGATCAGAACAAAAATATATGGGAAGAAAATCTGATTAGTGTGTTGTGTACTCACTCTATCTCCTGTGTTTTATCTGTCAATCTGACTTCGCTCTCGCTAAACAGTCCTTTCTTTGATAAAACCATCCAAGTCTAGATAAGATGTATGGCATTTTAAAGTTTATACTTGTGTTAAAATAATAAAATTAACAAATACGGATTTCTTGAAAGCTGGACAACCCATACCTAAAAAGACGTACAAAATGATCTTCCTTTCAATAGATTGAGACTTTGAGATCTTCCGTAATAAATGAGAAAACATGCCACAAGGATTTTCGCAATCTATGTCATAATTTTCTCTCTGTCTTCCCAGACTTAGTGTTCAAATAACGGTTCATACCATCTCTTTAGGCATCTAATGTTTTGCTCAAATGGTATTTGAACAAATTTCATAGTTCATTTGATCCCCAGAACACTTGTACATACATGGACAATCCACTGCTTTTGTAGTAAATGTACACCTATGTAAATTTGGTTGTTTTTTAAGAAATGTTTTTCATTGTTTCATTTTTAATTCAAATTGTTGTATATTTTACGTCACCTTTTTCTTTTGCTTGTTGTGTATTGTGTTATGGGGGACTGACTTTGTATATATAGGTGTTTTGCACCTGTTTTTGTCACCAGATCCTATGTAGACCCTCTGTTTTAGTTTACGTTGGATAAATCTTAATAAATAAATAAATAAATAGATAAATAGATAACAAATAAATAAACTCTGACTTGAATCAAATTTTGTAAAAAGGAAATCACTTTACTTATGCATAAAAAGTGATACCCGAACACTGTCATGACATGAAGACAGCTTTAACTTTAATGGTATGGAAAATGATGGAAAAACTTAACCTTCCATCTCAACACAGCAGGGTTTTTTGTCACTGAAATTTCCAGTAGCAGTACTACAACTTTCATCAGAAGATTAACCCGATCCCAATTTATATCGTGACCTTCCGTACACGTGACATCAAAATCGGCTCATAGACTTTCGGTAATTTATACGTATCCAGGATTACCAACCGTTCAACGTTAGCAGCCACGACAAACTTGTCGAGAGTGATCATGAACGAAGTCGTCTTATAAAGGAGAATGCCTTTTGGAATTACACACGCGTTTTTGATTTACATATTTTGTCTGATGTTCACAATTATGTCATGAAAACTGGAACTGAACAGCTCCTTTTATTCCCTCGTCGTATACTTCAAATGAAGTCATGATTATAAATAGAAACGTATGCAATGAGGTTACGTGACCCCGAGAGCTGAACTTTTCTATCAATGCTGAAAGTTAAAGATGGCGGCGTATCTGGTTATGGCGATCCGTGGGTGTCTGTCTGCTGCATTGCCGTTAACCGTGTTCATAGCATTTCTTTGCAGCCAGTGCACCGGACAGTTCCCGAAAGACTGCCTATCACCTCATGCTCTGTCGAGCAAGGAATGCTGCCCCGTCCCTGAAGGGCACCGGGCGAAATGTGGAGGTGCTGGAAGAGGCACATGCGAAGATCTGTCAGTGGAGAGTGCAGATTGGTCTGATTATGTAGGCGATCGGGACAGATTTCAATGGCCATATGTATTCTTTCACCGGGCATGCAAGTGCGAAGGAAATTATGACGGACCGGACTGTGGCACCTGCAAATTTGGCTTCTACGGCGGACTATGTGCTGATAGGGTAATGCTGGTTCGGAAAAATATTTTGAAAATGCCGAGGGCAGAGGTAGAGAAGGTAAAAGCATACATTTTAGAGGCTAAAAATACAGTCAGCAAAGTTCAAGTGGCGACTAGTCTGTACGTGGACATGGAAGACGGAAGGAATCCGTTTTTCAACGATATCAACGAATATGACTTATTCACATGGTTGCACTACTATGCTACAAGGCCAAATATTCAAAGACCCGCCGGTTGTCAAGGCGACGGTGCCACCAGAGTTGACTTTGCTCATGCCGGGCCGGCATTTTTCTCGTGGAACCGCCTACATTTACTATTGTTCGAACGAATGCTTCAACGAGTAAGTGTATGTCACAAGTTAGTCACTTGATGTATATAGAGCGTGTACATAGCTCTCCGTGAAAATCACAGTGTTCATAGAGATACGTATATCATTAGAATTACTGTTCAGTCTCATTCATGCTTTGTACACATGTTTGGCCGGCCAGACTTCGAACCTGTGCTTGCATTCCGTGCGGAAAGAGTCATGAACGCTGAAGGCGCGAACAGCTCGTCATGGGTGCAAGCGCGGGTTCGAGGTCCAGGTACTAGGTCTGTCTGGCAAGACTAATATGGTCACATCTCTTATCTGTTGCTATGTTTGGCGTACATACTGAAATAGGAATGATAAATGACCTACACTGTCGTAATTAATAACGTCTCCATCATCTATAGGTCTGTTCCATTGTGACCCAATGACCAACTCACACCATTCAATTACTTTCCTGTAAATTTGATGATGTTGTACAGAACTGGATTTTTTTATTTTAAAAGCGAGGAAATTTTATTCTTGGCAAGGTTTCTCCCATGCAGGAGATATGCTTTGAGTCTGGGAAGATACCTACATTAAGGTGTGGCGAGGGTGTGTTTAGGTACGATTTCTGCAGTTGGGCAGGTATCCAAAATTCACCATAGCAATCCCTAAAAGATAAGAGAAATGTTCACCTTTGTACAACTTGAGCTTTCTATTTATAGGACCAGAAGCCGCCTATTGATTTCAGAAATGAAAATGCCTCTCCAAAATGAGAAACAAGAGAAAGCAAGAGAAGATATGATAAGAAATTATTCATACCCTTAAAGAATACGAAATGATTCTTTTTTTGATTAAAAAGGGAAACGTTTCTCTCAGTCATGAATCTGTCTTTGCGATGTGTATTAACCTGAACACATTCTGCTGATTGTGAAAATACGAGTATCCAATGAAATGAGAATGCTGGCCAAGCGGTCTCGGCATTGGTACGTCTATTGTCTCGGGAACGCTTGTTTTATGAACATCAGTGTTGATAGGAAAACCAACTAGATTCGTCGACCATTTTCAAACCATCTTGACCATTGCTCGGATTAAGCATAATGCTGTAAAATTGTTATGCAACAACATTTGAATTTAAAATCATAGCCCCAGTTTACGAGTATGAAACTGCTAAGTGCTGAGTCGGTGCACTAATTTTATATTAAATAGTTAAATCGCTGATTGAAAGAAATTAAGAAGGTTACTTCTGTATACACCCAACAAATGCCTGCTGTTATTGTTGGTCAGTTCTGCCTCATTTGCTTCATGTTCACAGGTAAATAACGATTATACATTCGCACTACCGTACTGGGACTTTTCAGAAGCGACACACTGTGATGTCTGCAATGACATCTACATGGGAGACAGTTCGGCAACTTCTCCTCACCGTGTACTCGGACAATTTGGAAAGTTCAAAACTTTATGCGCAGACGCCGAGCGGTTTCATGGCCTTGGTCTGGTCTGCAGCAACATCGATACCTCGCAGTCAACTTTTATCACTCGACATCCGGGACACGCCGTCAATCCTTCAACGGAACCGGCCGGACTGCCCGCCGGACTGCCGTCGAAGGACTCTGCCCTGTATAGCCTAAGCATGACTGCGTTTGATCGACCACCTCAAGCGAGCGAGCCTCGCTTCAGTCAGTGGCTGACATCTCCTTGTAGTTTCAGAAACGTCTTGGAAGGTAAGCAGTGGCACAGCTACTCTTGGTGACGTCATTATTATTAGTTCAGTTGAGAAGATTCTCCTTCTCAAAGACTATTGCATATTTTATAATACTTATTATGGTCTGAGTTGTACGTTTGCAAATCGCCATCTCCACATAAATTGGATTCCATTTAGGAATATCTATATTCAAAGGAGAGGGCAATTCGGGGACAGATATACACTTTATTCGGACATTATAATAATTTTCTTGTTTATTACTTATGTATCTGATTTTGAAGTTATTTGAATAAGTGAAGTTTTCATCGTGTTGTTTGTGTAAAAATCGAAAGTTTAAAGTGAAAGTAATATGCAAAAATCTTTGAGGAGTGAATAACTATACGTATTGTGATGTGTGACCACTCCATCCTAAGATCTGGTAGTGGCACCCCCAGTCACTTGGTTATTTGAAATCTGCCTTATTATGATTATTATGATTATGATTATGCTAAGCCGCTTTCAGCTCGCTTACAGCACAGGCTATTGCAGACAATATTCATCCAGAAGTTATGATTCATAAACGTCATGTATTACAATTTTTATTATACAAGCCTTACCATTGTGTGAGTGTGCCTATTACTTTACCCTAGCTATCTCCATATAGTGCAAGGAAAACAGTCCATAACAGTTAATTACCCTCCCCAATCTCCTTCATTGGTATGTTCTACCAGTCACCAACGCGTTGGGGAGGGGGGTTATCACCCTGACTAAACAACTCGTTAGCAGCTCATATGGTAACAGACGGATTACCTTATAACTGCATTGGCGATAGGTAAGGAAAAAAACATGAAAAAACTAATGCAGGAAAGATCGGTAGAAAAAAACTAATGCATGGGATTAGTAAGGGTCATTAACAGATATTTTATGAATACTATACAGAGATAGCGAAGGTAAAGTGATAGGTACACACGACACCGGTAAGACTTGTATAATAAAAATATTTAATACCTGACGTTTATTTATCATAACTTCTAGACGAATACTGTCTGCAATACGATGTGAAACAGCGTACGGCAGTAAAATCTTGAGTTGCAAACTCGTGCCCTGATGTCAATTTTGTTTGTCCAGGGTCAATGATTGAGTCAGCCGAATGATTGAAGCCAGTAGCAAGTATTGACAGTTTGATGAAGTCATAGATGTACAATACGAATGCAAATTTTCAATGATGAGTGCTTACAAATACTTAGATGCCAGAACTCTTATGGTAGTATAATTATCCAAACAAGCACACGTCCAATCCAAATGTTGCTTTTTCGTGCAAGACTGTTTCTTGATATTGTACCACCGGCAGGGCATTACGCACATGTTGTTCGCACTTCTGCAGAATAAGACAAACCATTAAATGTGTACAAAGAACGAATAAACTGGCCTCCATTTTCAAACAGGGTTTGCAGATTCGGAGAAACAGACAGGAAGATTTCCGCCAATAAGGAGTAATTTACATAATCAACTTCATAATCTCGTCCACTCTTACATGAATGGCACGCTTAGTCACGTGATGTCTTCACCAAGTGACCCGCTCTTCTACTTGATCCACACAAATGTTGATAGAATTGCAGAAAAATGGATTCGGCGGTACGTTGTTAAATTTGTTGTTCGAAGCTGTTTTTACGACTAAAAGCGTATCTTCGATGAAAAATTTAGAGAAGAGTTTAAAAGGTGTCAGTGTATTTACTTTTAGCCACAGACGTTTTTATTTGGAGGCCGTCTCATAATGAAATGTGACTGTCAAAATGAAATTTAAGATTCAAATACAAAGCAACCATCTTCAACAAATTCAACATTCACCGGATTTATCATAAAACCGCCATTGTATAAACACAAACAAACTAAGAAATAACTTCATGGACTAGTAAGGGATATTCTTACTAATCAACTTAATTTAATTATCTAATCATATTTAGGTCACCTTGATATGAGTAGTTATTTATGCTATTGGCTGTATTTCCTCATAGACATAGAGTTTCCATGGACGACTATCCACAAAGCAATACTCCTATTGGACAATCCAAACATTCCTCCATGGTACCTTTCTTTCCAATAAAGACCAATGGTGAATTTTTGAGCCAGTCTCAATCTTTTGGATACACCTATGACGATATTGACAATTCTGGTAAGTTGATAGTCTGTAAGGAAAATATCATATAACATACGCATGCGTAGACACAGTGTTTGCACAAACCGCTAAGAGAAGATTATCTTTGTATCGTTCAGAATTGATTTAGACAAACTGAGGCGTTCGTTGAGTTCATAATAACGGAATATGTACGCAATAAGGATAACTTTCTGTGATCTATAGCTACGTGAACGATATAGTCAGTTGAGGAAGACATTTTATGTTCACATAATGCAAAGGACAAAGTTGGAATGGAAAGTTGACGAGCGGCCAAGCGGGCGGAATGTTCCAATAGAAGTGAAACAGGCAGACAGGACAGATATACAAGAAATCGTCGAGTAATGCTGAGTTTCTCGAAGTGACGTAATTAAATAATATCTCGAGATGACGTCAATGCACGTAATTTCTCATATGCAGGGCGACCTTTAGATGAACTTGAAAAAGAAAAGGAAGATAGCGCAATCGAAGAAATGAAGAAATGCATGGTTCATGTACATGTAGACGATCAGAGTGGTAGGGACGATGTCTCAAAGAATTTATCAAGTGAAAAAAGTGTGTTAAAATAGCTACAAGACTTAAATATTATACATTCTATATTTTTATATTTTAATTTGCTATGTCACGTGTCTGCATCAATTTTTGGTGATAATAGACGCTATTTTGGTGATTTATAGTCCATTTGATTGAAACCCAATTGGTCCCAACTCCATCTCGTCCCAAAGTCACCCCGTTCCGCATCCTGTCGTCCATTCCTGTGTGGAAAACAACGGAATACGCAACAATGACGTCATCCGTCCTCTCACAAAACATCTCCGAAACCACTTGACTTCTTACGGCATCGCCTTCAACATGTTTGATGGGCGATGGCAAATATGAAAAAGAATATTTGCTTTTAGATCGTCAAACTCTCTTGACATTGAAGAGACCGATGTTTTTTCAGACTGTGCGTTACAACGATAAATTGACGCCTATCTGCTATACACTACAGCAAGCTCAGTATAAATGCATACCTTCATGTTTTATGTCATGTCAGATCACCATTTGAGGTAAAACAAGCAGCAGGAACTTTAATGCAGATGCATAACAGGCTGATTTTTTATTCTGCTGAGACGACAGGGTGTAGGATGAAAAGGTATCTTTTACTTGGAGTTTGAAATTGTTTTATGACAAATTTGTTAGGGTCGAAGTGATGTGTCTCATCTCTGACCTTAAACTTGGCAAACTTTGCCGACCAACAAGCCAATGAATCACTATTTGCATTCATATTAGGCAAATTATGCTGTGTTTTGAGTTATCGTACAAACCGCGTGTCAGCCAATAATTGAATTGCTGTTTTGTCTACTAACCTAGACCTCTACTATTACAGAATTCTCAAAGAACCCGGATGTTAAGGAGCAACAGATTATAGCTTTACTTACAAGAGATCAATTCAAGCTTTCCGAGCTACAGAATATTGACGGTAAAAATATCGTTTGATTTTTCTGTATGATATCTTATATATTTCACATTAAGTTGGAATAATCCATAATCCATTCTTTAGTATGTTTTTACGCATTTTTGTCGTCGTCAGAAATTGCGTTGGAAAAGATGGATTTGAAAGTTCATTGTTCACGAAAGGAGAAGTTTTAGGGATTGCATAAATTGACGCCACGAGCGTGATTATTATGAAGCTGTTGTCTTGAAAAGCAAATTTAAACCCAAACACTACAACTATTTACATTGAAGCCCCGTTAGCTTTATATACATTTTGCTTATAAAAATGTCGTCAAATCTTCGGAGAGATGTTTTTGATTCTCGTTATTAAGCCATCGTCTTTGGAAATGCCACTTTTTTAATCCTTGAACTTGGTCTATTGTTCATAGTTTTTGTGTACTCGCTCGCAGGGGTCATATTTGATTTTAGAATCGAAAATTATTTATCTGTTAAAATATATGTAGTTGAATTTGATTTCAAACCATGTCCAAAAATGCAAAAAAGATACAGCTGACGAGGGCTTTAAGTCTCTTGAATGCTTATACTATCTTTCGGATGCAGCTGACCTTATATTTTCATTATTTTCCTCTTATTCCGTTTTATCAATTCGTCACTGATATTTCAGCGCTGAAGTTCAAATATCACCGAATCACGTGGTGTCGAGGGGTCGGGGTCATCGCAGAGGAATTGTACATTTTTTTTAAATGAATTACATGAAGAATTACATGCTGTTGTGGTCATAAATGCGCCTTTAACTATTTACCTTTGGCAGAGTATGACATCAATGAATGCGGACAAGATGTTGCTGAATTGGCGACAAATAAGTACCCCTCGGACATGAATGATTTACCACGAGTAAGAGAGTCCAACGGTGAGTACTGTGCAAAGCTACCAAGTATTACTGTAGAAATTTGAAACCACTGAAATACACGAATTGATGTTTCACTGTGTCGTGTGAGAATATACTCAATGTGTATCAGGGTATTAAGCTAAATCTTATCATAATCCACCCATTTAATAGAATGGGATTAGCCATGATAATTATTATGTTCTCCAAGGCAGTAGCTTAATGCAAGCCAATCTCTGTCGCTTCGAGCTTGGCCCTCCAGCAGAACGCGTCACTGATCAGTTAGACGCCATTGAGATAACATGCTATGTCAGACAACGCTATCCAAGCTAAACCTAGAAAATCAGTCGATTTCTGACAACATCGTTTAATTTTTAATTACAGGCATAGGAAGCAGTCTCGTCGTTGCGATAATTGCCATGTCCGTGATCGGAATCATCTTATTCCTGGTTGGGAATCTCCTGATAAAAAGGGGTCTCCATGGATACTACAGGAGACGAGCTTACCAACAGATCAGCGGGCAGGATTTCGTGTCCTCAAGAACTTAACGACCATCTAGTTTTTCAAGGATGCGTTGGTTTTTTTTTAGCAATGTGCATAGTTACAAAAACACATTGGTTGCCATGTGCAATATATTTACAAATTAAACCGTGACTATCAAATCATGTTGACCCAGACTGCGTGCTTCACGAAATCAACCAAGGCATCTTCATCTAAAATCAAAACGTTTCCATTTTGTAAATATTTTTACATGATTTTGTTTACGTTGAGTTCACTTATTCTTTGCTTTTTACCTGCATGATTAAAGCTGCATTACAATGAAGGAACGGATCTGGTATTTATTTAAAATATGTAAGTAAAATTTCAAGATAGGGTGTAGATGGAAAGAAACACTTGTAGACGTCTATATCATCAGGATGTTCATATTTGATTCACTGCGTACATCGAGACTTATCTCGACACTCATTGACGTTCCATATTCCAAACAAAGACTATACCTTCAAGTTTGCGTGATCTTCTGGCAAAATGATGTCATGAAAACTATGTATTGGGCATGCGCATTCAAATTCTTCTCTCAGTGGCCTCACAATCAGAGAAAAATACCCTCCCGAAAGCTGGTAGCAGCTCATATTTATATCAACGAGGAGCACAAGTACAATATTTTGCAAGAATGTCGGACGATCATGCAAAATAAATAAAGAAATGAATAGACATAGAAATAAATGAATACTTTCTTTCCTCATTCCCCACCTGGCTTGACTATGTTTCTTCTCTGCATCTGTACATCACATCCAGTGCTTGTTCGATCGCCAGTCGATCATTAGGAAGTTCTGTCATAAATGTAATTTATATTGTCCACACTTATCCAATGTATTTATGAATTTTGAACATACAAGTATTCCATTGTTGAAAACTTCATTTTCTGTTTTGTACATTCTATGAAAAACAAGGCTTGAAATATGCAGTAATATACAAATTGTTTTCACCATTTATCTCTAAGTTTCTTCATTTAGACAAATATGATTTGTAATATTTTACAAACGTAAGTAAAAATATAGCTCTTCCGACAACTTGCCTGTGATCTGAGATAGTTCAGAGTTCAGAGACAATCACTTTAATCTTGTAATGATGTTTTGTTTGGCTTTGTACACATAACGTAGACTTGCTCCAAGTCTGTGGGCATATTAGATATCAAAACAGAATAAATTGAAGGACTAAACTTCAGCAGACTGTCAAAAAATATAGGAGGCTGTTGCGTAGATCGTTGGATGAACGCTTCGGACCACAGCTCGTAACTCAGTTGCCGAGAAAAGTCAGGTGACTGGGGCCAATCTACACATTACGTCTTTACTGAGCCTTAATTCCAACGAATTGTCTGGAAATAGATTTTCAGAAAGAGTCGTTTGCTATAAATGTTAACACTGCACACAGAAAGTATACAAAACAAATAAATTTTGTTCTTCTCAGAGTATGTTGAAATGGGGTGTTTGCGTTGCAGGACAATCAAACTGTGTTCAAAATGTAATGCTATTGTTGAAAAATGGATATGAAATGAGAAATGAATATGAGAGAGAGAGAGAGAGAGAGAGAGAGAGAGAGAGAGAGAGAGAGAGAGCGCCTTGCAATAGTACCGCCTAGTACTTCACTCAACATACTATTTCGATGTTCTTAAGTCGCTTGTCTTGCCGTATTCATATTCAGTCAAGATGATGATGCCCTAAGGCGTTTGACATAAATGTCAACGAGATACTATTCATGTACCATTCATAACCAGATCAACAGAAACGACTTCCTTTCAGCCTCGAGTCATTCATTAGTGTGTGACCGTCGTCTGTAAAATTAATGATTTTGTACCGAAAACGTCACAAACCCCAGGCAAAGGAAGATGGATCATTCATTGATCCCCAAATCATAATTTGAGAGAGACACAGAGATGTATTACGGAAGCATTTATATTGAGCCAAAACTCGTGTATTTAAAATCATTGTCACCTGAGATGTGTGTGATGGATTTCATCTTCATCAACGGATTCAGATAGGATTCAAGACACATGCTCCCCAGCTTGATTGATTTCTGATGGAACTATCACGGGTGTATGATTGTGTTGTTTAAAACACACCAGTGATGACCGTAGCTGGAAGGGAGGTTGATAGCATTGCCTGAGACTTTTCCACCTGATTATATTTTGACAAAATGGGAAGTTCAACAAAAAGAAAAGTAGAACGAAATGTGAAGTTCAACAAACAGAGAACGAAATCGATGAAGCGTAACAAATGTTTACTACGATATAATGCTCAGTGCATCGGCCCATTGTTGCGTCCTTCCGTAATAACACTTCTCCATTCATCGAGTCGCTGTGTACCTATTGAGTGAAATGCTTTAATTTCCTGAAATCTATTCGTCCGGAAAGACTCGGAAAAGAAATCAAACATCAATTTCAAGAAAACGCGCGTGATAATGATGAGCCATCTGTCCGAATAAGTTTATAGCGAAGGTGTTCTGCAGGATTTTTTCTTGGCTGGGCAGAAATAAATCATCTTGTTCGCCGAAGCGACATGAAGTTCGTGAAATTCTTTTCACATTCAGACAATAAAATGTCCCTTCATCATGAAAAATGTACATTCTTTCATGAAGGTAGTATGCACCTTGTGAAAGTGAAGGACTTTAACTTTTGCTCGAAATTTCTAAATCAAACTTTTGATCACTATTTTACCAAATCTACAATAAAATCGGGGATCACCGTCAAAAGTTTGGAAGTGGGAAACAAATTACCCAACATCAGCGATATTTAAAATTCAAGATGCGACCGCCATCCCTGTGTTAACTATATGGGAAAACAAAAAATTCGGATTTTTTAAAAAAGAAAGGCAATGAATTTTTAGCTTCTATAGACTATAGTCCATAGAAGCTATTTAGATGGGTATCCATCCGGCGTCCGTCGTCAGTCTGTAAAATTCGGACGAACCATTCTATTTGTTGGTGGTGTTAAAATTCGTCAGTCTGTATGTCTGTCTGTCTGTCTGTCTGTCTGTCTGTCTGTCTGTCTGTCTGTCTGTCTGTCTGTCTGTCTGTCTGTATGTATGTATGTATGTATGTATGTATGTATGTATGTATGTATGTATGTATGTATGTATGTATGTATGTATGTATGTATGTATGTATGTATGTATGTATGTATGTATGTATGTATGTATGTATGTATGTATGTATGTCCGTTTGTGAGGCGTCCGTCCACTCAAATATCTTGAGAACCGCAGTACTTACTGATTTGATATTTGTTGTGTAGATGAAAAATATGATTATGAGAAAGTGTTTTTTTTAATTTTTTGATATTGTTGAAAATATTCAAATTAGCTCAAAAATGGCATTTTTGGTCAAAATTTTATTTCATCAAAACCGCTCGTCTTACAGCTTTGATATTTGGTATACAGGTTTCTACAGATGAACTCAATATGATATATTGAATATATGATGAAATCAGCAATTTTGAATTTTTGGTACAATTTTTGCCATTTTTGGTCAAAAAATGTGTTTCTCAAAACCTACTTGTCTGATGCCTTTAATATTTGGTAAAAAGGTTCCTAGGGGTTGTCTTAGTGTGATATATTGAAATTTGATGAAATCTTCAATTTTTGTATTTTTTGGTCATTTTTTGCCATTTTTGGTCAAAATATTTGTTTCTCGAAAGTTACTCATCTGATAGCTTTGGTATTTGGTATACAGGTTCCTAGGCTTTATCTTAATGTAATATATTGAAATTATGATGAAATCTTCAATTTTGTATTTTTGCAGCTAATTTAGCCATTTTTGGTCAGGCCGTCCTGAAATGAGCTATCAAAGATATCCATCTTCTTCATCAATACATGTGTCACAAAAAGTTATTCTCTACCGGTACATAACACAGCAGATCTAGAGCTCTGTCGACTGTTGGGTCGCTTGTTTTTCAAAACCGCTGGTTAGACAGCTTTAATATTTGGTTTACAGGTCCCTAGGATGACCTTAGTGAGATAATTTCATACAGTCAGGAAATACTCAATTTTGTATCCATGTCTATAGTAGCTTCAGGGACTTTGGCTCTATGTTTTTCTTATTCCAAGAGCTTTAAAATGAGCCCCCACAAGTAGTAGATCAGAAAAGAATTGTAAAAATTTGAGAGACCAGATATTTCTCCGAGACGCGTTCTACCTTTCAGTCCGAACATTTTGTATAATCCCAGACATTCCCTGCTTTACAATGACAAGACTGTTCACTATCATTCATTTAGAACACGTTTGTGTATGATACATGAAAATGATGACCGTCCTTCATTTCGCATTTACAAAGTTAAGTTTGTAATTGTTACTACTATTTACACTTTTTTGGATAATTCTTTCTCTGGTAAATTAATATACTTCTTCATGAATACTGCACACCGAAAATCCAAGAACAACAATATCTGATACAATGGGTATCTCCTTGCAGCTGTGGAGAAGTCGCATTGGTGTGTTTTCTCAGCCAACATCCTGGCGATGTGTTGATCCTTGGCTAAATGGCACTAAGGAATATGGCGACTGGCCACCTGGTCTTGATCTTTTGTATAGGACTGTGGCCACCATGTTTGTCATAAGTTTGACACTGGCACTGAGTTACGAGCTTCTAAACGTGAATTTAATGAATCTAGACACAGTCAAGTGAAGTGTTTGACACAACTGATGGAGTTGGCGATTGTCTCATACTTACTCATTTCATTGGTTTTTCAAAGACCATTTTGACAATTTCTAACTTGAAAATGTAATAGTAAACATCTATTTCCTGGTCATGAGGGCTATAGCGCCCGTCTATTACCCAGATACACATCACTATTCCCCGAGGCCGTAGGCCGAGGGGTATAGCGATTTGTTACTGGTAACACACGGCCACGAGGGGTAATAAACGGGTGCTATAGCCCGAATAAAGACCAGGATATAGGTGTTTTATAACACACCACACGTTCATGTTGTATTATGTTATATAGTCTTTAATGTGTTTTGATATTTTGCACTGCAACAAGTTTACTTGGCGATATTTCCACCGCGTTTACAGTAGTACATGGTACCACTTTCTTCCAAAAACCATTCTAAGCATAACTAGCAACATCCTTGGTTGCACTTGAATCTTTTTCGTCGATTAGCTGTTCAAGTTCTTACGCTGTTGGAATGGAAAACATATCTGTTTCGGAGAGAGAAGCTCGTCGCTCATCCCGGGCGAATATCACGTTCTAGTCACCCGCCATTGTTTCAAAGCTGCAGAAGACACTACGGTCACGTGACCGGGCACTTTTCCAAATTTGGTCAAAACTATTTCCCTAGGGAAAGTTTTTTCAAAAAATACCCTCTGACGTCACTTTTGTCGATTAAGCGAGGACTAGACGTATCTATTTTTCTCGTCACGTGACGTACTCTGGCGAATCGCGACATGGAATGAGCATGTGGCGTGTTCGAAGATAGATTATAAACAAACACTACTGCTAATACTCGTTTGTATAAAAGAGTGATATATATTCCTCTTAAAGAGATGTCCTTAGGTTTTGACCATCTGATTGATAAACTCTTCAAAAGTAGAGAACAATTTACGTTTCCGTACGGCAGAAACAGACTCGATGGCTGATGCAGTATTCTTGGGTCATATGTCAGCATACGCATTTTTCACCCTGACATAAGCTTATATATCAAAGTTATTGAAATCCATTGGTCAGCTCCAATTGATTCTATATAAAATAACGAAAGTTGCTAATACATATGAATGAAATTCAAAGAGTAAACGATTATTTTATCGCTTACAGTAGAATGCGTCTCAAGGCAGATATTCATATTTTCAACTTTCAAAAAAACTTTCCTGCTTTTATCATTACATTTTGTAGCTTGTGGAATAATGAAGTTATCGCCATCTTTAGCTTGGGAAGATAGAAATTGTACATTTTCCCTGCAATATTAACACATCGAATGTCGGCCTATTTTAATTTCACATATATTGGTGAATGTTTGTTAATTTATTTCTCTGTAGTAACGAAATTCGCACGGTGACGTCTGATTCGTATTCGTAATTCGGTAAGACAATGTGTTGAGGTTTCCTTTGAAAAAAAAAACTGAACTCTGAGTTTCAAAAGCGCACTAGTTTTGTAAAAGAAAGATTACAATTGCCGTAGACGAGCTAAGAGGAGTTCTAATCTTGATGTTCTATCCATTTCTCTACGAGTCGCGGCTTGGCAGGAAGTGGAAAACTGCACTGTGCCGTCGTGAAGGTCAGAAGGGTCTGACGGGAAATATGTGATTCTGTCCTCAACTACCTCGCCAGTTGTTGACGTAATGCGTACTGCGAAGGGCACATCCATTACTCCTTGTTCGTTGACGAAGAAATTGTACGGTTTCCTGGGTAGGTCGATCCAGGAATCTTGGTTGTCTAGTTTGACGGCGAGAGATTCAACTGGAACTCGGTGGTTCACAACCTGGATACCAAACCACCATCGCGTGCTGCCGCTTTTGAATTTGTACTTGAAGTTGCCCAATACTGGGCACTCGATTAGTCGCCAGCTTATGTCGATTCTGCCTTCTTGGCGTTCGGCTAGCTTGAGAAACGCTTCTTCGCTGAGATCAATGTCTCCCGCCGCGCACTCCGGACACTGGTCGACGATCTGTATCTGAATGACGTCACCATAAGGTCCAGTGACCTCAACACATTCGCCACACACCTGTAAAATAATTTATAAATACCAAATATGAATTGTTCCACTCTTCCTTAATACCTTTGTCGTGTATCAATGGTTTTAAAAAAGTAGAAATCGCATCTTGGATTTTTCCAGGTCTTCTCTTGAGAAGCCCATAGGATAAAATTTTCATCATTCTAAGCGATACAGCAACTAAGGAACCGTTCAGTTTTTACGGCCGGGGGGGGGGGGGGTTGGCAAAATCGTGTCACCGGTGTTCAAAATAATATAGACCCTCCCCCTGCATTTTTCGTGAAAAAAAGATGATCCCCCTTTGTAAGACGAAAATATTTGATGACACCCCCCCCCCCCCCCCCCCGCTGAAAAATAACCAAAACCCATATGTCAAATTTACCCGCACGGTTTGGATTTGATCTCCGGTACGCGGCGCACTTTATTCGTGTAGCAGAGATGTCAGTGCACAAACTTCTTAGATCTTGGAAGGGGGGTGGTCACAATGAAATTGTGAATTTTTTTTTTACTATTGTAAATTTCTAAAAAAACTTTTTCCAATTGAGATTAGCAGTGCAAATTTTTTTTTAGACTAAATTTTCAGATTTATAATTGTTTTAGTTCGTCGCTGTCTGAGGATAAAGAGGGCAAATATGTGGTGCAAAGCTCCACAAGCAACTGCGCAAGCGGTCACGGGGGAGGTCAGGAGGGGATGTCCCCCTCCTTTCATTGAGCTTTTGAAAAATAGAGATTAAAATGGTGTTATTTGGTGGCACTTTGGGAGTATTTTTGCGGTGGGAGGTCAGGAGGGGGGTGTCCCCCTCCTTCCATTGGAGCTTTTGAAAAATAGAGATTAAAATGGTGTTATTTGGTGGCACTTGGGGAGTATTTTTGCGGTGGGAGGTCAGGAGGGGGTGTCCCCTAAAATGGTGTTATTCGGTGGCACTTGGGGAGTATTTCTGTGGGGGAGTTTAGGAGGGGGGTGTCCCCCCTCCTGCCGTTGGAGCTTTTGCAAAATAGAGATTAAAATGGTGTTATTTGGTGGCACTTGGGGAGTATTTCTGTGGGGGAGGTTAGGAGGGGGGTGTCCCCCTTCTGCCGTTGGAGCTTTTGAAAAATAGAGATTAAAATGATGTTATCTGGTGGCACTTGGGGAGCATTTTATTCAGATTACACATCTTCCGCTGAAACATGGTCTTCTTGCTCCTCAGTAGCTTCCTGTAGTTTTGAAAATTGACTATTTTGGTTTCCTGGCTTCACTTTCTACTGCGGGGTGAAATGCCTACATTCACCCCACCAAACATCATGCATATCTCATAATTGACAATTGATTTTGACAAGCTTAGAAGCTGTTTGCAAAATATAGTGAAATTTGCATATTTGTGTTTTTAGACCAATTGTTCCCCTTTTATGATCAAAACATCTATTTCTCTGTATCAGCATGTCCAAATTGATTGGATGTGTATAGATGTGGTGAAATTTCAATATTTGTCTTTTTAGGCCAATTTATGCAATCTATGGTCAAAAAATCTGTATTCTCTGAAAGGGCTTGTCCAATTTCTTTGAAATTTGCTACATAAGTCCCTTAAGATTTGTTTAAATCATGCTCTTTTTTGTGGTGGAAAAATTCTTCAGATAATTGTCATTCAGCATTGCTACACACAAACGATTTATTCAGTATTTGCTATCGAGAAACTTTCAAAGTGCAACCCTTTTGTGTGTTTTTGTGTTGGGATTTGTTGGATAGATGGCATTCTACGTAGTGTATTGTTGAATGTTAAAAATGTATTGCTGTTGTTTTTTAGGCTGTTTTTTGTGAAAAAAGAATTGAAAATACCTTTTTAAAAGTAAAATAATACATAATGACTTGGTATGTTGTTTTATCATTATTGACGTGTTTCTGCTTCTCTTGTGTTCATCATTGCAATAAAATGCTGTGAAAAAATGAACCTGATGTGGCCTGCATCTGTTTACCTTGATCTTAAAAGGCAAATATAACTTTCTGTCTTGACAACCATACCAGAGTTTCAATGTTTTACCTTGTGTACCTGCTTGGTTTGTACACAGGAAACAGGTAGAAAACTGGCTCTATAATGTTATAATTTTCAAGTGATCAGAATACAAAAGTCCTGAAAAGATAAGATAATCACAACTTCCAGTATAAGGGATACAGTCACTCGAAATGTATAAATTAAAATTAAAAATGTGTCTGGAGGATGTACTAAAAAATACAGAAAGTCGCTTCCTGTGGGTAAAATCTAAAAAAAATTCAAGATTTTAAAGACTTTTGCAGATTTTTTTTACGCATTTGTCTTCTTATTTATTTTTTTTTATTTTGCAAACTAGTTTGAAGATTTTTTTTCCTAACTTTCTGCTCAGAAAGTTTTTTTTTCTGTTTTTGACCATCCCCCTCCCTAGATCTAATGGTCCCTCCCTAAGTAAACCTAATTGGAGTGGGCCGCCAAAGGCGTCTGCCCGTTAAGAGGGCCATGGGTAATACATAATGTATATTTATTGTGGTGGGCCGCCCAAGGCGGCCCGCCGGTAAAGAGGGTCGATCATGGCCATGGCATAAAGTGAACTTTATTGTTGGTATTATGTTTTTGAAAATGTGGTGACCCCCCCCTTTCCTACCAGTGAAAAAGCGATGACCCCCCCCCCCTTTCGCGGATTCCAAAATTACGATCACCCCCCCTGGATTTTGCCGGCCCCGCGGCCGTAAAAACTGAACGGTCCCTAACTAGTCGGAGACTAGCAAATATGGCCGAAGAGACATATTTTAAAAACTATGCTCGTTCATTATGATATACTTATCACTCATTCATGGTGTAGTCACTGTCATGATGTAATTTATTTCTATGGTGTGCCCACCTTTGCGTTGTCATAAAACGGTTTAGCCATCGCTCCGACCATAAGATCACCGCCAGTGTCGATCATACAATTTCCCCCGCCGGCAGCGGCGCCTGACGCACCGTAGAATGTTCCTTCACCGTGATGGACGTTTTCCTCCACAATACATACACCACCAACGTTGGGATCCTCGTCGCCTTTCTCTGGTGGTGCAGATGGTACAGCCGTATCTGATACCACAGGGAAATACAAGAGTTATAAGGGATAAACTCGACAGTTAGTGGTTTTCTGTTGTTTTTTTTGCATTCTTGAAGTTAAGATTTCATGACAGAAGCCGTGAGCCTCTGACCTTGTATTTAAATTGGGAGCTTTAAATAAAATTCTTTGTTTGCCGTCTTGCTTGCTGGTAGGTGTTCAGAGAAAATTAATGATTCCAAAAGAAACCAAATAAAAAATAAGCTTATTGTAATACACTTGTGCTTTTTAATCTGTGTTTCTTTTTTTCCCTGGCTGGCAGGTACGTTTTTTTCAAAATTAGAGGATGCCAAACAAAGAATTTTAAATTAAATTAAATTTTATGGTAGATTTTGGCATTTTGAGAGTGATTTCTTTCTCTACTGAAATTTTCTTTTTGAGCGAATTTCATGTCTGTATTGTCATCAGCTTTGTCAGCAGATTCCAATATTCTGCACATCACATGTGACTTCTCAGATCATACAAAACTGGCAAAATATTATGCCTGGAGCGATTTGATTTCCGATAAGTGTTTTCGGTAGATCACAACAAACTATTTACGTAAACTTGTGACAATATTAGCTTGAGCTTCGTGGCAAAAGAGAGCGATGCAAAGCCAATACCGTAAGGACAGGTGTTGTGTGATGGTAATACCAGTCTCAGTATTTCTATGTCCTTTGATAGTGTCTTACCTGGCTCTTCGTCCCCGTCTTCCTCGTCACCTTCCTTTTCATCGTCTTTTTCATCTCCACCATCATCAACCACGCCACCACACGGCGGAAACTGCACAGTCCCATCCACCAGCTGTGATTCACTGCCAAGAATCGCATGTATCGTGTCTCGCACTGCAACTCCCGTGGTGGATGTAACTTTAATATCAAAAGGTGCCTCGATAACCCCTGCCGAATTGGGCTTCAGGAAGAAATTATAACCGGTCCTCTCCAAGTCGATCCAGTTGCTTTGTTCAGATTTCTTGAGTTGAATACGGCTGACAGGATAACGATGGTTGTTCACTTGGATACCGAACCACCACTGGGTACTTCCGTCCTTGAACTTGTATTTGAAGTTACCAACGACGGGACACTCCACCACTCGCCAGCTGATGTCGATTCTGCCCTCGACAAGTTCGGCAATCTGTTGGAAAGCGTCTGGACTGAGATCAATATCTCCAGCGGCGCACGATGGACACTGGTCCACAATTTTGACATGGGTTTTGTCACCGGAAGGACCAGTTACTTCGACACATTCGCCACATACCTGAGATGAAATACAGAAAAAACGTTCGTGTTAAATATCTAGCCATAGTTGATGTCTGAAACAATATATGAGCTGAATTATACGCTTGTCAAAGATAACTTCACTTGAAAACGTCAACTCCAGTTGCAAAAAATCTGAGAATGCAATAATTGTGAAGTGGTGAATTATGAACGGTATGTCTGATTTTAACATTTTATAAGAATGCCACCATTAGTGATTACCACTTCAATTGTATTTATCAACTTACTTGATGTTCTGCTTTCACTGATTTTGACTAAATGATGAGTTCTGTTATGTCATGCTATGCAGTCAGTGTTTAAAATGACAAATTGAATCAAAATTTTTAATGAACTCACAAGCGTTTAAAAGAGTAACTCGAAACTTTTAATGTTATTGTAAGTATCAGAACATCGCTCTGGTTGAAGAAAGAGAGTCGATCGTTACAATCTTGTTTTTGACAAAATGTTTAAAAATTATGCAATATATGCAATATAAGCGTCAACACTGTAAAACAATGGAATTGTTGTTAGATCTACTTCACCTGAGAGTTTTCCCATGATCCAACTGCCATAGCCCCAATCATGAGGTCTCCCCCAGTATTCAACATACATGTACCGGATCCAGCAGCAGCTTGTGGGGCTCCAGTATAGTAGGTTCCTTCTCCGTGATGTACCTGGTTGTCAAGCGCACAGCCAGCTCCTGGTTCGTCTTCGTTATCTGTCAAAGAAATGTCGACACAAAAATGTTTATTTAATGCTATGTGTCCCCTTAGCACGTTTTAATCGGTATTTAAAGATAACAGTTTTCGAAAAATGTCCGTGAAATGCAATGCGACTTTTGACCGAAGGTAATTAAACCCCAGAAGACTGTTGACGAACCGTAAACTTTGACCCGAGATATTAAAAAGTACAGTTTGATTCGTGGGTCAAACATACTCACTCTCTTCAGTGTTTTCATCGACTTCGTCGTCGTCGTCCCCCTCCTCCTCCTCCTCCTCCTCTTCTTCTTCTTCCTGTTCTTCATCTTCGTCATCACCATCACCACCGTTATTGTCATCATCATCATCATCATCATCATCATCATCATCATCATCATCATCATCATCACCACCGTCATCTTCATCACCATCATCACCACCGTCATTGTCATCATCATCACCGCCGCCATCGTCGTCTCCGTTGTCTTCATCCTCATTATCATCTGCATCATCTTCCTCCTCTTTGTCGTCATCTTCTCCATTCTCATCTTCCTCATCTTCCTCTCCCTCATCCGGTGGGCTGGGGGTGACCTCGTCAACTTCATCTTCACACGATGCAAACTGGGAAGATCCTTCAATGATCCTTGATTGGCTGCCATAGATGACGTCAATCGTCTGCTCTACCTCTTGCCCGTTGGTTGATATCACTTTTAACTTAAATGGAGCTTGTATAGGACCTCCGGCCTGCGGTTTCAAGAAGTAGTTGTATTCGGTTCTCCTGAGATTAATCCATCGATTACGATTTGGTTTCTGCAGTTGTACTCTACTGATCGGGTATCGATGGTTCAACACTTGAATTCCAAACCACCACTTTGAACTTCCTTCCTTGAACTAAGAATAGATATATTATTTCAACTTTAGAAGTTGCAAATTTTTTTTCCTCTAGCGCATGTCTAGCATGTTTTAGAAAAGTGAACGTGCAGGAACGATCACTATATGCCAATCAGTAATATGTATCTATAGGAGATTGCCACTAGACGACTTTTTGACTCTCCTTTTACTTTCAGCTTAAGTATAATAATTGCCAGGCTTGGAATGATTTTGGCCAAGTTTTTGTCTAATGTATATAATAAATCATAGCTCTGTCAATACAAGTGTTTGTGACGTCATATCTGCAAATTATAATTACTGATAATGTATCCGATTATCCAACATTGTGGCCCGAGAAGTTTGCTACATCTACAAAATCGCAGGCATCGCCAAAACTATAAAATGATAGAAATAAAGTAACCCCTCCCATGGACTCAAGCAAACTTTGCACTCATACATGTACTCGGCCTTCCATCATGGGTCGGTGGGTGTACATTATAACCCAGTGAAAAATATCGCTGCAACTGATTTGAGATCATGTACGTAGTAAGCAAGGCTTAACAATTAGGGCACACAAATGTCATTTACTGCATGATTATAATGTCGGCGTGTGTATTGATAAATTTGTTGTTGTCATGTAGAATACAATTACCTTGAAACTTAGATTTTCTGAAACGTGGCAGGGCACAATACTCCATGATACTTCGATAATACCAACGGCTAGGTTACTCTGCAGGACTTTGAAAGCTTCCTCGCTGAGAAGCACTCCCTCTTTGTCACACCCATCACATTTTTCAATCACCTTGACAACGACTGACCTGCCATTCGGTCCTGTCACTTGTAAACACTCGCCACAGGCCTGTAACATAACGAGAGAGCGTTTTGATGTGTAATTACGCAGATTGCGCCCACGTGAGTGCTTTTCTAAATCCATAGCATCATGGGCATCAGAAAGTGTCGGTTATACTATTTGTACCACTTGCTATTGGCTAAAATAATAACCATGTCAAAAAAGACGACCCTTTCTCCAGTTATGAGTGGTCACGTGATCTTTCACTTTGTAGAAGACCTATCGAAATTGTCAATTGCTGTCACAGTTCGCAAACTTTGTTGTCAAATGATGTCAATCCGGTATGTAGCTTCTATCTTATATGTCTAAAATTGTGAATCTTCTTCACATAGAACCTATTCAAATCACGGGCCTTCTTTGAATGTCAAGATCTTTATCCCTTCATTTCCCATTCCGATTTTTTTCTACTTTAATTTTAACCTAAGCTGTTCATTTAGTTAACTAGCAAAGAGGAGGGGAGGGGAGAAGGCGTCTCTGGCTTTAAAATTCATCACCAAACTTGCAGAAACACAGATTTTCTCAGTATTAAAAGCGGTTTGGGATTTGTATATCATGTTGTGTAATATTTTGGGAATTTCTCAGTTGCATTTGTCCTCGATAAACTCCAGGCATCAAGCGCAAAGTGTGATTTATAGCATCTGCATTATCACCCGTTTACTTAAACCCGTTAACGCCTGGAAAGACCCGAATCGCGGTCTGGGCTTTGCGTTCAGCGAAATGCTGCCGTATTAGAGTTTCAGAACCCATGATATAGCTGTTCAGCGGAGATGAAGGCCTTATGTCGCAAGTCCTCCACCTGTTAAGACATGCAAATGTGGTACTCTGGAGAGACAAACGTATACGCGATGTTTGGTGATGATTACCACAGACCACTGTTACCATAGACAGTAGAGGTGTCTCTCGTCTATGCTGTTACCAAAGAGAATTGCGTACCTCATGCATGCAATGTAAAGCTTGGATATCATGGGACACTCTTTACTGATCTCTAACATAATAACGACAATTCAAGTCTGCTGCGAAATTTATTTGATTAAATACCAGTCGCTAGCGAATAGCGTTAATTACTGTCTAGAGTGAAAACAACAATTTTGTTAAGAATAGAGTTTGCTTGTGATCTCTCCATTGCGTAAGACGACAAGCTAATTACAGTAAGAGGCGAACTGAAATCCCTCAATTAGTGAAGGTGTTGTGAGCGCTAGCTAACAAAGTTTCAGTCGACCCTGCAAGTTTTTTAAAGAGTGTTGGTAAGATTAGCTTGGGTGAACTAGCCTTTCACCAAATTTTCTCTGAGGAAGAAAGTCGAATGTGATAGCTTTGTTCGCCGATGGACGGTGTATGAAGATGAACAAATAATACCATGACGAAATATGAATAGCAGAAATCACTCTAGGTAGTGACACGTCACTCTAGACAAGTCTCTTATGCACCTGCAAATGTTAACTTAGACGAGATACTTGCCAAAATAGCTGTGCAGAGAGACACTTTCTGTGGCAAGTCACTTTTCTGGTCACTTTTCTGACAAAGTTAACTACTGCGTACGCCCGAGAAACGCCAAGCGTCTATGACCAGTCTAGGGTGACTATATACATATAAAGCACGTACATTTATGGTCGTTGAAATGTAGGGCCTACATTGATGTAAGTGTGTTTCTTTCAGACAGGTGTTACTGCGTTAAAATGTACACTGATGTAAATGTGTTTCTATCAGACAGGTGTTACTGCGTTGAAATGTACACTGATGTAAGTGTGTTTCTGTCAGACAGGTGTTTCTGCGTCCTAGAACCATGAAGGTACAAGTAAACTTTGCATTCCATATTGAACTCGGCTTCGCCTCGTACATTATGTCATGCAAAATTTTCTTTCGTCCATTATCGACCAGGAGGGGGTACATTGTTGCTTAATTATACCACATTTTCAATATTTCCACAGGTATTCGTCAACATGTGACAGAAAGCACGGCTTATTAGTGCCGCCCCCGTTTTATGTGACGAAAGCGAACAAGTAGTATGTGAACTTACGGCTGTGGATAACAAACCGTTAGGTGTAATTGTAAATAGGACGTTCAAAGAAACACCGAGAGACAAAACTGTGTTCAACCCTCTTTCTACCAAACCGTATCGGTGGCCATGGATTCGAAGGGCTAAATTTGGTAATTTCTTCATTGCTTTCTGGCGATGGATTAAAGACTGGCGCTGATGTGACTTAAATGTGCATTTAAATATCACGCTAGATGATCTCATCTGTATCAAGGAAACTTGGTGAACGAGTGTCAACAATTTAAACTCATGTCACTTAGTATGTCACTTCGCCTGTTCTAATTATATCTTCCTCTGATGATACAAGATTGTAAAGGCAGCGCGAAATAAAGAAAACCAGATAACTATAAAGTCTGAGGAGAGGATTATTATCAGTGGACAGTTGTGTAAAAACTAAAACCAGCTACTTTTGGAGAAACAATCATGTGAATTGAAAATGAAACGGGTGTGGAACTTTTAGACGCTCTTTAAAGTGTTTAATTCTAACATTGTGTTATTTTAGTTATGTGTGAAACGACTCGCTCACCTTTGCTTTTCTAAAACTTCTTCGTCCGATGCCAGCCACCATCATGTCATCTGACGTCAGCATACATGCTCCGTTGCCGGCAACTGAACTTGTTGCGTCGAAATATCTTGCTTTGCTCTGCACGACATCCCCGAGGGATTCGCACGAAGCCGACGCGCCGGTCACAGCAGCAAGATACGACAAGAGACGCAGAATGGAGACCTTCATATTTAGCTGTCAAGTTTCTTTCGAGATCATCGGGTGTCACAGAACGTAAACTTATACATGAAAAGTATCTACGGTATTGGCTCGGGGCATACGACTGTCACACGCATGGCTAGGGCGTCAACCTTTTATAGCAAATTCGTAGCTAAAACTTTGCAAGAAACAATAGGATTAGCATTCAACAATGCATGTTTTCTTCGTCTCGGAGTGGATTGCAGCTCTTTGTCAGCAAATTTATGGTGGCCTATTCAATGACAAACAGTAGTGGGGAACTGTCTTTTATCCAATCGTCCAGGCCGAATTCTGGATATCGACAACAATTCACAAAATTTATCAAAGATTTACCGCATCAAAGTTCGTTAGTTATCATGTCCACAAGTTGTCATTCGGCGGTGCTGCAATTGTAGGTGAAACCATAGACAGTTCCCCCGTCTACTGTCTATGATGAAACTCATGCATTGAGAAACGCTGCAAATGACCGTGACGTACTTAATTCAAGTTCATTCACCTGTTGACACAAAATGATGTCGCGCCATCACTTATGTAACAGTAGATGACGCATAAGCTTACTGATGACGTGTTCCAGTGAATTTAACTTTGGATGTATTTACCATCATTTTTTCTGTTTCCTTGTGCCATGTCAAAGTCATGCCCAAATGCGTATATAAATATTTTCAATAGTTGACAAAAGGAATTCTTGCCTGGACTGGCCCTCATACCAGTGCTTATTGTACACCATGTGTAGTGTTTAAAAGACTTATTCTTGACATTTTAACACGGTTTTGAGGAGATCGAGGAACGTGTACTTGTTTTCCAGAGCAAAAATAACAAAAGCTGTTTCCCCGTTTAGAAAATACTAGTATATCTGCTAAAATGTAGGTTCGGATTTATGAGGTTCTTTTTGCTTTCCACGGTCCCTCTGTGATGAAGGGACTGTGCTTGGTCCTAGAAGATGCCAATTTTGAAAGAAATACACAATTGCACGCATTTTCTCTGATTATCGTGTTTATGTTTTACTGCGTCGGTATGACGTACATTATGAAACTTTAAACACATTGCTCTAGACGTGATCACGTGATTTAGAAAGGAAAAATGCTCATTGGTCCTGCGTTACATTTGTCTTCGTCTTACAGATCAGCGTCTCGTCGCAAGTATATAAAGATCAACAAAACAAAGTGAATGGCAAGACAAAACATCAGCAGACTATGGCGTCAGTAGCAAGGTGATTGCGAAATGAAACAATATACTTTGCAGACTCACAAGTAGATCGTGGGAATGATCACGATGGTCCACTTCATCTCTTAGCCAGCCAGTAAGTGTTGCGAAGGCCTGATAAAAGTTGTCTGTCACACGTCTTAATCATGTCCTGGATGTCGGGCAGGGATGACTGAAAGTACATAATCGAGTCCCTAAGATAGGGATACTTAGAACCCTTTCAGTGGTTCACACAATATGTAAATATCGAAGGGAACGTCTTCAATGCCCAGGTTTTCGAGAAAGAAATTGTAAGTTTTTCGAGAGATCAGTCCAGAAGGCTTCACCGGCATTATTTTCATGGCGACAGAGTGAACGACAAAGCCTTGGACTGACACAACTTAGATGCTGCCGAAACACCACTTCGAACATATCGTTCTTATGTCATTCTGACAAAATACTCCGATATACCGAGATTCTTCATGAATGGTTCACTGTAAATGTTTACACTGCACTCGCTACCATAAGTTATCTATAACAGTGAGCTTACAGGACCCTATTAAAGAACGAACAGCGGTAACTGTTGATATTTAGTTCTCAAAGGCAATTGCAGTAAATACATTTTCTTATTCTTTTCCCTGTAGTATGCTGAACTGAAATGATAGCTTTGCAATACAAAACGCAGCGTTATTGTTGAAGAAATGAGAGAGAGAGAGAGAGAGAGAGAGAGAGAGAGAGAGAGAGAGAGAGAGAGGATTCACAGTTCTTTCACACGTCACTCTCACAAAAGACGGCCATACCCTAAGGCGTTCATTTTGATGCAAGCGTGATAACTGGTCATCTTTCATCCATAACTTCGTCGACAAAAACTTGACCCCGTGCAGCCTCGAGTCATTTTTCGCCACCTCTGAAGACAGTGATTAAGTGCGAAGGATACAGCACAAACTTTGGTACAGAAGGATATAGATCATTGTGTCTGTCACAAATCGCAATTTGAGAGCAAGATAAAGGTTATACGGAAATATTTTAGGGTAGTTTTCCACCTCCGCGACGACCTACTTTTCAAATGTGACTTTTGCAATCACGTTTGGTATTTGTACCCAAGAAATATATATCGGCTGAAAGCTATTTTTAAATTTTTTTACTATGAAATCAATAAAATGTATGAGCGATGAATGCTTTGATGATATTAGTGAAAGATTTACGGATTTACTTAAATCGACGTACACTGGGTAAGTCAGACAGGAAAGGTGAAAAAGTCTGGGTGTTAAACATACTGGCTATAAAAACGTGTCGGAAAAGGTAATATTTTTCCACAGCAAATCATCAAAGTTTAGCACCCGATTATTCTCACAATGTTGCCTAATTATTCGGCGATAACTCGTCTTTGGAAACTTGTCAAAACTGAGGCAAGTTTTAGAAATCACCTTTTTCACAAGCAGCTGTGAAAATGTGTTTATTTGTCAACACGCCTTCCAATATTCCACTCTTTTGAATATAATGCAAAGTGACAGAACGTCTAATTGAAAAAAACACGACTTTTTTTTCTCATAGTTTATCTCTCGACTAAATGACCATAAAATTGTACAGGAGTAGAGTGTATTACAAAGTGATATTGATATCGATTCAGACGGGTTTGTTGTCTTAACACAAAATTTTTATCATGGCTTCAGAATTATCCTTCGTTGCTGGCTTCAGAATTATCCTTCGTTGTCGACTCTAATTGGCTGTCGAGTAAAAGTATTCCAGTAAAGACCCATTGCAACCTTGGTAACGAATCTACTCAAGGATGAGATAATACAGTGTACTCACTTCACGTTTTCCCTAACGCGTTCACAAATTCCTTTCTAAGATGGTAAATTCGGCATGTTTGACGTCTAAGGTTACGTATAATTCTTGCAGATAAACTGACTGGTACGACAAGAGACTCAGAATGGGGACCTGCATATTTAGATGTCTTGTTTCTTTGGAGATCACTGACGGTCAGTTAGAACGTCATTCTTACATAATAATAAAGTGACTACGCTATTCGAGCCTGCGCGTAAACTTCTGCAAGAAACAAAAGAATTAGCCGTCAACGCTGGCTGGTCTTTTCTTCACCAGCATGGTGATTTCACATATCTCTTAGAGTGCATTGTTGCACTTTGTCAACGGCAGGTTTCTAGTGACCGACCCGCCCAATCGCTCAGGCTTATGTTCTGACTGAGAAACTTAAGATTTACCACTTTATAAATAATAATATCTTGATATGATTGAGACACTACATGTGTGCTGATCAAACACGTCAATGATGTATGATTGAGATACGATGTAGATCAAACACATCGATGATGTATGATTGACACGATGTAGATCAAACATCAATGATGTATGATTGAGACACGATGTAGATCAAACACGCCAATGATGTATGATTGAGACACGACGTAGATCAAACACATCGATGATGTATGATTGAGACACAATGTAGATCAAACACATCAATGATGTATGATTGAGACACAATGTAGATCAAACACATCAATGATGTATGATCGAGACACGATATAGCATCAAACACATCAATGATGTATGATTGAGACACGATGTAGCATCAAACACGTCAATGATGTATGATTGAGAGACGATGTAGCATCAAAAACGTCAATGATGCATGGTTGAGACACAATGTAGATCAAACACATCAATGATGTATGATTGAGACACGATGTAGCGTCAAAAACGTCAATGATGTATGATTGAGACACGATGTAGCATCAAACACGTCAATGATGTATGATTGAGACACGATGTAGCATCAAACATCGATGTGTATGATTTAGACACAATGTAGATCAAACACATCAATGTATGATTGAGACACAATGTAGCATCAAACACGTCAATGATGTATGATTTAGACACGATGTAGCATCAAACACATCAATGATGTATGATTTAGACACGATGTAGATCAAACACGTCAATGATGTATGATTGAGACACGATGTAGCATCAAACACATCAATGATGTATGATTTAGACACGATGTAGCATCAAACACATCAATGATGTATGATTTAGACACAATGTAGATCAAACACATCAGTGATGTATGATTGAGACACGATGTAGATCAAACACGTCAATGATGTATGATTTAGACACGATGTAGATCAAACACGTCAATGATGTATGATTTAGACACGATGTAGATCAAACACATCAATGATGTATGATTGAGACACGATGTAGCATCAAACACATCAATGATGTATGATTTAGACACGATGTAGATCAAACACGTCAATGATGTATGATTGAGACACGATGTAGCATCAAACATATCAATTTGGTATGATTCAGACACTATGCAGATCAAATTTTCTTGTCGTTTCAAGTTTTATTCATCTGTTGATACAAAATAACGTCGTCATCAACACTGATTAAATATTGGATGGCATACTGAACACTGAACCAAAGCATCGACAAACTTTCAGTTCGTGACGCAAACATAAAAAAGACATTGAAGCCTCAAAAAATTGTGTACAGGTATGTATCATCAGTGTGATGCGTTTTGTTCGCAGTCAGTTACCAATCTACAAAAATGGATGTTGCCTAACCGTCCATATAATGTACCTATCTGATTTTGCAACAAATCATTTGTCCTGTTTGTATAATAATATACTTAACGCATATACACTCGGAAATTAATGTCATCCAAATTTTTATGTAAATGCCTTTTTATTTATGCTCTCTAAGCTTCGACGCGGATTGTATTTATGTCTTATAATCCAAAAGTTTTTGTTATCGCTGTCATATCCTTTTTATCTTTGAAAAGTAATTGGTGAAGTTCAAGAAGAATTAACTTTGAACGTATTTCTTATATATTTTGTTATGTTTGTAAAGTCACGTGACTTTTCTACACCAACAGTCACGTGGGAATAAACGCCAATTGTTCAACACGTCAATGCATGTTCAGCCTGTGTTTGTGATGTCCAATTTTTATTGTATACAATGGAATTCTAGTCTGGACAAAACTTATTTGTCAACGATAACAGTGTGCTTATTGTACACGATGCGTCGCGTCTGCAGGATTAATATAACGGTTTTAAACACAATTTAGGAGAAAATTTATGTACTTTCTTCTAGAATAAAAGTAATGACAATTTTGTCAAACTTTATGCGACAAGGAATATACCGAGCACGCCTGTCAAAATGTAGGTTCAGGCTTGCGGGGTTCTGTTTCGTATAAAAGATGCTAAAGGAAAGTCACAATTGCACAGTTTTTCCTGGATTTGCTTATGTACGATGCTTTAACTTGGTTACTACGACGTAAATTATGCAAGCTTTATCGATGATAGCAAAAACACACCAAAAGCGATCAGTTGAATAAAATGAGATAAAATTATCGTCGTTCCGGTGTTGTAGTCGTCTTCATCGTACAGATCAGCTCCCTCGCACGACGTCGTAAACTGCACTTGTCCGGGGTGGAGATCTGACAGAGAGGATGGAAAGTACGTAATTGTGTCTTCAAGGACCTCTCCAGTTGATGACGTAATGCAGATATCAAATGGAACATCGACAATACCCTGGTTTTTGAGAAAGAAATTGTAGGTCGATCGAGATAGATCAGTCCAGGAGGCTTCACCGGCAGGCCTGATGGCAACAGATTCAACAGCAACGCGGTGAAACACAACTTGAATGCCGAACCACCACTTGGTACTGCCCTCTTTGAACTTGTAGTTCACTTGCCGCGTGAATGGACATTCTATGACCTTCCAAGTTATTTGAATTCTTCCTTCAGAGATATCGGCAAGCTTTTCGAAAGCTTCAAGACTCAAGTCGATGTCGTCATAGGCACAGGAGGGACACTGGTCGACTATTATAATATGGACGACGTCACCATATGGCCCTGTAACTTCAATGCACTTCCCACATGCCTGCATATGAGAGAGAGAGAGAGAGAGAGAGAGAGAGAGAGAGAGAGAGAGAGAGAGAGAGAGAGAGATGTTAAGTGCCGTCTTGTTTGAAATCTATCCTGATTTTGCCTGAAGTGATAGTCTTATGATTTTTGCAACACAAAGGCCAAAAAAGTAGGGTGAAGCTGGGCATGTTATGTAAACCACAGATCTCAATTAAAACGAATATTACCTCGGAATTTTCCCATGATCCAACTGCCATAGCTCCGACCATGAGATTTCCCCCGGTGTTCATCATACACGTGCCACTACCAGCAGCGGCTTGCGGCGCACCAAGGTAATACGTCCCTTGACCAGTATGGACTTGAGAGTCAACGTAACAAACATCCGCCGATTCCTCCTTTATTTCTTCGAACCCTTCGCCTTCAGGCGGTGTCGTCACGGTTCCTTCTTCCTCGCTCGGCGTGACTTTAATAGATAATTGTGTGCATCGAATGTTATCAACGTGAAAACTGACACGCAATCGTCAGAGGTTTTGAATTCTCACTCGTGAAATTAAAGAATCAAAGGTTGCTGTTTGATGTTTTCGATCACAAGTGGATGTTAAAAGTTTGTCAAACTCTTCAGACAAAGCAATTGAACAGAGCAGGTGCGTTTTCTAATGGCTCTTTTTCAAGATATGACTACAAATAGAATGAAAACCAGTATATTCGAAAATCAATGGTCTTTGGTAGAAAGTAAACAGGTAAATCATTCGATCGTGGAAAAATATATATTCTCGATAGGTAACCTTCAGCCTAGGGGCAATAACAGAAAGTATCAGCCTCTAGTCTATAACATAAAGTATCGGCCTCGAGGCGAGAACACAAAGTATCAGCGTAGGGGCAATAACACAAAGTATCAGCCTCGAGGCAATAACACAAAGTATAAGCCTTTCATGCAAAACCGCATCGGAGTAAAATTCAGCCAATGGAAATGATTGATGATTGGCATTTCAACATGATTTTAGGAATGGAATATGAAATTTAATGTGACAAACACAGCAAAAATAATCGGAAATCCATCGAACGATGAATTTTATCGACTAAAAATCAGGTGATAGAAGAGGGGAGCAGTACTCTCAGACAGCATTTCTTACCGATGTCGCCGGGTGTAACCTGTCCATTGCATGCTGGGAATTGAGTAGATCCCTCAAGTAGCTGTGATTCGCTGCTTAAAAACCGGCTGATAGTGTCCTCAACGGCAAACCCATTGGTCGATGTCACTCTTATGTCGAACGGTACATCAATTGTTGCTTCCCAGTTTGGTTTCAAGAAGAAGTTGTAGTAGGTCCTCTCCAAGTCGATCCAGTCGCTTTGCTCAGATTTCTTGAGTTGAATACGGCTGACAGGATAACGATGGTTGTTCACTTGGATACCGAACCACCACTGGGTACTTCCGTCCTTGAACTTGTACTTGAAGTTACCAGTGACTGGACACTCCACCACTCGCCAGCTGATGTCGATTCTGCCAGCCTCCTTCGGTGCCAGGAGTTCAAAGGCCTCTTCGCTGAAGTCAATGTCACCGGAACCCGGACATGTAGGACACTGATCGATGATCTGAATGTGGATGACGTCACCATCTGGACCTGTCACTTCCACGCATTCTCCGCAAACCTATTTTGAATCAATGTATTAAAGCATGACTGAAAAAATATCGTGTCTTGCCTTTCAATTGTGTTTATTGAAGCAACAATGGCAAAGCAGATGATGGTATTACGGATAGATAAATAACCGCTGAGACGTGTGTGTAAATTTTTTACGATTTTTTTCAATGTGTAGCGTATCGGAAGCTGAATATCATTTACTTCTGTGAAAAATTTGAAATAGCCAATCAGCTAAAGAATAGGTGTTGGTTCAGCCTCCCCAGGTTGCTATGAATACTTACAATCTACCAACAGCTATATACGAGACCTTCCGTATTGGCCAAGAAAATATCTACTCGTTAAAATATTGCATTGTTACATAAATCGAAAACAAGTTGTTCTTGGAACAGTCATTGAGGATGGTTTAAAATAAAGGCTTTCATCTTTTTTCCTTATAATGTTATCGTTACTTTCACAGACAATTTTGACAAAGCCAACATGTAACTCTTACAATAATTACACACCATTTCCCATGTTTGTCGCAAAGTTTAAATGTACTCAAAACTTTTCCAGCATACTAGTATTAGCTTTTGTACAATTAACTAATCGAAAATCTATTTACAAACGTTTTCGGGAATGAACGACGAAATCGGACAGAAACCTAATAATATTTAATGGCTAGTTTATTTGAAAATTCAATAATGACGGCATTTGACCTAACCTGTGAATTTTGCCACGAGGAGATGGCCATTGCACCGACCATTAGGTCACCGTTTGTGTTCAACATACACGTCCCAAGACCATTGGCTGCCTGCGGGGCTTCCAAGTAGTATGTACCTTCCCCATGATGCACCTGGTCGTCAAGGAGACAGCTTTCGTCATCCTGCGTCGTTACGTCAGCTCCGGTGACATCTAGAATTAGTAAATAAGAAACAGAGTAGTTAGATGAAGATGAAGTAAAACGACGAAAAATTTATGTAAAACAGTTTATTCAATCATCTTTATGGAACTAACGTTTGTTTTGATGTGTTTAATAGTAATGCTAAAAATAGAGTAAATTCTTTGTTTTGCGTGCGCGCAGGGTTTCCGAGTTTTTCAAGAAAAAAGCCAACAAACTTTCTTTCGGAGTTTTCCATTGTGGGCTATTTTCTGTCACAAAACCAAGCCATTACTTTTACATTGCAGCTACATACTTCAACGATCCTTACAGCAGTCATATCACAAGCATTGATGTAACCGTTTGCTGATGTATAACGGTACCCTACTAAGCTTACTTGCCTACCTTCCAGAACTTTGAATATACGCAAAACAACTTACTATGGTCTAATTAAGGGAAACGTACCCCAAGGATAAATTGAATAATAACGTGACATTGATGCCAGTATATGAAGCAATACGACTTTTATTTTTGATGAAAATATCAGAGTTTCAGTTCAAGAATACCGTGTATTCCCAATGCGCCCACTTGCTTTAGCTAGAAAATGCCTAGATTTGCACTATTTGCACTAAAAATGAGGTACCTCGTGTTGTTGGCTCAGTCTTGCCTCCATCGCTTGACACGTCTTGAGGAGTTGCAACCATGGTAGTAACGGTAATGGCTTCAGTTGCAGTGACGCTACCGCCAGGGCTATCGCTTGACGCTGGCAACGAAGAGCTGGTTACCAGTGTAGTTACGGTGCTATCTGAGCTGCAGGAAGTGAATTGACTGGTTCCTTCAATGTACTGCGATTCGCTGCTGTAAATTGTGTCGATGGTTTCTTGCACTACGAACCCGTTTGTCGACGTCAACTTGATATCAAACGGGGCGGCAATTGCGCCTTCTGAATTCGGCTTCAGGAAAAAGTTGTAGTCTTGCCTTTCTAGATCGATCCAGGAACTTGTACCCGATTTTTGGAGCTGCATCTGGCTAATTGGATATCGGATATTTGAAGCCTGTATGGCGAACCAATATTGTGAGCTCCCATCTTTGAACTGGTCGCGAAATGAGAAGAAACATACAATTACTTATAAGTTATTGCAAAACAGCTGGTGAGAATATCATGTTATAAGTTTAAACCCAATTAGCTGCAACGTGTGACGTATTTTTCTATAATTTCTGTCCTGTCGCAAAATTTACGGCATAATGCTTAACTTGTCGATGCATCCTGAGTGTTTGTAATAACCGATGGTTTTGTTGAATTTTTTTTATCCGAACTGTAGTTCATTTGTTAACGATATCACTGCATATTATACACAAGACGTTGTTCATAAAGTGTTTTAACATATTTAAGGGCGTAGAAGACAGAAGTGTACATATTTTCTGGAAGACGTATTATCAAAATTGTAGTCCTTACGATTGAAGAGCTCGAATATTTCAGCGTTGTACTCTGAGCGAGTAATACAATCTACAGTTACTTTTAGTTCGTTTTCAACAGTCAAACATTGGAAATAGATATATTTCTATTAAAAAAGCAACGCAAGTACAATCATCATTTTATAGTGAATTATCTTCAGAGACAGCAACGTTTACAAACATAACATACGTACATGCAGCTTAGATGCCTCAGATGTATGTGCAAATCTGAAGATATCAGAAGATAACTGACCGAATCATCAAGGAAAGAAAAACGCGGGTGAAATAAGCATGTCACTGTATTCCGAAATCTTATCAAAAAAGCTAAGGTGTCCGCTCCTGACGCCCTAGCAGTGCTTTTGCAATTGAAGAAAGCGATTTTGTTCAAAAGTTCTTTTTACTGGTCCCATGATGCAGTGCGCGCTAGAGTATACAAAGCGAACGTTACTCATAAGTCTTATAACTTTTTAGCGGTAGGGTGTACGCAGGGTACGTTACTCATAGAACACTGAGGCAGGTTACACCCTGACCTATATTTTCGAAGCCGATGGATACATAATACACGAGGCATTTTTTGGCATTGTAAATTTGTGTCATTCTTGTATAACCATCCGTTGTAAAACACAAAGTCAGTGCGTTTTTGTTGTTTTGAGTATGTAAACTGGATGATACATCAACAGCAATGCATTATGGGATAACCAGGAAACGGTCTATTCGGCTGTGTTTTGTTGAAGACTGCATGCTATGCAAGTTATGTACAGTTTCGCTACTGCTTACCCTGTATCTTATATTGCCAGTCACAGAGCACATGACGACCGACCACGTGACGCTTATGATACCAAGATTGACATCTGCCAACATGGCGAAGACCTCTTCACTCAGATTGACACCATCTTGCGAACAGCCGCTGCATTCATCGATAACCTTAATGCCACTAACCGTGTTGCCGCTCGGCCCGGTAACATCGATACATTCACCGCAAACCTGTTTAAGATAGGAATATATATATCAATTAATATCCAAACGGATTGATTGATGGACTGGTTTATGATTTGCATGACTATATAAATGTTGTGCTTTTCATGTATGTATGTATGTATGTATGTATGTATGTATGTATGTATGTATGTATGTATGTATGTATGTATGTATGTATGTATGTATGTATGTATGTATGTATGTATGTATGTATGTATGTATGTATGTATGTATGCATGCATGCATGCATGCATGCATGCATGCATGCATGCATGTATGTATGTATGCATGTATGTATGTATGTATGTATGTATGTATGTATGTATGTATGTATGTATGTAACACACATACATACATGTCATGCATGCATGGAGCTCTATCGATTTTGAATATTAGTTAACGCTACTTTTGTTTTATTGTATCCTGGTTCAGGGATGTAGACAAATCGCTTTTGATTTTTCACTTCTACCATAGACACTTAGGGTCGATGCTTCTACGTTGTTGTCATCCGTATGACTGAATAGTTTCTTTATGTGACATAGTGTTTGTCAATGAATGTGTGCTGAAGATAAGTCTAACAACACTGGTGAGGTACTGATATGCTTTGCCGTTCAATGATTTACTCTTTCGTCGCAAGTACCTACCATTGGTCAAAGAACCTGCCACTGGTCAAAGTACCTGCCACTGGTCAAAGAACCTGCCACTGGTCAAAGTACCTGCCACTGGTCAAAGTACCTGCCACTGGTCAAAGAACCTGCCACTGGTCAAAGTACCTGCCACTGGTCAAAGTACCTGCCACTGGTCAAAGAACCTGCCACTGGTCAAAGAACCTGCCACTGGTCAAAGTACCTGCCACTGGTCAAAGAACCTGCCACTGGTCAAAGTACCTGCCACTGGTCAAAGAACCTGCCACTGGTCAAAGTACCTGCCACTGGTCAAAGAACCTGCCACTGGTCAAAGAACCTGCCACTGGTCAAAGTACCTGCCACTGGTCAAAGTACCTGCCACTGGTCAAAGTACCTGCCACTGGTCAAAGTACCTGCCACTGGTCAAAGAACCTGCCACTGGTCAAAGTACCTGCCACTGGTCAAAGTACCTGCCACTGGACAAAGAACCTGCCACTGGTCAAAGAACCTGCCACTGGTCAAAGAACCTGCACTGGTCAAAGTACCTGCCACTGGTCAAAGTACCTGCCACTGGACAAAGAACCTGCCACTGGTCAAAGAACCTGCCACTGGTCAAAGAACCTGCCACTGGTCAAAGTACCTGCCACTGGTCAAAGTACCTGCCACTGGTCAAAGAACCTGCCACTGGTCAAAGTACCTGCCACTGGTCAAAGTACCTGCCACTGGACAAAGTACCTGCCACTGGTCAAAGTACCTGCCACTGGTCAAAGAACCTGCCACTGGTCAAAGAACCTGCCACTGGTCAAAGTACCTGCCACTGGTCAAAGTACCTGCCACTGGTCAAAGAACCTGCCACTGGTCAAAGAACCTGCCACTGGTCAAAGTACCTGCCACTGGTCAAAGTACCTGCCACTGGTCAAAGTACCTGCCACTGGTCAAAGTACCTGCCACTGGTCAAAGTACCTGCCACTGGTCAAAGTACCTGCCACTGGTCAAAGTACCTGCCACTGGTCAAAGTACCTGCCATTGGTCAAAGTACCTGCCACTGGTCAAAGTACCTGCCACTGGTCAAAGAACCTGCCACTGGTCAAAGTACCTGCCACTGGTCAAAGTACCTGCCACTCGTTGATAATCCTTGCCAGACGCCAGATATACCCCGAGGCTTATGCTTTGACGTGTCGCGTTAAGGATGTGTACAGATACAGCTTCGGGCAAATTATATTGCTTAACATATGTTCCCTCTAATTACTGGTGTTTTCTGGTGTTGAATTCCTTATCACAATGGAGGAGAGCTGTGAATAACTTTGACACCCAAAAGCACGCTGCTAGCCCGAGGCGACATGTCAACGACATGGTCTTTACTTTGACAACATTCTGTTTGCTGAGCGATTGAGAGAAATCTGACCTTCATAACACAATATATCCGAGGATTTTGTCTTTGTGAATTAAATATTTACGATGCTTAAGATGATTACAGCGTCACTGTATTTTGAAAAACAATGCCAGAGAGAGAGAGAGAGAGAGAGAGAGAGAGAGAGAGAGAGAGAGAGAGAGAGAGAGAGAGAGCACTTTTCGTTCATGATATAATTGCAGCAAATTCAAGACAACGCGCAAACTCAGTATTACGAAACTAAGTGGCTGAGACCTCTTGTATACGACGATGAACATTTCAGTGGGGAACCAGCCAGTTTCACAACGTAACATTCAGATTAACCACCAAAGGTGTTATTATGACAACGCTAATGAGTGGTGATGACTTCTGTAACATGCAGCATGCTCTATAGAGCTTATTGAGCTAGGATTAGAATCATCAACAATAAAAACAAAAAGTATTGAAGTCGTCTGTTCTTGAAAACATACGGAACAAAATAGTACTTTTAACATCATAAAAGATGCATTTACGGGACGCAGACGTCAAACACTCCCTTGAGACGAAGCATTTAAGTTTTCAGACGTAAACTATATAGAGCATTCAGAGTTGATGTATACTACGTCAGCGACTACTTCTGACGTATCAGCACTGACGTATAGTACGTCGGTGACAGTTTATCACTCACTGACAAAACTATTTTCTTGCTATTCTACGTTAACAATTTCAATAATATTGTGTTTTTAAATTAACGTTTTCGTCTTAATTAGATCTACACGGATATTACGGGATGTCTCAATGAAAAGGTATTTCCTGCTGATTGTACTTTTAGTGCACAAAACACTTTCAGACAAACTTCCATCACCGATGATGGACCTTACATTCTTCTGACGCCATTGACAGTGTAAAATACGTCTTTCAGATTCTAAGAGACTTGTCTAGTCGCTTGTCTGGTATGTGTCAATGAAGATTCTAATCAATCAGTGATCTCCTCGATGTCCTTGAATGAAGCCGTGGTAGATGTTATCGAACACAATTATTGTTATGATTCCCTGGTCTTTCTTCCTTGTAAAACTAGGACCTACCAGGAACATGTCCGACAGATTAAGATAAATGTTAGGATCGTTTTAGGGCATTTCATTAAAACTAGGCTTCTGTAAACGCACGGTTACTGGTTCAGTGGAGCCGCCAAAGATAATCTGACACCAGCCCAACAATAACGGTGAAAATTATCAAGAATGTTTATGAAGTTTTGATTAACAAGTTTCATCAGGTACCGCCACGGCTCTGGTTTGCCACCTGAACCGAGAAATTCTATCGTAAACCTTGTCGATCTGGGTCACTGTGACGCGCAACTCACAGTAATGTCATTGTATCGCGTTGTAATGACACCCGTAAAGCCATTCCCAAAGTACCTAATTTGCCATAAGCACCAAAGGCCAGGTTCAGTAAATCGTTATGCTCAACAAAGCGTCCGAGCGACAGCACTGCAGTGTTTTGTCAAAATATGTGCGTCAATAATGAACGTAACCTCAGGCTACAAGAATGTTACCTTGTAAAAAAACATAAACAAACAAACAATACATTGAGATATCCGTCAGTGGGTGGTAATTGTAGTTGAGCTCGTTTAGGATTCAATGTTTCCGCTGATCAGGAAGACAGAAGAAATCCTCGGTATCTACTGATGTACTGGGCTGAACAAAAACATCAAGCGATTCCTGAACCTTTCATCTGTTGTCATGTCCCATTTTTTTCATGATGAATGCAAATGAATATCAACGTGTAAGTGATTAACCCCAAATCAAAGTGTTCTTGAAGAAAATAGACACTCCTATGTGTCCTATTATTTTTCGCAAGATCAAAGCTGCGCAAGATCAAAGCGTGTATCGATCACAGTGCCCTTCGCCAGCCTCGATACAGAAACAGCAGAAATTAGACCTGTTAGCGCAACTATCTTCAATGTCTGTAGATTTAAGACGGTGTTAGTGTCAGTAGCTGTGTCATTTTAATGGTGTTATAGATGATTAATATCATTATTCACTGTCAAAGAAGAAATCTGTGACGTCATCTTTACGAGTGCGAGGCGCGTTTTTGCTCAATGATTTACCGTTGCGCCCACAAGCGCATCTTACAAACCTATCACCCTTCACTTTACGCGTATTGCACTAACATGAATGTTATCAAAGCAAAGTGTGATCCTGGACACAAGACAGAAAAACCGCGAGACAGGAAAACAATACGTTCCCCACATTCGTCTTTTGCATTTCTCGAAACACACAATAGTTTTCTGCACATTCACCGCAATACTAGATCAGCACACTATAACTTGTCACCAGGTGAATTCTGATCAATGATCTTCGACGCATCTTACCTGGGAGTTTTGGAAACTGGCCTGAGCAATACCTGCTACCATTTTATCGTCTGCAGTGAGCGTGCATTTGCCTTGTCCGGTAATCGCGGTGTCGGCGTCAAAAAAGGTTGCTTCTCCCGTGAACGGACCGGGATCGAGGTTTCCACAGTCAACATCGCCGTGGATAACTCCAAAGAGCAATGCACTCGTCATCATGAGCGTCAACATTTTGAACCACTTTGTGAAGTGGGTAGCCAAGTAGCCGACCAAACTACTATCAAGTGGTAGTTAACGAATTTGTAGTCTCTGAAAACCATTGAAAGTTCTGACAAGAAAACGCTTTTGTAGTCCAGGCGCCTGCGCAATAAAACTAAGGCTTACAAATCAGATCTTTTCTCTCTCGACAAAGCTGTACAAATACATGTAGGTTCAAAGCAACAACTCTATAATTGGTGTAACGACAGGTGATTCGGTTGTTGTGTACGTTTTTCTAGTTTCCTGTCTGTCGTCTTACCTTCAAAGTAGAGCTGGTAGAATAGAAAGGGTCTGGTCACAGAAGACGAATTGAGAACTTTCATCGTTTTGACACGTGTATCACCTTTAATATAAGCTTTTAAGTTACTTGAAGAAACATTTCTGTGGTTTCATTAAACTAACTAGCATTTTATTATATTCCCTTGCAATCAACATATCTGACCAGCCTGGAGATAACATGTTATATACAAGGTCTTCTTGAAACTCACCTCCCCCGGGGGAGCCATTGATGTATCATTCGACACAAGAGTGACGTTGATTAATGTGTTAGCTCTTTAGGACATATCAGTCGATTTAAGCAGCGAATCACAAATATGAGGGATCTACTCAATTCCCAGCATGCAACGGGTAGGTTGCACCCGGCGACATTTATAAGAAATATTAAGTACTGCCCTATTGAGATCTCTTTACTTTCTGTGAATGAAACTGGAGGTCACATTTTACTTTGATGTATGTATGGTTATATTCTAAAAAAAACGACAGCGGAAAAATATACCCTCTTTTCTCTGTTTTGTTTTTTTTTGTTTTGTTTGCTAAAACAGTTGACTAATTTTGTCAACTTTTGACTCTTCAATTTCACTAGTACGAATCCGAAAAATATATTAATTTCACATTGATAATATTCAATGCACACTATTGTCTACTCGGTTAGAATAAGCCTCGGGGACAGGTATTCCTATTTTGATCAACCTGACGGGCTTATTTTGAAGCTCATGAGTTAATAAAGTTTTCATCCGCTTGTTTTTGCGGAAATCGAAAGTTAATTTTTCCATACACAGTTAACACAGGGATGGCGGCCATTTTGAATTTCCAGAGTGGGCAAATGTTCGGTAATTTGTTTCTGTAAAAACAAAATTTGCAAGTTAACCCCAAGTTTTTATGCTTGATTTTGAAAGAGAATGGCTGAAAGTTTGAGCAAAAGTTTAAGTCTTCAATTTTTTGAGGCGCTAATTGCCTTTAAAGTAGAAGAGGTGCCGATAACGTCACTACCTGAAGGCGAAGGGCTGCAAGAAATAAAGATTGACCAATACAATGGCTATCACGTCAACTCTCAAGTCCATACTGGTCAGGGGACGTACTAACTAGGCTCACTAGCCGCCGCTGGTAGTGGCGCGTTTATGATAGGCTGTTGAGTAAAACCCTGGTGTAATGCCTGTGTAATGGTGTTACTACCAAAATATTTTGGACAATATAATTTTCATCCGTGAGAACATATTCGTTAATATTTATAGGGAATGTATTGAGAATTTTTAATTCCAGCATTTTTAGTTCTTCCGATGGCCGAATTTTGAGAATCACTAAAACATACTCTGAATATGCATTAATTTTGTGATTATATTTCTTCGAAATTCTAAGATATCGACTCTTTTCAATCAAATGGCTCCTACAAATGTTGTCGCTTCATTCATTCGAAAAGGTTACATAAATATTTCTAGTCGATTTATTTGTCTATTTTCAACGTGCCGGCCGTTTTTTTATTCCGTGAAACACGTGTACTTCGTTCTGTGCAACTGCTCTAACAAAAACTTGGGAATGTTGTCCAAAGAATATGTGTATATGCGTGTATATACTTATATGTCTATAAAATACAGCAGCACTGGTAAGATTGGGATAGATATCTATCTAGTTAACTTTTTAAATTACAAGTTCATGGATGCGAAAATTATGTGTAGAACGACGTCACTAGGCAACAAGGATTGCTAGCTTTCTTGTAAAGTTTTACTGACTACGACCGTGTGCTCACAATAACATATGACTTTCATAACTAACTCCAACTCCAAACGGCCACAAATTTGTAACCATGTTACTGATATAACGTTTACCCCATACTACAACATACTACACTATGGAGTAAGACATTCCGGATCTAATGCATCTTTGATTTACAGACGAGCGCTAAAGATGATGATGATGATGATGATGATGATGATGATGATGATGACTGTAATGATGACGACGATGACGGTGATGATGATAAAAGTGATGATAAAGATGATGATTTCTGATTTGTTGAATGCCCATTGTCCTTACAGTTTTTTGACTTACCAAACGATTTGTGGTTTCGGAAGGCAGCCATCGTTTATTTTGTGACTTTATCCTGGTGAACTTGTCGTCATCGTGTTGGCATTTCAACGGGGAACTTATCGTCATCTCAACCCAGTCATTTCAACCCAGGAGACACGTAATCCAAAGACATCATTGAAAGATTTGAACGTAACGGAAACTCATAACTTCTTGCAATAAGTTGGCAAGTAACACTTATGGAGAAAATACACCATCTTTAACCCAGACAGTAGAAGCGAGACTGTTTGTGCTTTAACGTGATTCATTACACCTCATTAGGTTTATCATCGTGATTAGCTTAGTTTTAGTCAAGTCGCATTTTGAAAAAAAGGTGATAAAACATGTTCTTGGCCTTCCGCTCGGGCATTATAAATATTACTATCATGAGCACCATTCCCTGAGAAGTTTACAATTTTGATCTTGCCCTTGCTGTCTGTGTTATTATTTAAATGATCAATGAAATCTTCAAGAAGGTTTCAATTGGCTGAGCGGCCGAATAAACCATTATTCATGCTTGTTATTATCACAATCAGTGGGACAATAGCTAAAAGGAACAAACCTGTCACATGAATAGGCAAGGAACTTGTTAAAAATTGACAAGAAATTATTGGCTCAGTTGACCCCAGGAAACTTATTGCAAATGCGTTTGTAAATGTATTCCCATGCCTTTTTCAACCACAAACAACTGCTCTACAAAGTAGAACTTCAGAAGTTCTGATGTTGTTTCATCTTCTCCTTAGTATGTGATGACAATACTCCAAAATTGTGTCTATATCATGCATCTTTGTAATACTATTTTATTTGATTTTGGCTTCATTCTAGCAAAAGATTATCTGGCGTTGTTATTATTATCAACGACAGACATGTACTAAATCTATTACTACATTAATACAACGAATGTACCTGTAAATTTGATAGTGCGTGCGTGCGCACACAACTATGAATGTTCCTAAAATATGGCAACCATTGCACATCTTTATAGGAACTAGATATATTCTTCGTGAAAACTGCACAAAGAAACATTTAAAACTTTCTGTATGCATTCCCCAGTAGGCTGCTTGAAAGTTATCATTTCATCCGATATAGAACACAGTAGCTTTGAACATCGCCTGCAGAAGATGACAGCTAATTAAAAAAAATTATATAGTGGAAAAACTACACAGTCAGGGTTATGTCACTCAGGGTGTCATGTCACCATTTCATACGGCCGCTATTGAGTAGAAGGAGAAATTCATAGAAATGTTAATTACATAATTTAATCACATGAAATTGAATGGTACCATGAGCAAAATAGTGAACAAGACTCAGCTACTGAAGTGCCAATGTGGTGAGCATTTTCTAGCAATGAAGAGCACACCGATGAACGTGCCGGAGGAGTGAGATGACGCCCTCATGCGATAGCTAGCGAAGGCCTAGAGATTCTACTTTACTTCACAGCGACAATTTGAACTTGATTGGCTGGTCAAATTGTCTCCAACCAAACAAGTGCAAGAAGTGAGAAGTTTTGTAAAACTAAGTTCTCTTTTATGTATCGTAATGTGCAACTGTGAGGAAACCTATCATGTCAACCTTCTCAAAGCTGTATTGGAATAGACGGTGGTTTTGTTCCATGCCAATAAACCGACCTCCAAATATGCTAAATTAAATCCAGGTTAACATAATTCCCCATTGAGTCATCAGGGCGAAATGCCCGTCACCATGATGACGATTCATTCTCTCATTTTCCATGTTCCAAACTTTGCACAAGCTAGGATCATATTATCCTCTTCTGCCTGAGTGTCTCGTTTCTGGAGTCCAGGAAGTCAGGAGATTTCTTCTACACTGTAGGGTGTTACCCTGCCAAAAGACATATGGGACAATCACAGAACATATCTTGACGAGGTTTGTTTCTCTACTATGTAACTTGCATTTATTGTCCCTTTGCAGCATGTCTTCGTTGCATATGCTCTAATAAGTGTTCAAGTACCTTCCTTTTGAAATTTTTGATCATTCAGTTTCAGAGCATACCCCATTAGATAACATATTTACAAAACTCTAACACATAGTAAACATATTTACACAAATTAAAAAATGTAACATAATGGTAATTATATGTAACAAAAGGATAAACCTACATAGCGTAATTAAATATAATACAATTTGAAGACAACAAAGCACTTTGACATAGCCATCTACATAATGACATGGCCTAACAACATGTTATACAGAAAGTAATGGTGAAGATAATATAAGAGTAAAATAACAAATGCTTTTATGACAACATTTAATAAAACGGAAAGGCAGGATGATATCACATAATATTAAAACTTCAAAACTTAACAACACAGTGAAGAGACTTTTTCACGGAATGACTAATGTAAGGGGTACTGCGAAAACTTCGGGAGAAACTGGGTTCAATGCTGACTAACTATGGTTTAATGCAATGTCGCAGAATTGCTGTACCAATGGCATTGTGCCGACGTTAGAATGTCGCCTGAATTTTTCGCGCAGCTCACCATGTGTGGTACGGGGCTGGAAATACCCAACATTAGAGTGAGTTGTCGAATAATCGACTTCTAACATTTTCTGTAAGACTATGACATGATTTGTGCTATTGCTGGAAATAAATAATGTTTTGTACTTATATACTCACGTGATCCTGTCAGCAGTAACCACAAAAGTTACACAGCCATTATTACAGGGCAACCGAATAACGGGTATTGCGTCATAGCCAGTATTACAGGGTAGCCGAATAACGGGTATTGCGTCATAGCCAGTATTACAGGGTAGCCGAATAACGGGTATTGCGTCATAGCCAGTATTACAGGGTAGCCGAATAACGGGTATTGCGTCATAGCCAGTATTACAGGGTAGCCGAATAACGGCTATTGAGCTTTGTAGGAAGCAAGGAGCTGTTCAAGGTTCATTTGTCAACAGCTTTGAACTTATACGTCATAAAGTTTCGGGAAGACTGAATAATACCAGACCTACACTAAGTTTTTGTATAAATCAACACTATCCTACGGGGTATGTTTGTGTTTATGCACCATTAAATGCGACCCAAAACAAGCACTGGGTTTTACAGTAGCGAGGATGAGGCCACGTGTTCTTCAGATTTACTAAAGTATTTGGCAATGGATTTTAAAAATACGTCACAGATATCCAAGATGGTGGATAAATCCATACCTGTGTTGATAACGAAAGTTTCAGTTGGTCTTGCTCTGTAGAGGAGATAGTCTAACTGATACATATCCGTCGGGCTGATATAATGTACGCTTATCAGCGAATCTGCACAACAATCTTTACCCTATATCACCAAGGAGTAAAGAATATTAAAATACATAGATGACAAAAACGATATGGTACAAAATTTGCTCTACCATCAGGTTAACGTTTATTGGCAAAAATAATAACGCATTGCAGCGTTTTCAAAAGTGACTTCGTGTCACAGAACGTTACTGTTTTTTTCGATGAAATGTATTGATAAATCACTCAAACATGGCAACTCCTAAGAGTAAATCATTCAGGGTACAACTGGCAAAGCAGTGGCAACTTCTAAGAGTTAATCATTCAGGGTACAACTGGCAAAGCATTGGCAACTTCTAAGAGTAAATCATTCAGGGTACAACTGGCAAAGCAGTGGCAACTTCTAAGAGTTAATCAATCAGGGTGCAATAGACAAAGCATTGGCAACTTCTAAGAGTGAATCAGTCAGGGTACAACTGGCAAAGCAGTGGCAACTTCTAAGAGTTAAGCAGTGAGGGTGCAATAGACAAAGCAATAGCAACTTCTAAGAGTGAATCAGTCAGGGTACAACTGGCAAAGCAGTGGCAACTTCTAAGAGTTAAGCAGTGAGGGTGCAATAGACAAAGCATTGGCAACTTCTAAGAGTGAATCAGTCAGGGTGCAATAGACAAAGCAATAGCAACTTCTAAGAGTGAATCAGTCAGGGTGCAATAGACAAAGCAATAGCAACTTCTAAGAGTGAATCAATCAGGGTGCAATAGACAAAGCATTGGCAACTTCTAAGAGTGAATCAATTAGGGTGCAATAGACAAAGCAATAGCAACTTCTAAGAGTGAATCAATCAGGGTGCAAGAGACAAAGCATTGGCAACTTCTAAGAGTGAATCAGTCAGGGTGCAATAGACAAAGCAATAGCAACTTCTAAGAGTGAATCAGTCAGGGTGCAATAGACAAAGCAATAGCAACTTCTAAGAGTGAATCAATCAGGGTGCAATAGACAAAGCACTGGCAACTTCTAAGAGTGAATCAATCAGGGTGCAATAGACAAAGCATTGGCAACTTCTAAGAGTGAATCAATCAGGTGCAATAGACAAAGCAATAGCAACTTCTAAGAGTGAATCAATCAGGGTGCAATAGACAAAGCATTGACAACTTCTAGGAGTGAATCAATCAGGGTGCAATAGACAAAGCATTGGCAACTTCTAAGAGTGAATCAATCAGGGTGCAATAGACAAAGCAATGGCAACTTCTAAGAGTGAATCAATCAGGGTGCAATAGACAAAGCATTGGCAACTTCTAAGAGTGAATCAATCAGGGTGCAATAGACAAAGCATTGGCAACTTCTAAGAGTGAATCAATCAGGGTGCAATAGACAAAGCATTGGCAACTTCTAAGAGTGAATCAATCAGGGTGCAATAGACAAAGCAATAGCAACTTCTAAGAGTGAATCAATCAGGGTGCAATAGACAAAGCATTGGCAACTTCTAAGAGTGAATCAATCAGGGTGCAATAGACAAAGCATTGGCAACTTCTAAGAGTGAATCAGTCAGGGTGCAATAGACAAAGCATTGGCAACTTCTAAGAGTGAATCAGTCAGGGTGCAATAGACAAAGCAATGGCAACTTCTAAGAGTGAATCAATCAGGGTGCAATAGACAAAGCATTGGCAACTTCTAAGAGTGAATCAATCAGGGTGCAATAGACAAAGCAATGGCAACTTCTAAGAGTGAATCAATCAGGGTGCAATAGACAAAGCATTGGCAACTTCTAAGAGTGAATCAGTCTGGGTGCAACTGAAAGAGCACTGGCAACGTCTATAGGAGTGGATCAATCACATCAGGGTACAATGGACAAAGCACTGGGAACTTCAGAGAGTAAATAAGTGAGGGTACTCTCTGGAAATGATGTTCCAGTGTTGCATTATTGTGTTAGCCAGCTGCAGTGATTGAAATGTTACCATTTCATTGGGTAACCTTAGGAAAGGGTTGTATGAAAGAAGTGTTTGCTGGTCCATATAGCGTGATATTTTGCACGGAGTTACTAAAGTTTCATCATCGTACATTTTTCAGACAGATAGACAGAACTACATTATTCTTAGCTTTTCACTCTCAATTATATTGTTGGGACGAAATATTATACTGTGTTTAGAGGTGGTGTTGAAATTGATAAATAATATTTGTTTTGATGTTGACATTTTGAATCTCGCTATGATTTATCCTCCAGAACTGGAGATTAAAGAAACTACAGAAACGGCCTCTTCTGCTTCATATCTGGACATTTTACTTGAATTTGACTCTAATGGTCACCTTTCTACTAGGCTATATGACAAGAGAGATGATTTCAACTTTAGTATAATCAATTTTCCACACCTCCTCAGTAATATTCCACTCTCACCTGCTTATGGGGTATACATTTCCCAGCTTATTCGATATGCAAGAGCATGCAGTTCATATGGTGATTTTGTAGAGAGACATGGCCATCTCTCTTACAAACTGTTAAATCAAGGTTACACCAGAGCAAGACTTGTCTCTACATTCAAACGGTTTTTTGGCAGGTATCGCAAGCTTGTAGATAAATACAATATCTCTCTTCGACAAATGATCACTGATGGCATCGGTGACATGGGGCCTTAGTTAGTGACCACCACCTATCTGACTTACAGATTGATATATGGCGCGTGCCACATGTGGGGCAGGATGCGCTTACTATTTTCGAAACACCTGACATCACTTCTTGGTCTTTTGGCCAGAGGTCCATATATCTTTCTTTCATGAATTTGACTTTGTTTGTGTACCGTCTATTTACTGTCTGTTCTGTGCTGTTTTGTGTCTATGTTTACAACTATTGTCTTACAAATTCTGACCTAGTGTTATTGGATTATGGATTGGTATGATTGCGATTATTTCACAGCGTTTGTTTACCAGCGTAGATTTATCAGCATTGATTCTGTGTAGCTTTCTGATATGAAAATATTACATCACTTCCCATTGTAAGAGTAACTCGATGATCTGTCAATCCATCTGAAGATTGCAGGGTGCATGAAACTTGAGTAATAGAGACCATTACTTGTTATCGGAAGTAATTTGTTCAATTATTTCTGACTCTTTGCTTTTAGCATCGAGCACCGTACTTCGGAACATCTGTATACTTATATATATATATATATATATATATATATATATATATATATATATATATATATATATATATATATAAATATATATATATATATATATTGTTTACATTTTGTATATATACAGATACATGTACATATATACATATACATATACATATATATTTTACATATATTGTATACATTTTGTGTATATATATAGATACATATACATACATACATACATACATATATATATATATATATATATATATATATATATATATATATATATATATATATATATAATATATATATATATATATATAAATAACAAGAAACGACTATTGAAATATGACAGGTTCCCAGTGTTGTGTAGCGTGGAAATTTAATGTAGGAACTAAATTGAAAAACACACAACTACATTTGCTGTGCAGAGACACTCAGATGTAGTTGTGTGTTTTTCAATTTAGTTTATATATATATATATATATAATATATATATATATATATATATATATATATATATATATATATATATATATATATATATATATAACAACTAATTATACACACTAGAATATTGTACAGAATAAGAAAAAACGTATAGTAATATAAGGCGAGGAAAAAAAAATTATCTGTTCAACGGGCCCGACCGACCCATATTTGGACCACTCCACATTTTCTTTTTTTTTTCCCAAATCTTTACGAATCTGAAGAAACGCGGAGATGTTATTCAGTGAACATCTGTCTGTAAGATGAACGACCTTCACATTTTCGATGACATTGACTGGGGTGAGATTGATACAGGCTATGATTTGAAGAGTAAAGGTGGAAGCGCATCACAAACATCTGGTCAAGGTGTATGGCAGGGTTAATACGCCGTGGAAAATAAACTATTACGCCACGTGTTCCGTATAGCGTAGACACTCTGTACTGTATTGTTTCACCGGCATTTATTTCACGTCCGAGTGGTTGTACAGTCTATATTTTCTAGTGTTCCTATTTTAAGTGTTACTTGAAAATTCTTTATTGTTCTTTGAGTCGTCACTCGCTCCGATTTTCGTCATGGCTTTCTCCTATCGAATGTGTGATTGTAAGCAGCAGTTCTCACTGCAGGACGGACATGATTTGTGTTTCCGTTGTCGAGAATGCACAAGGAGTCAACCTTGTGACATTTGTTTGACTTGGACACAGGACGAATGGTCTAATTTCGCTCCCTCGCTCGCACGACGACGTCCCGTACATCCCCGGAGCTGACCCGTCAGTTTCTGAGTCGTGAGTTTTGGTTGGAATGCACCGTGCTCATATGGCTGGTGACACCAACACAGAAATTAGCTCCGTTAGATTCAGGTGCCGCCAATGAAGCAAAAAGGTGTTCGTGCTAAGTTTTTCAGCGGGCAGGCAGATTTCAAAACTAATCAGCGGGCGGGGAGAAAATATCGATATTTACTGTGGGCGGGGAAGAAATTTCATTACTTTCAACGGGCAGGGAGAAAATTTTTGACAGTGGGCACCGGAAAATACGTAGAGGGAGGGGCAAGCGGCGTGCTTAATAGAACCTAACTTAGAAGGGAGCAATGTTCCAAGGTATACTGCTAACTGCTTGCATGGTTTTGTGTTGATCTGGGTTGCATAGTGGGCATCTAGTGGGCAATGGGGAATTTCAGTAGTAGGGAGAGGGCAGCGGGGAGCTTGAATTGATGTGGGGAGTGGGGAGCGGGCAGACTGTAGATACCGGAGGGCAGTGGGCATCAAAATTCAGTGGGAAGGCACATTTTCACTGTATACCAGTGGGAGGGCAGTTACGAACAGCATTCACTTTCCCCTCAAAGTTTTAGGTCAGGGTCAAAAATAAGAAAAATCGGTATATCAGCCTTCAAAACAGGTTTTGTGATAATTTTGAGAAATTCATGAAATTTACCAGTTGGCGGCACCTGTAGATTGACCTGTAGAAGTGAAGGCAAAGAAGCTGTTCTGAGACAACCAATCCATGTCAACAAAAAATTGAAAAATTCATGAACGTACTAAACAACATATCCAGTATATGTTATGTGACTAAGAAAAAGCATGAAACACACAAAAAGTGTTTATATTATATGTTCTGTTTAAGAAAAACCAAAAAAAAAATCAAAAAAAAAAAAAAAAAAAATCCGACCTACCTACCCAACTTTAAAGTCATCCCGCCCGTTGAACAGCTTTTTTTTTTTTTTTGGCCTAATGTGAGAAATACTAAAAGTGCATCAAAACTTGCAGCTTCTACCCTTAAACATGGAAACGTTGTAAAATACGAAACAAAGATAAAGTTACATCCATCGATCAATGTAACATTGATTTAAAGCGAACAGTGTGTTACAAACTGATTCAATTGACCTGTTTGTTTGTTTGTTTGTTTGTTTGTTTGTTTTTTGTTTTTTAATTCCTTCTGTACCATTGAAAGACACTGACGGAGAACTTCATGATTTGGTTTTTTACTATTTGCCGTCATAGTCATATAGACTGGATGAATACTTTCTTGTACTTTTGTTGTCTGAAATATGTCCTTTTCATTGTTTTTTATATGGCGTTTGAAATGCAAAAGATGTGTTCAGTCACAGACAAATAGAAGAAATTGTTTCTATTTGTCTGTGGTTCAGTACAGGATGAGGGAATTACTTCACAAAACGGTTATTTTGTTCATCTGGAACAACAAATTCTATAATTTTCCTTTGCATATTTAGTGTAAGTAATTAATGATTCTACGTTTCACAATAGCTTTTATAAAAGATGTATTGAAGTTAAATTTACACTTTGAAAAGTCATTTAACTGTTGTGTGTGTAATTGAACTGTCGATGTGAACAATCGATGTGTTTGGCAGTCGTGTACAGACAAAACTATAGTGCCTTACCCGTATACATTTATGTACACATGTCATATTTTCTTCCTACACAGAGAGTCTTTGCTTTTGTGTATTCACATTTCAGCGCGGTGTTTTTTTGTACATTTGTTGATTTCCATATCCTTGCACAAAATTTGTTACCCTCTCTGCGATACCTGCACAAAAATGGCTTAAACTAAACTGTTGCATGAAAAACGGTGAAACCCCTCCAAATCGTATACAAGGCCTCTCCTGTCAATTCTGTCTAGGCCCAAACAATATAGGCGCATATACTAAATGCATCGAATTGAAAGCTTTAAACTTCGGCTTACAGATTGCTCCTGTTAAATCATGGACAGTCTCTACTGTCTATTGTTAAATTCAATATTTTTTTAAACTAGGGAATAAATATTCCTCTTTTTAAATTTACGGATACTTCTTGTTCCCAGACTAGCAGCAATTCGCGGTTCTAACTCGCATTCCACAAAATCCTTTCTGAACTGTTAAAACAACGTTGCCCAAGCATTTTAGCGGAAAGATCATGTTGAATCCACTTACCGAAACAGCTGGGTAGTATTCGTAGTCATACAGCCATCTATGCAACTTTTCCTGAAAATACTTGTCCAATTTGAGAGGCAAGAAACGATTTCTACCAGACCTATCTCGTGAATCTCCGTGTTGTACACCTAATCTTTCCAAGCATTGCCCCATCAGAACATCTTCAATACCTTTTTCACCTTTTTGACACAAGCTATCATTGCTCAAACCTACATCCACCAACCTTACCAGTCCAGCTTTACTCAGGGTGTATCCAGCACCTCCGCTCATGTAGCTTTGATTGGTTTCCGGATAATGAAATCGGTGCCCGAAATAGATGAGGTTTTGGGGGTCGTGTGCATCAAGGAAGGTTCTCAAATTTTCAAGGATGACGTAGGTATCATCGTCAGCCTTGAGGAACCAATCAGCATCGTCCGAATGGTGATTGCGAACGTACTGGAAGGCGGCCTTCGTCTTTCCCCAGAGCATTTCGTAACCTTCGGTGACATTCAGACCGATAACCTGGCGTTCAGGACTCGCACTGCTGCTAACATATACAATTTTGTTGCAGCGTTTACCCCATGTCTGCTTGACGGCTTGCAACCTAGACATGGTTTTCGGCCATGTTGTAACGATACATAGGATTCGTACTTTATCGAACAGACTCCCACGGGTTGTTGTTTCTGTGGCAACATCAGCATGAAATGATTAAAAAAATACATTACATGTAAACATGATTTGTCGCAGCTGCGCCTAGTACACATGTCACGTCGACATGGTGGGCTAGGTTACTGTACATTACCAGTCATCTTGATTTTGCTGGTTTTGTATAAACATAGATTCCAACTGATCTTTATCAACGAAAATAACATTTTTATGTTAGAGAAAGTACACACACTGCTGGATATTCTATACGTGTGGTATTTTAAGGATTTTTCGTCGTCCAAAGTGACTGCGAGAGAATTTATCTGACGCGTAGAGCATAACATTAACTCTGTATTCGATTGTAAACGTTCGATACTTACCATTCTGACGTATCAATTTTTCATGGAAGACATTGCCAGTGATGTTGAGACCGCGTTCATACTTGGCCGATGGACGAACGATGACTTGATTTAGGAAAGTAACAAGAAGGATCATGATACAGAGTCGTACGATAAACAATGGGATTTTCCTTGTCATCCGAGAAAATACTCCTTGCGTGAAATAGTTCATGTTTAATGGTTGGAAGGCTTAGCGTATTTCGCAGCTCCAGTTATACCTATTCTTTTACCATCAACTTAGTAAGGACGAAGCTAAGCACGGTCTCGATTCTGTAAAATGAAAACATATGAAGCTTTGAGATGCAAATGCTTATGGATAAGTCTTGTTTTACGATGTACACTACCATCATAATTATGCCTACCTGTGATTTATCGTCGCACCACATCAATACTTTTTTTCCAACTGGTGTACAACGAACACTCAGTCTGTTAAGGCTGCGTTCACAGGATGTGGGGGGGGGGGGGGGGCTGGAGGAACCGTGATTGGAATCTTATTTTTTCAGGTCCTCCGGTATTACCCTTATCGAATCCACCAATCTATATGAAAAATTTTCCCCTCAAACAAAGTATCACATAGTCGCATTTTTATAAGGTGTGTACGCCAAACATGTATTGCACTGTTCTGCTCGCAGATGTTCGACACTACCTGTTATCAGCAGTTTGTAGAGTCATATTCCTAGGCAAGTTCTTAAATTGATTCACTTTTAATTGCATCAGTGGACGTTTGGGATATCAGTCTAGGCCGACTTGCGTAAATCCAAATCAGGTCCGGTAGAATGGAACCAGCTGAAGACAACACAAAATGATGATCATGAGAGAGTATGCAAATTAGCGGCAACAATTTGCCAAACAGTGTTAAATGAGAACGGCGACCCACAAAAAAAACCCAAAAACTTTTGAATGATAAGTACAAGATATATGACCTAGATGCTACTTACAAATGTTTTACAAAATTGACGATACTCAAAGGTTGAAATATTCCATCAAATAAAACTTTTAATCTCTGATTTTTGGTGTAATAAAGACAAATTTGGTGAAAAATAAAAAATTCCATTTAGTCACACGTTCTTTCATTTAAATTAGAATCTTTACTGTTCACAATTTTACTTTTTTATTATTGCACGATGAGAATGCGAACATTTTATTCACTGCATGAACTTGAAATAATTGTTTAATATATTAATTTTTGGTGATTTCGTGAAAAACAGTGACTTTCATCTTATGTTTAGAAAATTCAGCATGGTGACCCAATCTTGTTTTTCCTTAATATTTGATATTTCCAATATACCAGAATTCAAAAATCCCTAATGCAAAAGTGTAACAATAGCTACAAATTTTCTGATCATACACCCTTAAGCAAACCATATTACAAAAATAACATTTGACACTTTTCAGGATTTTCTGCTTTTGTATTAACTCCAATCTCTTGTTTTTACGTCTTATTATGTTGAAGTATTCAGTATTCACCCTATCAACACAACCTACGTATGTTTTATGTACTTTTATATTACTGTCAGTTGCATTTCTTATGCATCGAAATGTCAATATATCATAAAACTCCTGCATATCAACGCTCGGACTGTGTAAAACTAGTTTAAACCATTTCAGGATAATTTTAAAAAAATACAAAAAGTCATGTTTATACACAACACAATGTTGAAAAAATATCTACTGACCATTCACATCTTGTTACACTGTATGGAAAATGTATTTACTGTAAAATGACAAACACGAATAGCCATAGAAGTAAACTCTAGGCTACCATTACATTCAAGGAGATACGCACTCTTCTTTGTGTACCATAGTCACCATTTTTGTGAACAGTGGTACACCTATTGTCCCTTTTGGCCATCGTCTATTGATAACTGTCAAGTGTCCTAGTCTTTCATATGTTGCTCTGATCTTGTGTACAAATATGTTTCACTGTCATGAGCGACATGTAACCCAAACTCGTCTTCAACTACATCAGAGTCAGAGCTATCTCTGTCACTGTAACTGCTGGTCTGCAGTGACAGAGACACTACTCGTAGGCAGTAGCAGAGCAGAAGCTGTTTTAACTTTGATAGTTTTGACAATATTTTTGTTCAGTTTATATAACTGCGTTCTTGTTCTACTCCCTACAGCATGTTGAACCGTCCAGTATTCAGCTTGCCAACACTTCCTGTGTACGCATAGGGAACCCAGAAATCTTGTTGTTGTTGTTTTTGTTGTTATTTTGTTGTTGTTGTTGTTGTCTGTATGTTGTTTATGTTTATTAGTCCTGTTGTTGTTGTTGACCAATAAAATTCAACGAACACAACTGTTGTGTTGTTGTTAATGTTTCAAACGTAACGTAGATGTCATAAGAAATGCTACAAGGACACTATCATTACTTAGCCCCATACAACTATCTGCTGTATGAAGAGAGTGTACGTTAGCAGAGAGTTGTATCGGACCAAGTAATGATAGTGTCCTTGTAGCATTTCTTATGACATCTACGTTACGTTTGAAACATTAACAACAACACAACAGTGGTGTTCGTTGAATTTTACTGGTCAACAACAACAACAACAACAACACGACGAATAAACATAAACAACAATACAGACAAGAACAACAACCAGATGTCGGGCTAAGTAATGATAGTGTCCTTGTAGCATTTCTTATGACATCTACGTTACGTTTGAAACATTAACAACAACACAACAGTTATGTTCGTTGAATTTTATTGGTCAACAACAACAACAACACGACTAATAAACATAAACAATAATACAGACGACAACAACAACAAAAACAAGAAAAACAACAACAACAACAACAACAACAACAAGAACGACAACGACAACAGGATTTCTGGGTTCCCTATGGTGTACGTTGCATTTGTATCATTGAAAAATGACTTTCAGTCTGGACTGTAAATTAATCATCGTCAATAGTGTTTACATTCAAGTTCAGGCTTTCCTGGGCAAGCTTAATATTGTGTGTTTTAGCATGCTCTGGGAATACAGCAAGAAACTGTATATGATACATTGTAGAGAAATTTTGAAAAAATTATCAACAGTTGCAGCTTCTGCCCCGTTAAAAGGCCTACGTTTTGTTTTTCTTATGAAGTTTCATTCATGTTTCTCTATTTTTTCAAAAAAGTCATAAAATGCGACAAAATGGTTGTAGATTTTGTTTAATTATTACTAAGATTAAAGTTTTTATGACATGAAATGTTATTTATTTCCCATTGAATTATCTACTAAACTATGGATTTTGAAAATGTCAAAAATAAATGGGGAACCGAAATAATATTATTTTCAGCGCCCCCTCCACTTATACGCCGAGCAAAACTTTCAAGTAGCCCCTCTATTACCCCAAGGATTTTCAAACCCCACTGAATTCCTCCAGTAACCCTCTCGTCACCAGTATTTGTGAATGCAGCCTAAAGGTTTTTTAATATGACCTTTGTACGTAGGAGCCTGAAATTACCAATCAGAAACCAGGAACAATTCCCGTCTTTATGAGCGTAACGTTGCCAGCCAGTGATCTTTGTACTTATAAACACATATGTAATTAAATTAAAAGAGTCTGTATATCTGTCTCGTTAGCCATCATCCTCAATATTAAAATCCTATGTGTCAGCTGTTCTTATTGTCACACGATTATCGTTTGCATAGGTTCCAGCGACCTTTAACCGCTGGAACTGGTAATGGAATACCTTACTCTTGATAACACCATGATCTTCAGCGTTACGTTTGTGGAGACAGAACAATATTCACACAGATTATACTCTAATAGACCTTTCCGTAAATGAGCTTGTCGTGACACAGTTCAAAATATTGATTTACTTTTTTCAAGTGTTAGATCACCGATCGTCAAATTTCTATCTGTAAGTTATCATACATATAACGTACTTTCCCTCAAATAGAAAGTGACATTTACTTCGAAAAGAGTTTTTGAAAATACGCAGCTGGTAAATCAATGAATCTGTAGTACGTTGCAGCCAGTCAATATTCCAATTTATTCATTCAAATAGAAAACACATCCAATAGGCTAATAATTAACCTTTCCGCTGTATTGATGAATGCTGTTTGGCCGTTTTTCGAATTGATTGGATTTTAAAAGCGGTGAAATTATGAAATATTGATAAAAACCATGAACACAGTTACAAGCTTGCGCCGTGCCATACAGATGTGTGCAGGGTCAGGTAGTGAAAGTTTATCTACAATTCCGAGATACTGTACGTATATTAGATGTAAATAACAAGTAATGCGAGAAGTCATATGTTTTATTGAACAAGGTAACAAGTGAATGAGTTCATATCAGCAGGCGTAGTGTGTATGGATCGGATGGTGTTGTTTTTGACGATTGGTTGTTTCTGTGATCGACTGAAATACCGCCAAGCTGATAATTACTGACAGCACGGGGAACCCAGATATCTGGCTGTTGTTGTTGTTTATGTTTATTAGTCGTGTTGTTGTTGTTGTTGTTGTTGTTGTTGTTGTTGTTGTTGTTGTTGTTGACCAATAAAATTCAACGAACACCACTGTTGTGTTGTTGTTAATGTTTCAAACGTAACGTAGGTGTCATAAGAAATGCTACAAGGACACTATCATTACTTGGTCCGATACAACTCTCTGCTAACGTACACTCTCTTCATACAGCAGATAGTTGTATTGGGCGAAGTAATGATAGTGTCCTTGTAGCTTTTATTATGACATCTAAGTTACGTTTGAAACATTAACAACAACACAACAGTTATGTTCGTTGAATTTTATTGGTCAACAACAACAACAACACGACTAATAAAAATAAACAACAATACAGACAACAACAACAGCAACAACAACATAAACAACAATAACAACAAGATTTCTGGGTTCCCTATGGTGTACGTTGCATTTGTATCATTGATAAATGACTTTCAGTCTGGACTCTAATTTTATCGTCAATAGTGTTTACATTCAAGTTCAGGCTTTCCTGGGCAAGCTTAATATTGTGTGTTTTAGCATGCTCTGGGAATACAGCAAGAAACTGTATATGATACATTGTAGAGAAATTTTGAAAAAATTATCAACAGTTGCAGCTTCTGCCCCGTTAAAAGGCTACGTTTTGTTTTTCTTATGAAGTTTCATTTATGATTTCTCTATTTGTTTTCAAAAAAGTCATAAAATGCGACAAAATGTTTGTAGATTTTGTTTAATTATTACTAAGATTAAAGTTTTTATGACATAAAAATGTTATTTATTTCCCATTGAATTATCTACTAAACTATGGAATTTGAAAATGTCAAAAATAATGGGGAACCGAAATAATTATTTTCAGCGCCCCCTCCACTTATACGTCGAGCAAAACTTTCAAGTAACCCCTCTATTACCCCATGTATCACATGTTAAATAAAATATTTCAGTGATATTAAATCTAACATTACTCATTCGGCATGGCCTTGGCACTTTGATAATTTGCATAATTCTGATATGGCTGCCAACATTTCTTCAAACAATATTTTCGCCCATACATCACATAATAAAAAGGCTATTTCAGTGATTTTAAAGTAAACTGTGTTTCTTTGGCATTGGAAAACGATTTTGAGGTAAAACGTTTTTGCATTAATTTGTATAAATCCAATATGGCTGCCAAAGTAATGCTCCTTTGCTTAATAACTTCTCATACCTAAAAGGTACATTTTAGCACTAGGAATCCATCAAAAAGAAACTGTTAAGTCCTTAAACGTTTATTTTTAAAATATTGAAAAGATGCTATAAATTTATTTACAATACAGATCCTTTTAAGAATAAAAGTTTATTTCAATATGTGTGTTGATCCTTAATGTATTAAAACACTCCATTAAAATACTGTCTTTTGTAAAGAATGCGATATGTTAAGCATAGCAAATTTGACACACTTAAATGTAAGACTTACAAAAAGATAAAAGTAAGCATATGTTAACATATGTTTTACTATTAAGATTTAAGAAGGTCATGTAGTGTTAATTATTTTGTGATTTTTTCTCTTTTTCTGAATGTAACATCGAATTAATATGTGTACAGAATTATATTTGAGATTTGTGTAAACAAAAACTTTAAGGTGACCAAAAATAACAAATGCTACAATACAGACCTTATCAACATACAAACTCACAAACATTGGAAACTGTAGGTTTAGCAAAGGCTTAAAATTAATCCCAACACCTAATCATCGCAACAAGCGTCAATCAAATGAATTCTCTTATGTAACACATAGACAATAATTATATGCTAATCTGCGAAACGCATATAATTGTTCAATTTATAGTAAACTTCGAGAAATGTGAAAAAATGACACAAAACAGATAATATGCGGTATGCGGTGGTCGTCACATCCCACAAGAGTGAAAAAGCTGGGAATCCATGACATTGGTATTTCAGTAATAACCTAATGTCCTATTTTATTTTCACACTTACATTTTCGGTCAATCCCTATATATACCGATCTATCGATTTCCCTTATGTCGACCGACATACTGGACATGCCTGATCGTAACATGCTTTTTTTTGCAAATAACGAAACTCCATCTGTCAAACTTTTTAGAATTTACATCATGCGCGGTACATTTTGCGGCCATTCAATTTTTGGAATATGAAACCAAATAATTTATATTCGAAGTAATCTGGGAAATATGATTTTTCTGTCATACGTTGAGGAATGTTCGATTCTCACCTTTCTATTGACAGAATGTTCGATATTGTAATCAGAGTATCTCTTGAAAATAACGATTACTGCAGAACTAAAGGCTCCAAAAAACGTGACCGCGGGCAATTTGATTTTAAGTACATAAAGATTGATGATATATTTACCATCATTTTCATGCCGTGGATGCATTGCACACATTAGCCACATCACACTCCGACGACGACACAGACATACGCCAAAAGTAACGTATCGTTACTGAAATTTGCTACTTCCACTTGTGCTAATCTCTCTTCGCATCTCTGCCACCATGTCATCTGCCTTGATCGACACGATGTAGCTCCCTCAGGATCGTGCTACTTTGAAAACCAAAGAGAGATGCAAAATAGTCAACGGACGCTCAGAGTTGGGGATGTGAGAAGGGCACCCGACGCATGGCATCCACGGTATTACTTGGCCAAAAAATTAGCCTCATGTTATGACTAATCAAATTTAATCCTTCGAGCAGAGAGCAAATTTACAACTCGCGTTTCACAGTCGTCGCCATATTTCCTTTTCCACACTGAGTTTTATGTGGTTGACACTTGAAAAAAGCTTCAAGTAAAACCATCCACAAAGAAACTGCAAATGACGACAAGACGAACACTGATGCCGCCATCAAGGTTCTGTAATAACACAAGACTGTATAAATCCTTTGCGCTTTGACATTTTTCGATTTTATTTTGTATTCTTACATCTTGCCCTAATGTCACCAAATCACCTACCAACGAATTTAGCCCTGAACACCCAAATTTCCGCAAAAATCAAATACGACATTTGGGTAAAATATAAATCTGTTAGGCTAAAAACCGTTATTTCTTCAGTTAAATTAGGCCTACATGTCTAGACCCAATGATATTCATAATCTATCAAATTCAAATCGAATAAATGAAATAATTGAATCGCCGCCTTATTTACGGCGAAAAAAGAATGGCATGCTGCAAGTTTATAAAGTATGTCGTTGTGAAGTACTCGATAGAAAGGAAAATGACATTTTAGCAATCATAAACCTTCAAGTCGATATGTCTATTCGAAAGACATAATATTGTTTGGCCGCGAATCGTCACAGATTGTAAGCTTAGGTTTGTAGTTATGCTGTATTGCATGGGTATGGAATATTACCCTCAATGGACAACAAACTAATCGTGTTATCTAGATTAAAATGAATACAAATATGACGCAATATATAGAATTGTTATACCTGTATACAAGACAGTGCAGGACCGAGGTCGAGGAGACTGCAACAGCTGAAGACGTGTAAACATGTTGAAAACAAGTACTGAAGGTAAAGTCCCGTATGTGATGCCAAAAGGCTACATGTAGGAATAAAGTTATTTTTGCAATAAGTTACACGACATTTGTAAGCATACATATTCCGAAATCTCAGTCACTCATGTATTCTTCCTCGCATAATGAAGTCATGAATTGCCTCAATGAAGACATAATTGGCGAAAGCCATTACATGACCAAAAGTCATTTCACTATCGAAAGAGAATATAGATACGGGGGGCGGGGGAATTTCATCGGAAACTCTGAAATTTCGAGTACCCCCCTGCCAACCCTGATGAGTTTGAGTAGCCCCCCTCTCCAACACAGAAATTTTGACTGACCTCCACTTAGAAAAGTTAAATATCAAGACATGTATTTGTAAAATTTACAAAAATACAGCAATAGTAAAGACCTTTCATATCCTGGTGTACCAGATTATCATCGGTTATCTCATGACGGTTGAAGAAGATGAAACAAAGAAATTCAAATTCAAAGTCACAATAAAATGTAGACATAAAAGATCATGCCATTAATCAGTATCCTGTCATATAGTATATATTTGGATGGGTATCATGACAAGGTTTTCACTAAGTATCTGACAAGGCAGAATTTGAAAGTACAGCAAGAAGAACACATCTGAGGGGGGAAGTGTCAGAGGAAGTTTTACTCTCTCTTGTGTGAAAAAATTTTGGAAATTGATGTGTGCAATGGTGCAGTCTGGTGCAATATGAGAGTGTTTTCAGTTTTACTAGGTAAAACTGTGAGAACACATACCCCAAGGGGGAGAGTGCGAGAGGGGATGCCCCCGTCTCGCATCGAAAATTTTGAGAAATTGATGTGTGAAATGGTGCAATCTGAGAGGTGTTTCAATTCATTTTGCACCAAAATTTGAGTAACCCCCTTCTTTCTCTCCATATTTTGAGCAACCCCCTTGCAGTTTTCAATTTTTGAGTGACCCCCTCACATTCCTCCGACCCCAGGCCGTAAATAATGACGGCTCCCTAACCTGAATGTAAAATGCAATATCAAATTATATTCTAACAGTACTGTACAAATGACAGCCATCAAAACGTGAAAGTAAATTAATTCTCTAGAAAATCTGCAGGCAAAATAGATTAGAAGAATGTCGCGTCGAAGATAATTTACAAGTCTTCTACTAAATACAATGCAAAATTACAAGTGTAGAAAACTAGCCGCCAAAAATGAAGCGCTCGAAAGGATAGCACTATCGCGTCGTTAAGGGAACCTCCAACCTAAGGCCAAACAAAATAATTGTGTGCTGTTCCGGTAACATGGTTTTCAAAATTAGGGTAGCTAGGTCGATAGGTGGTTTTTTTCCAAAATATTTTAATTTTAAGTACGCATTTTTCAAGGGTTCAAATCCTGCAGCTGTTACAGTTCCATCATCAGATTGGTTACTGGTTGACGTGTATGTTTGTTTGAATGTCATAGAAACTGAACCTTCTGAATCATAATTCTTTGACAGTCCGGTTTCAGACCTGCTTGTCTTCGGTAGTGCAAGCTGCCGGTCGCCCGCCATCAGAACTTGAAATGCATCAACAGGTTTCTTGGTTCTTGTAATTCCTCAACATTCGCAGTCGCTCAAAACAAAAGGGATTCACTGTCACTGAGTGAGTGTATTTCACGTTGCCGAAGGGTCGCCAAATGTATCTGCTGGACTTCAAACCACGACCCAGTCGCAATACTGGCTACCTGAACTCGAGTGGTTATTTTTACATTGAGAAAAACCTTGGTCGTTTTCCTCAAGAATTTGTTCGAAAGTCAGTTTCCGATTTACAACAGACAACTACGACATTTCCTTGCCGTGATAAATTTACCAAGTAAATCAACTGCAGTGACTTGCGCAACAGCAATGGACAATGGAAAAGAAACCAACACTATAGGCGCTAGTTCGTGTATCGAACACCTATCGAGTGTTAATGTATAATTGTCCTCGGGACAGATATTCGGAGTCTCAAAATTTTACAATTCTATTCTGATCCAACACTCGCGGGGGCTCAATTTAAAGCTCTTATTGTTGAAAAAACCTTCCACCGTCTTAGTTTCGAAAATTTCATTTTTCCCCTCCCCCAATAGAATTAACATTGGGATGGCGGCCATTTTTAATTTCAAATCTCGATAAATCCTGGGTAATTTATTTCTTTAGTATCATAATTTGCATGGCGACCCCCAATTTTTATTCTTGATTCTTGAAGAGAATGGATCAAATATTCATTGAGGAAAGTTTGAGCAAAAGTTTATATCTGTCACTTTCGAGGCGCGTACTATCCCACCCGAGACTGAAACGAATTTAGTAACGTCTATTCGAGGAATAGAAAATAATATGCGTGACTTTAAATATAAATTAAACTTAACCTGCTTGGAGAAAATTACTTCGTTAAATCAGACTGCAGCGCTAGTGGAAACCAAGGAATCATTGCCAGAAATGTCATCGTCTAAACCACAGTTTGTGTATGGAGGGACTGTGTCTGAACAGACAATATAAGCATTCAACATGCAACATCAACTCAACGTGTGACCAATGGTTACAACAATTCGGTGAAACGATAACAAAGTGTACTTGAACCAAACGGTAATAATCTTACCTTTTTGCCCTCGGCAACAGAAAGAGGATTCTTGACACAGAAAGGAGAAGACGAATGCTCTGATATGCAACCGTTTTCAAGTAATTGCAAAATAGCCACAAGCAAAACTGATGCTTCCTGCATAAAAAGCTATAGGTGCAGGGGATACAATGAATGGCAAGCTGTAGTCGAATGAAAAAATAAACATGGAGCAGACAATTTAACAGAGCTTTCTAACATTAGGGAACTTTCATTTTAGACGGGGGATGGTGGATAGCAGGGAGGTTTAGGTTTACAACTCTGTTCGAGGGATTACACTTTAAAAAGACAGTTTGGGGGAGTGGCATTTTACAAAAGCTGTTTGTTTAACCATGGCAACACCAACAAAATTGAACAAACCGTAACTCACAACCATGAATCGATGTAGATTGAAAAGATAGGATATGAGTACTAATTGACAATTTACAATCTCTGTATTGATATAACAGTCATAGACGTCCATTTGATAATAACTGCAGCGATTGTCTATAGCAATACAACTGTAGCATATGTCAACAGATATCAACTCGCATTGCAGGGGTTTTTAACATGACACTAAAGTTGGCCCCTCAGAATCAAATGATTAATTTTACGCGGATTATACACGTTTCTATTGTGACAATTTGCCTAGAATTAATCATTGGCTTCTGAGGGGTCATTTTTAGTGTCAAGTTTACTACTCCCTGTTGAGGGAGCTGACATCCACGAACTTGACATTCGAAGTAAGGGAGCCTTCAGTAATTACAGGGGGTTGGGTTAGGGGAATACCTTTGTCTCAAGTATTTTTGAAAATTTCTCGTAATTTCGCCGTTCATTTTGAAAAGGACCAAAAATAAAAACGCTTCATCAACGTGAAGCAATGTTCAAAAAATTGATTCTTAGCCTAATGTCTATTTTCTATATGACAAACATTTTTTATTCAGAGTCAGTGATGCATGCATACGTGTTTATATATTTACAGACCTACCAGTTAATATATTGCCCACCACACACTGGAAAAATAACATGCGTCAGCTTGTTTCTATGTAAACATAATCACTGAATTCTTTTTGGTTGATCAACGATGTCGTTATTTTAAAGTAGCGGCAAATCAGCAATGTGAATTCCCCTCGAGGTAATTCTATGATTTTTCTGCGCCACTCCTGTGAAGTGGTGTAATATTTAACCTGCAAAATTCGAATGAATCCTTTTCGAAGAGCAAAATATAGCTACATAAGGCATACAAAAATATCGTGCGTCTTAACTTGCCCTCATGAAACGGAATAGGTCGGTCAGGAACCATTTTTTTATATTTTCTGTGACCCATCAAATAATATCAATATTTGTAAAATCTTGTGTGATTTTGAAACTGCGAAAAGAATAGGGTTCAGTGGAGCTCTAGACTTTATCCCCATGATCAAATTTGTTTTGGTGTATAAGAGGATTATTGAGTGTCATAGCCTTTTGTTTTCCATTGAAATTGTAATCTAGTAAGGGAGCCGCGATTATTTACGGCCGGGGAGGGGTCGGAGGAATTTCATCGGAAACTCCAAAATTTCGAGTACCCCTGCCAACCATAATGAATTTAAGTAACCCCTCCTCTCTAATTCAGAAAGTTTGACTTACCCCTCCCACTTAGAAAAGTTAAATACCAATACATGTATTTGTTAACATGTATTTGTAAACAACCATGTTGTTTCAAAGGCTTTTAAAATGCTTGGATTTATCAAGCGTTCTTGTAAATATTTTAATAGTATCAAGGTTTTAAAAACATTGTATGTCTCCTACGTCAGAATCCACGTTGAAATACTGCTCACCCATCTGGTCCCCTCATCAATTATTTTAATAAAGAAATTAGAAAGAGTCCAAATAAAATTTATCAAGTATCTTTGTTTCCGTTCATCGATGGCTTACTCAAGGGCTCTGTATAGTAACCTATGTTATGAATTTCGCCTTCCCACATTGGAGAACAGGCGAAAATTTTTAGACACTCTTTTTCTTTATAAAATCCTTCACTCAGTTTATAGTGTTCCAGATGTTCTTGCACAGATTCATTTTAACGTTCCTGCTTTTACCTTGCGTCGTGCTGTTCTTTTTAGACCAGTGTCAGCACGTACGAATATCTTGAAACACTCATTTTTATCACGATCTCAGACATATTTTAATTCTATCTGTAACAAGCAAAATTTGGATATTTTTAATAACTTCAGTAATTTTCGTCATGGATTATGTAAGATCCTTTTTTCTGAATAATTACTTTTTCTGGATGTATTTCTGTGTATCCTTCGCTGTGTTGTTGTTTTTTTCGTTTTTTATGTGAATTCTCCTGTCTGTTTGTTTACGTTGTAACTGTTATATATTTTTCGTTTTTGTATTATATTTTAATTTTCAAACGAACCTGTTATTGGGGCAACCTGTTGGTTCGAGATTAAATAAAAAAAATAAAAAATAAATAAATAAAATATAAAAAAAATACCGCACAAAGTGACAACAAAATACAGATAAGCTTATGAAAGCTCACACGTTATAACCAGTATCCAACAATATAGTATTGTTTAATTTGGATGTGTATCATGACCGGGTTTTCACTAAGATATCTGGGCAAAATTTGAAAGTACAGGGGGAGAACACGCGAGATACTGAGGGGGAAAGCGTCAGAGGGGGCTGTCTCCTTTCTTGCATGGAAAATTTTGAGAAATTGATGTGTGCATGTGATGCATCTGAGAGATGTTTTCAATTTGTCTTTTACTAGTAAAACTGTTAGAACACCTTAAAGCGGAGAGCACGAGAGGGCTCCCCTCCCGCATCGAAAATTTTGAGAAATTGATGTGTTCAATTCTGAGAGGTGTTGCAATTTATTTCGCACAAAAAATCGAGTAACCCCCTTCTTCCTCTCTACATTTTGAGTAACCCCCTTGAAGTTTTCAATATTTCGAGTGAACCCCCCCCCCCCCCATCACATTCCTCCGACCCCCGGCCGTAAATAATGACGGCTACCCTTAGTAGATGTCGAGACAACCTGACGCCGGCACAGGACTTTAAACCTACCTATATTCTCTATGTGGCCTGAGATAAAGAGTCGTCATTAGTGTAATTTAGGTGCACGTCAAAGACAAAATCTAATAAATTTCAGTCCTTTAAATGATTAAAAAAGGTGATATACTGTGTAATGTTATCGGAGAGTATGGTTTGTTGAGGTTTTATTACTGACCGGCATGACACACCACTTCGCGATGCACGGCAGCTAGGCAATGATAGATCGAAACACAGCTTTTAGGAATGCATAAAAAATTTTTTGTTTCTCAATTACTGGAAACACTCTGTGTGCGAATTCAAAGAAATTAAACTTAGACAAAACGTATGTCATTTACAAGATGGATTTACCAGCAACTCTCAGTAAGTGAAATATCAAATAATTCAGTCTAAGTATCGAACCTCCAAGTGAGGTCATTCTCCCATGCAATCGTGATAACACAGTCCCTCCACCAAGGAGGGTGGAGGGACTGTGGTGATAACAATAACCTGTAGAGAATAGGCACGTCTGATCACGTGACTACGCGCGGGGCTTATCGCCCTGACCAATCATCTCGGTAGCAGACCATTAGCTCATTAGCTTATGAGCTGCTGACGAGTTACTTGGTTAAGGCGACAATCTTCCGCTTTGGTTATCGGTAGAAAATTAATTAAATAAGTAACAGATGTGGACTGTTTTCTTTGAAATACTATACCACCGTCCCTCCACCCACGGGTGGAGGACGGTGACTATACAGAGATAGCGAGGGTAAAGTAATAGACACACACAGGCAAGGCTTGTATAAAAAGGTTTAATACAGTTTTTTCGTTCTCATTCATGTAACTGTTTGTCTTCTTGTCACAGGTTTCCAAATAAAAGGTGATTTTTCATGAGTGAAATGATAGTTAACAAAAGACATTTTTTCATCATTAGCTGTGCTATTATGATTTCTACAGTAAAAGTAAAGGTCCTCTCAGATACTGTGCACATCAGATTTGGCTACAACTTATAAAACTTAGCTCTCTATGCCTTCTCAGGAGGTGTAATTGGAACCAAACAAAAAGAACTTTTTTTCTTCCTGTCCATTCTTTTAGGTAAAGGCGTGATTGTACTTTGTTAATACTACTGGTGGTGATAGTTTTTTCATATAGTTTTTGACCCTGTCATTAAAAAGGTAACAGGGAAAATCAAATTTTTATACAATACCTCGGAAGCTAGTTTTAAGGACAAATATTAACGGATGGTTTTAGAGAACTGAAATAATGCGTTGTCACAGGGAATTATTTTTTTCTTACTAGAATTATCCTTAAAACACAGAGTTAAACTTAGTTCTCCTGTGAGGGCGAGTAATATAATTTATGACAATACAACCTTCTTTGTTATATTTTGTTCTGTAATATCAACCAAATGTCAGTGTCATGTACTCTCTGATCCATTTCACTTCCATTTTCCTCTGTAGAGGTCCACCATGATGGTGAAAGGGTTAAAGATACATTGCAATGCCCAGTGTTAAGCTTGTTGAAATAGCCTGCTAGTGTATGAGGCAAAAACGGAATTTTCAGTCTAGACCAATTCATGTGTTGGCAATTTATTTACCTTGAATGATACTAATCATTGCACCTATTATGTCTATTTTATGTACGTGTGCATGATGTTGACAAACTATAATCCTGGCATTTCTGTCGTTAATATCATGGAAAATTGTCAAACGTTGCAGCTAAACTTCCCTTGAATATGTTAAGCTTTACTCACAAATGAGGAAAAAACAGGCTTTCGGTGAGCTAAACATCGATTCATAAACACGTGATGGCTGGCAACAGTCTGAGGGAACGAGCACAATTAACGGCAGGGGGGGGGCTGGAAGAGAACATATGTGGTGCATATATTTTTTACAGGCCCCCCTAACACCAGCAAAAACCTCCCCAAAAAAGAAAGATTACATAGGTACAAAGTTGTACACATATATATAATCCTTATAACTTTTAATATATGCTTTAGTGAAAACAACATTCTTGCATTCTTGAAATAAATAATAAACAATTAAATATATAAATAATAAACAAACAAAATAACACATGTTCAAGCTTTACTACCTGTAACACCTACAGCTACTTTTCACTATTGTATTGTGCTATTTTAATCTCAAAGAATGATGAAATTACCAAATACCTTATAAACAATCTACAAGTTCATTCAGTGCTGTTATAGTTGTTATAGTTGAAGCATTGATTTAGACATGAATTATTTTAATGATGACAGTGTTCACTGCACATCTCCAAGTTAGTCTAACAAGCTCAATATTGTGCATTTCATCATACTCTGAGTAAAATAAGAACTTCAAGTGAAACACACAGAACACAAAATACTAAAAAATAGCCAAATTATGTACAGCTACTGACCCTCAATACCTTTCCAAATGATGCATACTCCAAGGCAGGCAAAATAGAACACACTTTGAAAAAATAGAGCAACAATTGTCATTACAGCAAATATAAACATGAATGGTCTGGAAGAGGTACACAGCATAAAAGCAGATACCAAGTACAAAGATGTTGGGGAAAATGTATAACATGACCATTGTGATTTCAATACACTTTCACAACACAGTGTCTGCCTTTCTATGACTACCCAAGATATTCAATGTTACTCCACTGTAATGACAGTCTGCCATTGGAATAGTCCTTCATGGGCTTTCTCCTTTTTTTTCAGTATTTTTTTCCTGTGTGTCCAATACGTATTCTAGTTCTTCCTATAGCATGATGAAATAACCAGTTTCAACCTAGCCTCTGTATCATTACCAACCATTATTATTGTTGACAAATGAAGTCAATTTTCAATAATAATATTGCTCATTTTACACATAACAACTGCATTGTGAGGTTTAAGACTTGGTATTTCATCATGCTACAAGAAGTTTAACAAGGAACTCCAGCTTCAACAAGGAACAAAAATGCTGAAAAATATTCTCTGTCTGTCATGGTGTAAAAAAATTGGTGGCCCACCCCTTACCTTCCCTGGAATTTTCATGGCCCACCCCAAGAACACTCATTTTTTTCCGTGGTCCCCCATTTTCTCTTCCGCCCCCCTGCGTTAATTTTGCTAGGTCCCTAATTACCCACCAAGTCCTTGCTGCTGCTGCTGCTCTCTCTCTCTCTCTCTCTCTCTCTCTCCTCTCTCTCTCTCTCTCTCCCTGATATTAATGACTCATATTAATTTATGTACAACAGTTCTGGACATTTTGTTTTACATAAAAAGTGCGATATAGGCTACATTCACAGCTCATTGAAAATACTATATTCACACTTTAAAATTGGTACTTTGAAATTCCTATACTATAACTGATTTGTCACAGTTTCACCGTAACAGAATGACTGAATGTTTAAAGGCCTGTGTTGGCGCCAGATTGTCTTGTCAGAAAATTTGCTTAATAGATTACACTTTCAATGGAAAACAAAAAACCTTCCACACCTCCATAATCTACAGACTAGAACAAACTCGATCCCTGGGATCGAGTCCCCTACCTTTAAGTCAACACCACAGTTGTTCCACACGTAGAAAAAGACAATCCGCTGATACGGATAGTCGATTATCTAGTTGGCAATATTGGCGTGTACACAAGTTGGAGAGGAGATAAGGACTTGTAGGTAATAACGAAAAGAAGTCAGGTTTGAAGTCGAAACCTTCATTTGAAATCTTAGTCAAAATTAATGAAATAAAATTACTTGTAGGTAGTCAAGAAAGCGGTCAGACGGTTTGAAGTCGGAACCTTTATTTGAAATATCACTGTCAAAGTTAATAAAATAAAATAAAATAAAATAAACCGTTGCGCAAAGAACCCCACCCCAGGGGACTGACACCTGTCCCCTATATCCCTATAATACCAGCATATTGACCGGAGTAAAATTACGCCCTCTTTTGTTGACCCTAAAATACACCGATTTCGATAGAGGCAGTTCCGAGATAAGGAGACAGGCCGTTTTCATTGGTCGCAAAGATAACGACCAGGTCTAAAGCGTTGCAGGGCGCATGCGCAGATTATTGCCATGCTGCCTTACGTTTTGAGAGGACTTATATGTAGTAGGCGACGCTCCCTGCGTTTGATTGATTCTTCAGGAATCCTGTCGAATCACGTTATGTTACAATTTTTCAGTGTACGAAATGTTACCCAAGCAGCTGCACGTCATGAAATATCGAAACACTGTGTACGATCTTTTAAAACCTGGACCGCCAGTGTAATGTAAGCTAGCAAACCCATACAGGTAAGTGGAGTTGCCGTGTACGCTTAGGGACCGTTCAGTTTTTACGGCCTGGGGGGGGGGGCCGGCAAAATCTTGTCGCCGGTGTTCAAAAAATGATGACCCCCCCTGAATTTTTCGCGAAAAAATGATGACCCCCCCTTTGTCAGACGAAAAAAATTTGATGACCCCCCCCCCCCCCCCCCCCTCCGCTGAAAAATAACCAAAACCCATATGTCAAATTTACCGGCACGGTTTGGATTTGAACTCCGGTACGCGGCGCACTTTATTCGTGTAGCAGAGATGAAAGTACACAAACTTCTCAGCCACATCCATGCAAAACATCTGTTAATTAGGACGACTGTAAGGCAATTTTGAACTTCATTTCCATGGACAACTTATGTCCATGGACATTGTACAAAGTAAACTTTATTTGAGTGGTTCGCCAAAGGCAGCCCTCCGGTTAAGAGGGTCATGGGCCATTACGTAAAGTCAACTTTATTCTAGTTGGCAACCAAAGGTGGCCCGCTGGTAAAAAGAGGGTCGATCATGGCCATTGCACGAAGTAAACTTTACTGACCATGGCCGCTGAAGGCGTCCGGCCGTTAAGATGGTCATGCGGTATTACAATAAAGTCAATTTATTGTAGTGGGCCGCCCCAGGCGGCCCGCCGGTAAAGAGGGTCGATCATGGCCATTGCATGAAGTAAACCTAATTGGAGTGGGCCGCCAAAGGCGTCTGCCCGTTAAGAGGGTCATGGGTAATACATAAAGTATATATTTATTGTAGTGGGCCGCCGAAGGCGGCCTGCCGGTAAAGAGGGTCGATCATGGCCATGGCATAAAGTGAACTTTATTGTAGGTATTATGTTTTTCAAAATGTGGTGACCCCTCCTTTCCTACCAGTGAAAAAGTGATGACCCCCCCTTCGTGGATTCCAAAATTATGATGACCCCCCCACCCCCCTGGATTTGCCGCCCCCCGGCCCTAAACGTGAACGGAACGGTACCTTAGAGACACGCTTACGGTCGAGCGGTCCCCACATTTGTGGGGGACGTGATAGAGAAACTACTACACGGCAACTCCACGTACCTGAGGTATAACCAGGGTCCCTCCTCAAATGCCATGAGACCTTGCTATAACGTTGTGCTACATCGATTCTCAGAGTGCTGTTCTGCGCGGTAGGGGGAGAGAAGCGGTAACATTTGATAATTTTTAACATAATGACCGTAGGTCATCAAGTTATTGTGATGGGGTTGAGTGGATGTCGGAGAGTGAAAATTGTCCGTAAACGACAAGAAGTCAAACACTGCTGAACAGACTGTGTTGATATTTGGTACAGATGTTAGGACCATGTTCAAGGTTCCGATTCCTCAAAATGGTGCCAAACGAATCAGCGGTTAGATAGATATGGGAAATTGTTGACCCTCTTTTTCTACTAATTTATTTTAGGGGCCTTCCATATGTGTATTTTTGGAAGGTACACCAATACTGCACTTTGGACTGTTTTATGAATTATGGAATAGAAATGAGTGTTAGATGAATGCTAGAAACATGCAGGATGCACTGAATGGAAGTATCAGAGATTTCCATGCTCTTTTAGGCATCAAAGCGATAAAAAATAACATATTTCATATTTTAGATTCTCACATTTGAGAGCGACCCTAGGCATTTGTCATATTATCTCATATCTGCTCACTTCAATCTTCAGTAAACATCCTTGAGTCAATATACAGACTTTGACATTCACATTCTAGAGATTAGCCTGTTCACCCACAGTTCCCTGGAAACAGGTCCAAGATCACCATTCTGATAAAAATTAGAGGAATGTTGACAAAGGTTAACTTCGGAGACTGATGTTATTGTTTTTGAGAGAATGGGCGATTCTGTTTGGATTTTCTTCAATATAACTTACTTCGAACACTCTATTGAACTTGTCTATACGATACAAATGAATGTTGACAAAAGTGGGCTTCGGAGACAGATTTTATTGTTTTTGAGAGACTGGGCCACTACAGTTGCAAGAGCCATACCCCTGTCTCTTTTCAAATTAAAGTGTTGTTTTGGAATTTCTTCAATATATTCATACTTCAAACACTCTAATGAACTTATGTAGGTAACAAATGACAGGAGTGTTGACGAAGGTGGGCTTCGGAGACAGATTTTATTGTTTTGAGAGAATGGGCATTATAGTTGCAAAAGCCATGCCCCAGTCTCTTTTCAAATTAGAGTGTTGTTTTTGGAGTTTCTTCAATAAATTCATACTTCAAACACTCTATTGAACTTATCTAGAATATATATGACAGGGATGTTGACAAAGGTTGGCTTCGGAGGCAGATTTTATTGTTTTTGAGAGAATGGGGCATTATAGTTGCAAAAGCCATGCCCCAGTCTCTTTTCAAATTAGAGTGTTGGTTTTGGATTTTATTCAATGTATTCTTACTTCAAACACTCTATTGAACTTATCTAGGATACAAATGACAGGAATGTTGACAAAGGTTGGCTTCGGAGACTGATTTTATTGTTTTTGAGAGAATGGGGCATTATAGTTGCAAAAGCCATGCCCCTGTCTCTTTTCAAATTAGAGTGTTGGTTTTGGATTTTATTCAATGTATTCTTACTTCAAACACTTTATTGAACTTATCTAGGATACAAATGACAGGAATGTTAACAAAGGTTGGCTTTGGAGACTGATTTTATTGTTTTTGAGAGAATGGGGCATTATAGTTGCAAAAGCCATGCCCTTGTCTCATTTTAAATTAGAGTGTTGTTTTTGGAGTTTCTTCAATATATTCATACTTCAAACACTCTATTGAACTTATCTAGAATATATATGACAGGAGTGTTGACGAAGGTGGGCTTCGGAGACAGATTTTATTGTTTTTGAGAGAATGGGGCATTATAGTTGCAAAAGCCATGCCCCAGTCTCTTTTCAAATTAGAGTGTTGTTTTTGGAGTTTCTTCAATAAATTCATACTTCAAACACTCTATTGAACTTATCTAGAATATATATGACAGGGATGTTGACAAAGGTTGGCTTCGGAGACAGATTTAATTGTTTTTGAGAGAATGGGGCATTATAGTTGCAAAAGCCATGCCCCAGTCTCTTTTCAAATTAGAGTGTTGTTTTTGGAGTTTCTTCAATAAATTCATACTTCAAACACTCTATTGAACTTATCTAGAATATATATGACAGGGATGTTGACAAAGGTTGGCTTCGGAGACAGATTTAATTGTTTTTGAGAGAATGGGGCATTATAGTTGCAAAAGCCATGCCCCTGTCTCTTTTCAAATTAGAGTGTTGTTTTTGGAGTTTCTTCAATATATTCATACTTCAAACACTCTATTGAACGTATCTAGAATATATGTGACTGGAATGTACACAAAGGTTGGCTTCGGAGACAGATTTTATTGTTTTTGAGAGAATGGGGCATTATAGTTGCAAAAGCCATGCCCCAGTCTCTTTTCAAATTAGAGTGTTGTTTTTGGAATTTCTTCAATAAATTCATACTTCAAACACTCTATTGAACTACCTGACGCCCCTCACGTGTGCCTTATATGTGTTGTCTCCGATAATTACTCATTCTAAGTGGCGATATAGAATCTAATCCCAGGCCATAGTCAACTAAGCATTACAGAGACAATGTCTACCAGGGTGCAAGAACTGTGCAGTCGCTTGATATCACTTGAAGAATTGAACACTGACAGCGGCAAAACCGGAGAAAATGATGATACGATAAAAGATATGATGGATGAACTTGGTACAATGAAATTGTCTATCTCCGGTCAAATAGAATCCCTTTCTGATGAAATAAATAACAAAATAGGACAAATTGAAGCTGAAATGAGAGAGGTCAGGTCAGAGCTACAGCGGAAATGTGAACATGTTAAATTACTCAGGTATGAAACTGAACAACTACGACCACGATGTTTAAAACGCGAATCTGAAGCCGACTGTACTACATCGCAATCAAAACGCAATGATTTCATTGTTTATGGAGTTCCTAAGCCTGCAAACGGTAAAGAAAGCTGGGATGATAGTGAGGAGAAAGTGGAAGCCCTACTGAAAGACGAATATAACAATGACGGTGTGGACTTTGAACGTCCTCATACCCTGTTGCTGAAGATTTGTATATCCGTGTTCGTAACATTAGAAAGAACTTATCGAAATTTGTTAGACAAGCCCGGCAAAACAACCAACGATGTAGGCTTTCTTTATATGATAGAATTATTATCGAAGGTAAAGTGTTTGTGTATGATACAATGTTAACGATGATATCAAACCAAAAGGTAGATCAAAATAGGGTCAGGCCAAGGTCTAAAGTGTAATAAAATAAAAAATACCGCAATTATACGGTGTCGCTCAAATTTGATCAGAATTGGTATATACCAGTATGGGTTACCAATGATCAACAATAAATGTTGTTTCTATCTGTTCAGTGGAGGAAAATTCTATGTTGATGTTATGACAATGATTTCTGCACAGTACAACCAGAAAAACAACAAGAAATATTTAAACCAGAAAAACAGGAATGACAAAAGTAATTAAGGTCTGAAACTTTAGGTACTGGAGGTCAACTTTAGCAACATGCATAGCAGAAACAAGCCCCTCTTAGTTTGAGTATAGACGGTCTTCGCCCCCTCTACTGTCTATGGTTTCATCAGGTCTGTTAATATGTAACAGTTCATAAACAATGACAGGAAATGATTCAAGATCAGCGGAGTTGGCCTGTTTCTTACTGGCCTGCACATTTGCAGGATTTCACTTTTTCTTACCTCATTTGCACATTTTGACACTGATGTGTTCATTTGAACAAATTCACATCTCAACCCCTACATCTACCTGTACACCAAATACTGAGACGGTAGATTTGGCGGTATGGGAGCCTTTGTGTGTGACGGACATACATCCGCACATACCACAAATCTACAGACATGCAAATCAGATGCAAATGAACTGATTCAGCTTATACGATAACCTCACATTGGTATACCAAATGTGAGCTAAAAATGATAAGGATGTCTTCTCTAAAACTTGTATCTGTGAAAACCATTCTAATACTGCTGTTGATATTTCGACTAATGTTTTGAAGACACTGACTCTTAAAATACGAGGGCTAAGGTTTTCGCAGATGAGTTTCAATCAACAATTGCAAATCACAATATCCTTGGATTTGTAGAGACCTGGCTTAGTGGATCTGATGAAATGCTATGTATTCCTGGTTACGTTGGTTTTAATATGCCAAAGGTAAAACTATGTAAACGAGGGCTCAGGGCAGGGGAGTTGCTGTCTATGTTAGTAATAATATTGTAGACGGTGTCACTCAATTGAAATGCAATTTGCAAGATGTAATGTACTACTGTTTCACAATGATTTCTTTCATTCTAAATCATCTACAGATATTGTTTACTTTGTGTTTACACTGCACTAGAATACTCGACTATATACCATAGTTTACTTGACGTAAACGGAATAGTGCTCCTCGAAGAGTGAATGTCAGATATATTGTCTGATTATCCTGATGTAAATGAAATTTTAACAGGAGATTTAATGCAAGAACCTCTTCTGAGGATTGCAATATTTTAGATGATTCTATTGATTATTTACCATTGGAATCATATTCCTGTGATACATTTACCTTTCCACGCAAATCAAAAGACAAATTAAGTCATCAATAACTTTGGTAAGTCGTTTTTATCACTTTGTAAAATATTTGATATTCATATCGTAAATGGAAGTTTCGAACCAGACATTCCTGGAGAGTATACATGTATCTCAAATAATGGGTGAAGCGCTGTTGATTATTTAATCATCTCTACTGATTTATTTAGAGCTGTAACATATTTTTCAGTTATTGATATTGGTCTGTCCGATCACTTACCAATTGTATCAAACATTGAAGTGAATATGTGTATTCCATAGAGTCTTCAAAAGCATTGAATATGAGGGTACACGAAAGGCTGTCAAATCTAAATGAAAATTATCTGAAAGATATTTTTATTGAGCGCATGAGTGCCTCAGAAATGTGGGATAATGTACGTTTTGCGTTTGATATTTCTGATATTTCTAGCCGTATAAGTATATGTGTGATATTTTTGAATCTGCTGCTGAAGAAATGAAATACGAACAACGAAATTCATCAATATTCATCAGTACACATGCCCCATGGCTGGTTTGACCTGTGGTGTCAACAGCTGAAGTCTGTGAAAAACAAAAATCTTCGTAACTTTCGTTTACGAAATACAGAGTCTGATCTTTCTAATTACATAGAAACTAAACGTAAATTCAAAGCTTTCTGAATGCAAAAGAAACAAGAGTATCACGATAACATTAACTTGTCATTACTGAAGTAAGGTAGATATAGCAAAACATTGCAGGATACACTATAGGAAAACATTGCGAGACTGGAGCGAGAAAATGACGCTTTCTCGCAATTGGTGAGAGTCTCTTGTTATTCTCACCGCAGTCAGTGAGAACTTGAGCTGCGAGAAATACACTCCTTAGTGAGAATAAAGTATATGATAACAGATTCTCACCGGTGAGACTGGAAATTCTCACCAAGCATGGTGAGAATGTATCATACTCATCATTCACCAGTGAGAATCACTGGTGAGAATCAAGTAGACTGAGTCTCGCTGTTCACTGGTGAGAATCAGCCGGACTCGCTGTTCACTTTACCAGTTAACAGCGAGTCTGGTTGATTCTCACCGATGAACGGCGAGTCTGGTTAATTCTCACCGGTGAACAGCGAGTCTGCTTGATTCTCACCAGTAAATGATGAGTATTATACATTCTCATCGTGAAAATTACCATTCTCACCGTACTTGGTGAGAATTTACAGTTTCTCTAGTGAGAATCTGTTGTCATACTTTATTCTCACCAAAGAGTGCATTCTCGCAGCTCACCGGTCAAGCGTCACTTTCTCGCAATTTTTTCCTATAGTGATAACTTTAAATCATTGAGTACAAAGTGTTTAAGCTCTGAAATCTCGGTAAATCAGTGGTTTGAGTATTTAAAAAAGTATTTCAATCTTTGTCGGATGACACTATAGCTCCTGATTTTCTATGGACGACACCTATAGTGAATATAACTCAATATTAGATAGTGTTATTACAGCAGAGCAAAATTCACAAAGCTATTCAGTAACTTAAAGCCAGGAAAACACCGGTTTTGATGGAATGCCGGCTGAATTTTTCAAAGCTACTGAGGATGTCCTCCTATCATACCTTGTTAGACTTTTTCATTAAATCTTTAATTCCGGTAGTTTTCCAGAGGAGTGGACTACGGGTGTTATCGATCCACTTTATAATTCAGGAGACACTTAAATGTAAATAATTATACAGGTATCACGCTTTTAAAGGCCTTTGTTGGCACCAGATTGTCTCATCAGAAAATTTACCCAAAAGATTACAATTTCAAAAGAAAATAAAAGGCTATCAAACCTCCATAATCCTCTTACAGACTAGAACAAAGACGATCCCGGGATCGCGAACAGTGCCTTTCAGCAACTTTAGCAAATTATTTACCATTATTTTGAATGAAATATTAACGAATGGGCCAAGGCAGAAGGAAAACTGTCAGAGTGCCAAACAGGTTTCAAAAAAGGATATTCAACCTTATATTATAATATTTTTACTTTATATTCCATAGTCAAGAAATATCTTTGCAGGAACGGAGAAAGATTTATTGTGTTTTGTTGACTTTGTTAAAGCATTTGATACCGTAAACAATACGCTGTTATTTACGTTACTCCTACAAATGATGTACAAGGTAAAATGCTTTTAATAGCATATATAATGATGTTAGTAGAACAGGTCAGCATATCACAGAAAACTTTGATTGTCTAATGGGAGTAAGACAGAGATGTATCCTTAGCCCCTTTTTTGTTCGCTGCTTTCATAAATGAACTACAAAGTATTGTTGAAAACGCGGGTCACATGGACGTTCAGATAACACAAGAATTGTAAGATATTTTTCTTCTGCTATATGGATATGCGGATGATATAACTCTGTTTGCTGATACAATAGTAGACCTACAAAGACTTCTAATTTTACCCAATTTGTTTGCTGATAAATGGAAAATCAAAGTAAATCTTGCACAAACAAAAATCTTCAGAAATGGTGGGATATTGAAAAAGACAGAACAATGGTTTTATAAAGGGGAAAAGGTTGATGTTGTATCGTATCATAAATATCTTGGCATTGTATTTTCTGGACGTAATGATTCGTTTAGGGCCACCAAAACTCTAGCAGACCAAACAAAAGAAATCCGTATTCATAATCGCTTTACCTAAAAGTTCGGAGAGAAATGGGACACAATTTGACATAATGATACTTCCGATTTTGCTGTATGATGCTGAGTTATGGGGACATCAAATGTATACATGTATTGAGACCGTACACTAATTGTTGTAAACGTTTCCTTGGTGTAAAACGTAACATTCCCACTGTTGCCGTACTTGGAGAATTAGGAACCCCTCTATTTATTTTTACCTATGTTAGATGCATCGAATGGAGGGTGAACTTCTGTCTATGCCGAATAGTAAAATTGCTAAGCATTCTTACTCGCTTTTAGTCGTTGGAGATCAAAAAGGGAAAACTAACTTGGTGACATATTTACGAAATATACTCTTACGGTATGGCTTCGGTCATGCGTGGGTCAGCCAAGGTGTTGGTAATAAACAAAAAATGTTATCACCTTTATGAACAGAGTCAAAAAACAGCTGGCAACATGAATGGTGGGAGGATGTCTCGAATACGTCGTTTACACTTATTTCGTCAAATCAAACACAAGCCATCTTTTAAGAATTATTTTCTTTATATTTAAATCAATAGATATCGAAAGGCACTGTCACAGTCCCAGTTACGTTGTTCCAGTCACAAACTATTGATTGAAACTTGTTCAAGTTGTAGTAAATACTTAGCGCGATCAGAACTTCGTGTGAAATCTGTGATAGGCCTACTCTTTCTATTGATGGTGAATTTCATTTTCTGTTCGAATGTAATCTTTACCACTGACAATCTACGGATTCAGTTTCTACCTAATTGGGCAATTAGAAACCCAGGTCTACGAAATGTAACGAAACTCTTCATGAGTAAAATTATATGTAATTTAGCAAAGTTTACCTATCAAGCTTTTGAATTAGGGAAAGAAGCCTTGGTATTATTTACGTAGTGGTGTAATCTGTTTATGTTTATGTAATTCTTTTATCTGTATTGATGTTATGGGCTGAAGGCCTGAAGACAATAAAGTTGTTGTTGTTAAAAGATGTAACATTTCTGGTGCAACGAATTTCTGAAGGCAGTGCATTCCACAGAAAAAGCCGGAGTACGTACCGAAAAAGCTCTGTGACCATAAGACTTATTAAAATAGCCGTGAGGAAGAGTTACACGCAATTTCTTAGAAAATCGTAGATCTCTTGTCGTTACATACTGGTCAATTATTTCAAATAAAGCGGTGCATCGCCACTAACAATCTTAAAAGTAGTTATTAACTAATACGCGCTTTCACAGGTAACCAGTGTAAATCAATAAAACAGGAGTGATGTGTATCTGTTACTAGACGGGCTGCTGCATTATGAACAGACTGCAGACGATTTAGTTGTCATTTGAAATACCATAGAACAAACTGTTACAATAGTCGAGTCTGGAGGTAACGAATGCATGGATGAGTTTTTCAGTAGTGGGCTTGTCCAGTAATTTCAATACGAATTTTACCTAAAAGATAAACTACAACGTTTGATTAACATTCGAAGTGATATAAAACGTTGAGTATATGGCCTTCATTTTACATTTTACCAGTGATTTTACTAATTTGTAATGAAGCCATGGCAAAAATAATTTAATGGTCACGACCATTAATTCATTGTCATCATGGTTTCATGTATCGTGTCTAAAACCGGGGTCAAATATATGCATGGTCACCCATTCATTATCTTTCAACATGTCAAACAATATAAGTAGTATGTTGCATTAAACAAACTTCATGGAGAAATGGCCGACTTTGTCCCTTTAACATTATATGGATACGTTCATATTCAGGCTTATGTAGCAAGAGACTGACAAGAGCAGAAGTGAAACGGAAGTGAGAGCGCCGCCACTGTTTGAAGTGTGGCAACGATGTCGGCCGGGCCGACATCGTTACAGCGATGAAAACGCCCTGTCTCCTTATCTCGCGAACTGGTGTTCTGTCTTTTTGGGGTCAGGAGAGGTCAAATTGTTGGGGGTCATGATGGCGGCTAGTTCAACTTCTACGTCGGCTGACATGGAGACAGGCACATTAATGTTGTCTGCATTTGACGAATATCCTTCAGTCGTCGAAAGATACTTCCGAACGGGATATAAAACTGGTGAGTGAGAGAGGAGTTTCAAATTGAGTGCACAGTGTGTACACAATGTCACAAGAAGCACTATATTTCGTTCGCTCTGCATCACACAGTTGCGTGTGGTTCGATAAACGGCATTTTCGCTTGCCAAGGTCTCTTGTCCGGGCAGCTGGATGCTTCCCGAAAACAGAAGAAACGGACCCGTGCGAGCGGACGATGGATAGACGGCGGCCACTGCACTAGCATGCATTAGAAAAAGGGGAAGTTGGGAAGCGGTTTCTAATGAATTCCTCAGCGGCCGCCGTGTAACGAACCACATGCAACTGTAACTGTACGGCTATAGCCTATGGGCTTCCCATCGCACCTCCTGTGTAGTGGGCGGCCTATAGCTGTGGGTCCATAGCTGTGGTGTTTTCAGACGGGATTCCTGCCTTTTACAGGCTGGTTTTAGCTGCAAAATTGTAGCTCTATGGTGAGGCGGTCGGTGAGTTTTGGTTTTTGCGACATCGCTCACCAGTAGAGCTACAATGCCGAAGGTCCTGTAGCATACAAAATAAGCGCGCCACACATGGCGCGGCATTTCATGTAAAATCCCGCATATTTAGGCTGCGTTCACAAATAATGATTGGGGGGGGGGGGGGCTGGAGGAATCTCGATTGAAATCTTTTTTTTTTCAGATCCCCCCCTAAGTACCCTAAAAAATTTTCAAATGCCCCCCTCTATATGGTCAAAATTTTTCAAGTCCCCCCCCCAACTATCACAGGCCCGCATATTGTAAAGGATGTGAGCGCAGAAAAAATAACATGTATTGCGCCGTTCTGCTCACAGGTGTTCAACACTACCTGTATTAGCACTTTGTATAGTCATATTCCCAAGGCAAGTTCTTTAAATGCATAAGTGAATTTTTCAGATTTATTGGTCTAAAAGCCAACTTGAGTTAATCAAACTCTGGCCAGGTCAATTGCTCCTGTTGAAGAGCACACAAAATGCAATCATGAGAGAGTAGGAAAATTGTGAATTCTGGCTAATTACCGTATTGCACAGTGACCTACCAAAAATTGTTTCAAAACTACAAGACCTATATGAATTAGATGCTACTCAAAATTGACAATACCGGAAGATTAAAATATTCCATCAAATAAATATTTTAATCTCTGAAATTTTGGGTGTGATAATTGCAAATTTGGTTAAAAAATAAATAATTCCATTTGGTCACATATTTTTTCTTTTAGTCTTTACTATTCAAAGTTTTACTTCTGTATCATTTTATAATAAGAGTTTGAAATTTAGAAAATCAAGCATGGTGACCCCATCTTTTTTCTTTAATATTTGATTATTCTCATATGCCAGAATTCAAACATTCTATCTTTTCTTCCATGTGTTGCTCTCTGGCCTGATCTTGTGTACAAGTGAGTTTCACTGTCATGAGTGTCATTTGACCAAAACTCTTCTTCAACTACCATGTACATTAGAGTCAGAGCTGTCTCTGTCACTGTTCAGGTATGCAGTGACAGTGACACTGCAGTAGCATGGTTGTATCTGATAGTGACACTACCCGTAGGCAGTAGCTGTACATGTATTAACTTTGATAATGTTGGCAATATTTTTGTTCAGTTTTACAACTGCGTTCTTCTTCTACTCCCTACAGCATGTTGAATTGTCCAGTATTCAGCTCGCTATCACAGCCTATGTATGTGTACCATGCATTTGTATCACTGACAACTGGCTGTCAGTCTGGAATCCAATTAAATTATCACCAAATACATATTTATATTTATATATACAGGCTTTGTCGACAAACCAAATATTGTGTGTTTGAGATGCTGTAGGGAGACAGCAAGAAACTGTAGTTGTTATATTGCATAGAAATATTGCTGCAGTAATCATTAACAGTTGCAGCTTCTGCCCTGTTACGAGGCTCAAGTTTGTTTTTAACGACAAATCACACGTTTAGATTTTTTCAAGATAAAAGTCATGAAATATGACAAAATGGTTCTAGATTTTGTTAAATTATTACTAACATTACAACATTTTGATGACATAAAAATGGTATTCATTTTTCATTGAATTACCTACAAAAACTTGGAATTGGAAAATGTAAAACTCAAAAGGGACCCAAAAATTTTCAAGTCCCCCCCCTACAGGTAGAGCAAAATTTTCAAGTCCCCCCTCCACTACCCCTAAAATTTTCGAATCCCCCCCCCTAAATTTCCTCCAGCCCCCCCTAACCGTTTTTTGTGAACGCAGCCTTACTGCATTTGGTCGTACCGATTTATCACTACTGAAGACTAAACACTATACTACACTAACCTTGTCGTTAATGGGGTTTGGTATTGGCGCGAACACGTCGATCGCGTTCGATAAACATTGAGCGTGTTTCTGGGAGCCGCCATTACCGGAAGTTGGTAATGGCGGCTCCAAGAAATGTTTTTGGAACGCGATCGACGTATTTGAACAAATACCAAACCCCATAAACGACAAGGTTAGTGTAGTATAGTGTTTAGTCTTCAGTAGTGATAAATCGGTACGACCAAATATAGTAAATATATGGGATTTTACATCAAAATGCCGTGCCATGTGCAGCGTGCTTATTTTGTATGCTACAGGGCCTTCGGCATTGTAGCTCTACTGGTGAGCGATGTCGCAAAAACCAAAACTCACCGACCGCCTCACCGTAGAGCTACAATTTTGCAGCTAGTCTATGCAATATCCCATAGCTGTGGTGGCGGGGTTAAAATCGTAAAAGTCAAAACCAGCCTGTAAAAGGCAGGAATCCCGTCTGAAAACACCACAGCTATGGACCCACAGACATTCTAGGAGGCCTATAGCCGGTAACACACCACCCTGCCATGCAGAGCTATGTATTCCATGCGTCTACAGTCGCTTGCTATACACAGCTACGGTCTAACCTTCTAACGCATACAGTGGCCGTAGCTCCTGTAGCTCGAGGTTTGCCTGTTATTTGGGTCGGGGTTGCCGTCCGACTAAAATACCCAGGCAAACCTCCAGCTACAGTACTGCATCTCACAGGTGCGTGCAGCATAGCTTGGATTGTCGATCAAAGGCCAGGGATCAAATTGTGAGTCTGAAGGCTGAACCTCGGTACTGGAGTAAAGTCTAGTACCGAGGTTCAAGGTTCAGCCTTCAGCCTCACACTTCAATCGACTATCCAAGCAATGCTGCAAGCACGTGTGCTGCGGCTAGTGGCTGTAGCCATGTATCGAACCACAAGTGACTGTGCATACGTCTGCTAATGGACCGTGGTCCACTGTACTACTGGTATATATGGGAATACTATAGAGCTATGGAAGGTCAATTATCATGCAGAGGTTTTCACTAAGTTGTTGAACAGGGGAAGATCGTCAAAGAAGAGGGGACAAGCAGTACAAGCAGGGGGGAATGGATATGGGAGGGGATATGCAAATGTTAAAAAGCCATGCTACTGATCATACGGGCAGTGTTTGGTCCCAGATCCCCATTATTTTGTAATGTTTCAGGCGTGTATTGTCATTGAATCTTGCATATGTCTATGAATATACTGACAAAGCACAGTTTGGAAGAATGGAAGATTGCTATCAAAAGTAATGTGCAGCAAAAAAGATCAAGAATATTTAATAATAGTTTATTTCTATAGTAATAATAATAGTATATTTTTTCTCTTTTCCTGCAGATTTTGGCTATTAATTGAATTGTTAATTTTGTTCTATGCCCTTATCCACTACATTACATCACATTCAATCTGTAATAAGTTTGTCCACTTCTTAAGTTTCCATATTTCATAATCTCTAACAATAAGCCTGCCTGCTGCTCATTGTGTGCAAGCTGAGATACATGTAACAAAGGATTGCTTTACTCATGTTAGTTAGCTGTAGGTACATCACATCTGCTCTCTGTTATGATGCAGTTGCCCATCAATCGTAATTCTTTCAAAGTTTTCTATGCTACTTGTGAAGATAAGTGGCACCAGCTCCATTTGCCAGACTTTTCATTGCCGATCCTTCTACAGTAGCATTTGTGTATGTCAGGGTGAATGCGTCCCTCCTGATCCAAAGTCACTTCAAAAAAAAAAGAAGCAAAAGTATACATATCAGCTTGTTTTGCTTCACATGGTTTGTCTTTTGGTTGCTCCAGCCACACTGCATATTTGTACTTCTTCATCCATGGGTTGTTGAATGGGAATACGCCAGAACTTTATACTTGACAAGATTGATGGCCTTACACTCTTCACGCCCGATTCCTGTGAAGAGGTCCACACTCAACATTTAAAACAATGAATTTCAGACAAACCATGGTGGTGAAAGGGTGAAACAAGTTTCATTTACCAAGAATATGATGCAGTTGTTTTATCCTAGTGCCAGTCAGCCTTTGCACACTGATTAAGAGAAATGGTAGACTGAAAGATCATCGCTTGAGGGCGCTCCATACGCTCCATCCCTCTAAGAGGAGGGATTGCATAGAGGGTGTCTTCAAGCGATGGATCTTTCAATCTAGAGAAATGTGACCACAATCTTCAGTAAAGAATGGACCAATCTGCATCATATGACAAACATATTGTCCACACAGTATATTTCATTGTAAAGGACATGTGTTGCAAGTCATTTTAGCAACTAATTATTACTGTTTTATGAAAGCTGCTGTTGCGTCAGTAATCACCACGTAGATATCACCTTTCAAACCAAGATTAACAAGTCCATAAACAAACAGTTTTCATTCATTTTTTTTACCATCATAATGTCATAAAATTATTTAAATCAAGCAATGATATTTGTAAATGTTTGCTAACAATAACATAGCAGCATATAATTTCTATAATTTTCAGGTCATACAAGGCATCTGTGATTGCTGAGTACAGCCAACTACGTGGAAGATGGCTTGCTTGTAACAAAACATTGATTATGGTGTTCATTTACATGTGTTTGCATTGACAACTATATGATAGAAACAAGAATAATAGCTACGTAAAATTGTTGTTCATCAGTTTTTCATTTTAATGAGAACATAAACAACAGCAAACATTACTAAGACAAGTTATTGTGACAATCTTCTGAACCATGGGCCATCATGCTTGTAAATAGACCAAGACATGGTAGCAAAGTAGGCTGTATCAAGATAAGTGGACACTTAACAATTTGATACAAGCTACAACATGTTTCCTTGAGCCTTCAGCTTGTACTGTTTTCTATCTCAAACCCGATGGACGCCCTAGGTCACCAGCAATTAATATGAAACAATTTCCATTGTCTGCTAATGTTTACACGCTGCAATATAAAAACAATAAGTGCAAACATATGGCCCTGGACTTTCCCCAAGTCTGTGGGTATATAAGTATCAAAATAGAGTAAATTGAAAGCAAGTTGAAGCAATACTCTGGCAGACTGTTGCGTAAATCATTGGAGGAACACACTTGGCCAGCCAGTAACTACCGCCGAGTAAAGCCAAGCAACCATAGCCAGTCCAATAAGGCCCCCTCCCTACAAGAAGTTTTAGAGACAATGGCTAGGCACTTACACATTTTCTGCACTTTGGTTTTTTGGATTTCTTTCACTATTTCTTGTTCAAGTCCAAGAAGGATATATAACTTTGTAAATATTACTAGAAGATGTTATATACATTATGATTGTTGACAATTGAATTCAAGTAATCAATATCAATACGGCCATACATGTATGTAAGGGGAAAGATCACAAGTCAAATACTGGTTATTTCCAAATTTCAACCTTTGACCCCATTTCCTCTGTAGTGATCCAACTTTAGCATAGAAAATGATAGAGTTGGATTCAAACCACACGCATTATGCATGGTGGTGAATGGCTTCAGGGAAAAGAGTATGAAACCAGATACATAACAAAAACATTTACATAATAAATTCAGAAGTTGCTGCTACGTATCCCTTCTAAATCAAACACTGCATCAACAACTCTGTTCTTGTTTCATTACAAAGTGAACACATTCTTTGATAATAATATTTACTGTTTGTTTCTCTCTGGTGATGTAAATTTACTCAACATATATTGTCTGAACATTTTTGGGCATGATTAGTGAAAAAAATCACTTGTTACCTATCGCCAAAAACAAAACTTAGCATTTTTATCTGGTCTTGAACCTCCACAAAAGATCCTGTGCAGTTGGTACTGCTGTTCAAATGTATCATATGCATTTGCTCACAATGACCTGCCAGACAGTATAGTCATTTTGGTATAATTAGTTTCAGTTGGCCTTTGTGCTTTTCCATGCACTTAGACAATATTCCAAAATGGCCCTGTATGTACATGTACAAGTTTTGGATGTAGTTGTCAACTGACAGGAAAATGCAACCGAGACAGACCTGGGTCATCTTGAGGTGCGCCCTCAAGTGGTGGACAATCCTGTCAACATGTTCAGTCCTTTTTCCAGCCTTCTCTGAGCATAATAGTGTCAGCAATTTGCTGAAATATCTAGTCATCAATCTGAAATATTTTAACAAAAGATAGATGAAAGATGTTGCAAATGACATAAATTTTATTATTATTTTAATTAACTTTACCGAGAAGACTATAGGATAAAAATCTTGTGAACAGTTTATAGTCTGAAGTGATATCCCTTGCCGTGAGCAACACTCTAGGCAGTTCTTATCCATTCATTTCCCTTCCATTATTGTTTTTTGTAAAGTTTTGTCTTCACTTTTGTCTTACAAGTTACAATAATCTTTACACACCCCATTCCCAGTAAACAGGTCCACAATCACAACTGAAAACAAAGACGTTTGGACCAAACCATGGTGATTTGGCAGTACAGAGAATAGTATGTAATAACCAGACACTGAGGAACACAACTTCTAATAGTTACCTTGTACAGCAAAATCATACATGATAATTATTTCTAGCCTGCTATATAGCTTGTATTCCCTGTGTCTGACCTCAGCAAACTAGATATATGCTGTCATTGTACACTTTATCTCTAACATACAGAGTTTTAGCCTTCAGTGAATTTTGGTGCCTGTAAAAGTGGAGTACAATAACACTGACGCATCCAATAAGTTTTGGTGTTATTGGACGGTATTTGACCTTTGAACTCACATTTCTAAGCAATCAGGGAAAATAAGTCAAGATTCACTATTTTATAAAAAAAAAATATACGTCTAGTGATCATTAACTCACACAGCGAACAACTGCCAGTAAAAAGCTTTGAATTTCCTGAAGTAATTTTACTGAACTACAATTTCTTCATGGTGCACTGCACTGCACATGTTGACTTTTCATTCCTTATGCTAAGAGGATGGGCTGACTGCATTCCTTGTCTGCATGTGATCCCATGATGTGTGCATGGATTCCATGATGTGTGCATGACAGGGTATTCTGAAAATGCTATACACTCAACAGGGTATTCCGAAAATGCTATACTCTCAACTTTTCTTGTAAAAGTTGACTCAAATAGGCTTATAATAATAAGGTTATTCACAAAATACCGTAAAAGCCCTATCAATTCCACTATTTTAATTTGACCATCGTATTTTTTCTTCACAATGTTATTTTATCATATCCTTATCAATTCGACCACAGATGGAAATTTGGACTTTCTAAATCTCTATTAATTCATTCATCCTATCATTACAATCTATTTTAAACATTTATTTTTCGTAAAATACACAGAACAATACAATGTAAAGTACAGAATGTCATGAGTCAGGACTGCAGGAAAGTTGCCTTTATATGTTTTAATCATCCATGATGGTAAGCAAAAAGTGGAAATCTCTAATATATCGACCACTAAAATTATTTTTGCTTTGTTAATTTCTAATAATTTGATAATTTAAAATCATAATTATTTTTTCAGGTCAAATTGATAGGGTTTTTACAGTACAGGGATTTATGTCTGAGCAATCTTAGGCATCTCTTATGATACCTCTACTTTGTTGATGTTGTCAGACATGAATTCCGGAAAATAGTGGTCCATCAGATAAGTAACTGTAAAATGCCACTTGTTTGGCCCAAATTTTCTGCACTTTCTGGCAGTTATTTCCTACTCCATGCTTAGTCTGCTATCCATGTGTTTTGTTCTGATGTACCGGCAGTCTGTACCACTCCATGTGTTTTGTTCTGATGTACCGGCAGTCTGTACCACATACTGCCTTCCTGTTCCAGAACATTCAGAAATATATCCATGAAGGTATGACAAGTCTCACATTTGTTCCTTCCTCACTGCCTGCCCTTCAAACAGTTGTATTAGAAAATTCCTTAACTTCACATTTTATTTCATCCTTGCCTACTGTGTCAAAAGGCAGCGACAGCTCATAGAGAATTTGATGACTGTAGATTTACAGACATGTTAATGACTATAGATTTACAGACAAGTTGATGACTTTAGATGTACAGACAAGTTGATGACTGTAGATGTACAGACAAGTTGATGACTGTAGATGTACAGACAAGTTGATGACTGTAGATGTACAGACAAGTTGATGACTGTAGATGTACAGACAAGTTGATGACTGTAGATGTACAGACAAGTTGATGACTGTAGATGTACAGACAAGTTGATGACTGTAGATGTACAGACAAGTTGATGACTGTAGATGTACAGACAAGTTGATGACTGTAGATTTACAGACAAGTTGATGACTGTAGATGTACAGACAAGTTGATGAATGTAGACTTTAGAATGAGGAAAGTGCAAGGAGAATACCTTCAGGAGAAAGAACATCCAGTCTTATCAGAAGAGCGCCCTCACAGTCAGCTCTGCCTTCTCCTCACTGCTTCAATACCCTTTTACTACTGTGGTTTGACCCAAACCAATTTATTTATTGGAATATAAACTATGGACCTGTTTACTGGAAATTGGGGTGAACAGGCTACAATCTCACCTACTCGTTGATGCCGTACACAAAGAATGTGAAGATGTTGGTACACCGACAATCTGTGCTCACTGTATACTAGTATAACTTTGTGCAAGTGCATGGCTCCGAGAAAAACATTTTTCTGCAATCTCATGAAATAGCCATATGTACATAAAAATATGTCAGGTTATAGTAACATCCGTTTTAACAGCATCTTATTGCTTTGGAATTTGCTGAATCTGCAGAGGGCAAATGTGATATTTAATTTTCCAATATTGCGCCCTGCAAGCCACCACAGCAAACTGCTGATATACAATTACAAGCTTTTTATGACATATGTAATTATTTTAACATGACATGTTTGTGTAAAGGGCAGTCAAAAAGTAATTTTTAGGAATTCATAACTTGACCCACGGAGATTCAGAAATTCTTAGTGTTAGATGACGTGCTGTTTTTTTATTTGCCCCACTGAGTTTGTGAAAAGGATCATATTAAACATTTCCTAGCATATAAAGCAGGTTCCTGTGAGAAAAACTAGTGTAAGTATCGTAGGTGTACCAAAAAAGTGTGAAAGTTAGTAAACTGTCTCTATAGTGGTAATTATTTGATTGGCCTAGGGTTCCATTCATAAGAAATAACTGAATAGTCTGTTGTTCTCGAGGGTCTATGGTTTAAGGTTCTATTAAATGACAAGACACTGTCAATCCAATATTCCTCAGTCTCACAAGTTGCCGTTGCTGCCCCTCAGATGTTCTTTGATAAAGGTTTTGAAAATTTGCAACGCTAAAAGTCAATATTTTCTCTCTGTACAGATGTCAATGGGAGAAAGCACGAAGATATTTGCATTTTGCAGCATTCAAACAAGTAAGGACATTTCATAACGACCCCTGTACAGAGAAGTCTTCTCTCATCAGTGTAAAATCATCACAATGTACATTCATGTAGCACATCAGTGTGACATCATCACAATGTACAGTCATGTAGCACATCAGTGTGACATCATCACAATGTACATTCATTGAGCACATCAGTGTGACATCATCACAATGTACATTCATGTAGCACATCAGTGTGACATCATCACAAGTACATTCATGTAGCACATCAGTGTGACATCATCACTATGTACATTCATGTAGCACATCAGTGTGACATCATCACAATGTACATTCATGTAGCACATCAGTGTGACATCATCTCAATGTACATTCATGTAGCACATCAGTGTGACATCATCACAATGTACATTCATGTAGCACATCAGTGTGACATCATCACAATGTACATTCATGTAGCACATCAGTGTGACATCATCACAATGTACATTCATGTAGCACATCAGTGTGACATCATCACAATGTACATTCATGTAGCACATCAGTGTGACATCATCACAATGTACATTCATGTAGCACATCAGTGATACAACTACATAATTGTAAAGCTAAATTTTGATGGTATCTTTTATTATAAAAGATGGAAACAATCTAATGCACATTGTATATTCAAAATAGAAAGTACCAAATTTTAACATGGAAGAGTTTGAATAAGCAAAGGACTTAGTCATCCAATGAAATTTTAGTTATTGACTGAAAGTTTTGATGTCTTTCTGAGATACCATTGAAAGGACATCGAAAATTGAATGAAAATCAAAAATTATTGTTGTGCATTAATGTATTTTTATTCTTACTTTTATAACTTCTCGGACATACATTGAAGCAGCACAAATATTTCAAGTGAAAATATTCCGGTTTGTATGTGATTTTGACATTAATTATGGCCATATCTGTCATCTCAGTGGCACTTATGTAAAACAAATTTGCATATTACACCAAAACTCTGTGCTATAGTTGAGAAAAAATATACCAGTACACTAAACCATGCCTGTCACACATCAGAGTGCAGAGTCATGCCTCTGCCGTGTTTGTGGATTGATAGGGGGCGCCCTAATGATCTGCAGTCCAGATACCGGGGGCTGTGGCTTTTGACCTCATCCAGGAACCCGAGTTCCGGTACCCCCTAAATGCGCGTGTAAACTTACAAAGTTGAAGACTTAATGTACTTTTAATCCACCACAGATGTCACTTTTGACCATTTGCACCATAATTCTTGTGAAAAAAATGAACAATAATATGTACGGCTGTGTATACTCAGCTACCATTGACTGATGACTTCCATGTGTCAGATTAAGGTTAACAATAGCTGAAAATCGTGATGGATTTCACCTACATCACAGGAGTTCAACACAGGGTCAGTTCAACAGTTCATCTCATGCATATTCAAATTTGTCACTCCAGTCACAACCAGGAGCATATACATGTACAGTTACCCAGTACAGCATCAAAAGTTTCCTTTGCTTCCACATTTTATATTGGAATTCGGATAACTTTTCCTATTTTAATTAAGGCTTGCTTTAGCCCCGAACCTATCATGAGTTAACGTAAGTGAGTACTTAAAAACTTGATAATGTTGAAAATTCAAGCTTAAAATGTCATTGATAACCAGCGTTAGCAAAGCTAAAATGGCTGGTGCCAAGCTTGTCATTCTAAAGGAGCCAACATGTAAATTTCTTCGTTTTGAACTCTATAATTATTGGAATTTTTTCTGTCCATCATATTGGCAAAACAGATGCAACAAGTTTGCCTGCTTTTGTTCAAAGTTTTCTGATTACTGTTCACAAAACCAATGGAGATTTTGACAATATTACCTCTCTCTCCATGAATGTAGCTACAATCATTCATAACCTCACAACTTTATTCAATATGTACTGTGAGAATTAACAGCAGCCTAACTTTTAGCTCTTACAGCTAATGAACAGGGTTCAAAATGCCTAGGCAAATGCTGCACTATGCTCACATATCCATTTTACCATGGCGCCTCAGCGCATTTCTTGAAGCAAAGCGAGGATTTGCCATCTCAACGATAGATGTACACGTCTCCATGTGCGGGTCAGATTGAATTATGGGTCGTCTCAAAGAACTGGCACCAAAGACGTAGGGGAATCAAATTCTGAAAGTGTCTGGCAGTGCTACGATTCATCATAACCATGTCTGTGAAGCTTTGACTTATGACCGTTTAAAATTTTCTAACAGATCAGCAAGTTATTAATATCTCAGACAACATATGTCAGTTGGACTGTAATTAACCTAAAAGAATTGTAAAGAGGAAAGTCAGACATCTATGTAAATGGTTTGAATTATTTGCCAATACTACTATATATCATTAAGACCTGAGCTACAGTTCTCAGCTTGTAAATCACTTGCATTTCAAACAATGGCATGTAAAGATTGTTCAATGTGAAATCATGCTAAAGATCGATGTGAAAGTGAATTATTCTGGATCGATTTGTTGACAGAATCGGGGTTACGCGTATTTGTAAGCTTACATTAGCAATGTTGTTTGAAATAAAAGGTATCGGAGCTCTCAGAATTGAATTATACAATTGCAATTTGTTGTTGATTATTGTTACTGCGCTGTAAACTAGAGAATTGGGCTCTGTCAGTTTTGAAATCAGTGTGCTAGTTGGAGTCAGTGATTGGTCAGTTTTGAAATCAGTGTGTAAATCGGGGTCAGTGATTGGTCATTTTGAAATCAGTGTGTAAATCGGGTCAGTGATTGGTCAGTTTTGAAATCAGTGTGCAAATCGAGGTCAGTGATTGGTCAGTTTTGAAGTCAGAGTGAATAGTCAGTGTGTAAGTTCAAGGGTGAACAAATCATTTTCAGAATGACCAATTCACAGGCTAGGAACCCAAGGGCCTTGGCTGATGGTTTTGATTACACCTGTCCTTGATTGGTAAGCTTCCGTTGAAGTCAGTGATTTATCAGATTTTAACCCTTTGAGCACCAAAGTCAATGTTTGCTGCCTTCATAAATGTAAGCAGGTCATTTTTTCTCAGATATTTTCCAAAATTTTGATATCCATCAGGCCAAAATTGTCAAAAAAATCACAAAAAAATTATGAAAATTTTTAAAATTTTGCAGTCAAATTTTGGTGGGAAAATTTACTGCACATCACAGGGTTAAATCAGTTGTCAGAGGTATTGTACTTTCCATGATAAGTTAGTTTTATTACAGTCAATGATTGGTCAATTTTTGAAATAGTAATTGGTGTATTTATATTTTGATATTACGTTGCTGAGATACTGTCTATGCTTAGGTAGTTTCATTTAGCCAATGAGCAGTCAGCTTTTAAATCAGTGTCCATGTTAGTTTTGACCAGAGTAAATGATTGGTCAGTTTTGAAATCAGCATGCAAAGTTCTGTCCAATTGTATCCCATAAAAGGAATAGTTTGTATGCACCAGTACCGGTTGTGATGCATGTCATTAAAATTAACTCTCAGTCACATAGAATTTACACAAACATTTTTGTTACACAGTAGGTTAACTTCAATCTGTGATTTACAAGGTGAAAACTTGATAAATGTTCCTAATAATTATTTTCAGGTCGCTTATAATGAATTGGAACTTGTTAAAGGCCAAAGTTACACCCTTAAGTAAAGTAAGGGCCATACTCCTTGTCAATTTCAGCCATTTTCTCACAACTCTGCAATATGATCCATGCCTGTTTGCAGAACATATGTTTCTTTCATCACAATTACTCTTTTGGAACAGCAGCTGTTCAGTTCAATTTTATAATTAAATGCAAAAATAAATTTATATCATGGCAGCAACGTGTGTTAACAGCTTGAAGTCTGTGAATATTTCTGCATCTCAATTCTCTTATGCACAATACTTCTGATGGCTTGTCATACAAAATGAATTTTACATATGAACATATAAAGTCAGGCAAATCTACTCTGTGAACAAAAATGCACAGGAAATTCCATTAGTTTTGAGATTAAAAAACTATGATACTGTTGTTCCTGTCACACACTTTGTATGATGTAGGAGGTGAAGACAATTTTTTTGAAAGTTTCAAGTGATACTGTAAACAGTCAAACAGAACAGCTTGAACATATATAAATATGGAAACCAGTGGCACCAATTTTTGACCCCATAATGTAGTAATGTAGTGTGACTTTTTTAATTGGATGTAATGAAGGAAATTTATATATGAGCTTCCCACAGAGAATGACCACCCCAGTTGAGCAGTTTAAATAGTGCTTGGTATCATCCCTGATGATTCATTATGTGAATACCTAAACCATTAAATCATTAGTTTTTTTAAGAATATGTTAGCTGAAGATTAATTTGAGGCTAAAAATATGAGATAATAAAAGGAATTAGATTAGAATTCAAATATATATTGGTACTACTATTAGGAGACCTGTAGCTTAATTTACAGTTTTGTACGATACATAGGCCAAGATGTTATGCTTTTTCTCTGTGGGTCACCTCTTTATTTTGCCAATTGTAAGATTTCACCGCTGCCACTACTCATTCATGCAATCCTACTGTTTCTCCCGCAAAATAGGACCTCTACACTGGTAACTTCATAACCTTGTGACTGGCAATGAAAAAGGGTCATGTCGGTTTGAACTTTGCCTGTAACATTTCTCGGGTAATCTTTCTGAATCGATGTTTGGCAGTATTTCAAACAACAAATGCATATTTTGGGGTTTCACTGACATATCTGATGAAGTTACTTGTTTTCTTTTTGCAGAGTATTGGTTGTGACACTGGCCAAGGGCCATCCAATCATGAAGGACAAAAAAGTAATAAAAAGTGTCAGCTTCCAAGTCACAAAAAATATTAATAGACTGGACAATAAAGTGTCAGGAAAAGGGAAAAAGGTTTGTAGAATTTTTACACTTATCTGAATACCGTGCTGAAAGAAAAAATCAGCTTTATGCCATGAGACCCAATGAAACATCTATATGTATAGAGTTTGAACAAAGTATTGAATAATTAGAAATCCATATATTCACTTGCTGCCATGACATCTTTAACATGCGTGCATCATCTTTCTATCTTCAAGGACAAGCATCTCATGATGGTGATTTAGTATTGGCCATAAAACTCTGAATAACATTTATGTTTTTATTTCTGTTCACAATGACAGGGTGGACAGTGGGTTAATGAGACATCTCCCCTCTGTATCATCACGTGTGACGACAACGCTGAGTTTACTATCTACAGTTGCGTCAATGGGAAATTAGTGGAGGTTAACGAGAACCTTCTGTCAAGGCCGCAACTTCTCACAGAAAAGGTGAAGGAGAAATCCTGATAGTCGCTCTCAGCCAATACTATGTAGTACAGCTTGTTTGCCAAACAAACACTCAAATTTGATTATGCCATTTCCATTTATGCAACCAATTGTTCCTTTTACCAAGAAAAATATTTTGACCTACTTTTGCTCTTGTGCAGAGCATTAGAAGTCTTGAGATTCAAAAGGTAGAATCTACAAGTGAAAGTGCTGTTTAAGTGAAAAACAATAAAAAACAGAACAGGACTGTAGAATTATTAGGTCATGCTAAGCCAAATTACACTTCAAGATGATCCTAAGGGCAAGGTTGTAAATTTTCTCTCACAAGGACATCAACAAGACAAGCAGATTGCTAGCAAAAGGACAATATGACCTACTAAATGCAGTCTTCAGGGGTACTGAAAAATGTGGTTATGTGTCACTGTATTTGCATAAGGAGTTCGATCATAAAAATTTTCTCTTGTTTATAGCCAAGTACTGATGGGTATATAGCAATCATTCTACCAAAGTTTGGGAACAGCGATCCTCAGATGGAGAAACTTTTGACAGAGGAGAAGTACATAGAGAATCTGTGCGGTCAGGAACAACTCAACATGGAAGAAGACAAAAGATGACATCTCTTGTTCTGAAGCTTGAAAATATTAAAAAGACCCACTCATGTCGTACTCTCCTGTTAGCATTGAGAGTGAAAACAGTTGCTGTACTTTAGAAATGTATATCTATACGCTATTGCAAGTGGCTTTCTTACTTATCGGTCATGGCAAATGATATGACAAAATCCTGATAGGCTTCTGTCAGGCCCATGAATGACAAAAACAATCAATGCTGACTTGCTAAAATCAGACTCAAGGTTATCAGTCACTGTGTAGAGTCGCATTGAAATGTCTGGGTTTAGCAAATCCACTGATTCAAAGTCTAGTACCAGAATTTTTTAGCTTGGACCGGTAAAGTTACAAATCTTTAACTGTTGACGAATGAAGCAGTTACAAATCCTTCACCTTGGACAGGAAAGTTTCCAGTCCTTCAGTGTGGACCATGGAAATTCCTAGTTATCTGCTTTGGACCAGGGAAGTTGCAAGTCCTTCTCCATGGACCAGTGAAGTTGCCAGTCCTTCACTGTGGACCAGTGAAGTTGCCAGTATGCCATTGTGGACCAGTGAAGTTGCCAATGTGCCATTGTGGACCAGTGAAGTTGCCATTATGCCATTTTGGACCAAGGAAGTTGCCAACATGGTATTGTGGACCAAGGAAGGAAGTTGCCAGTATGCCATTGTGGACCAGTGAAGTTGCCAGTCTTTCTCTGTGGACCAGGGAAGTTGCCAGTATTTCACTGTGGACCAGGGAAGTTGCCAGTATGCCATTTTGGACCAGTGAAGTTGCCAGGATGCCATTGTGGACCAGTGAAGTTGCCAGTATGCCATTTTGGACCAGTGAAGTTGCCAGGATGCCATTGTGGACCAGGGAAGTTGCTAGTATGCCATTTTGGACCAGGGAAGTTGCTAGTACTACACTTTTGACTGGTGAAGTTAATGAAGCCTTCATATAGTTCTGCTAAAACAGTGATTGTTAGGGGACTTGTATGGTATGCAATGAATATTGTGCGGAACAAACCTGCAAGACTGAATGTAACTTGATATAGTTTTTGTCTTGCATATCCCTTAACATGCATTCAGGAACTTCAATGAAAATCTTGTGTATATTAATACTGTTTCCAATAACTGATCTGGCCTATTTCCCTGTGTGTTCAGTTTTCTAACTTGTATAAACTGTAATTAGATTATGCCTTTTTTCATGTATGTAACTATGGGAAAACTTTTACTGTCTCAGAGCAACTCTTTCAAAATGTGTGAAGACAAGTATCTGTTGAAGTAGCACGTCTCATTGAGAAGAAAAGATAGCAAAAAGTGGGGCAATACACATTAAGATAACAAATGAATGATACAAGTAGTGAATGCTCTGCGTGTGTGTTCCTGTTTAGGATCAGTGTTCACTCTTTTCACACATTCCATGGCTACAGAAATCCTTTGATTTAGGGAAAGGCTGCTGTACTTTAACATCTGTGTGGTTCCCATGGAAGTTGCAGCTGCACAACTGGTGACATGAAATGTAGGGACGCAAACCCCAAAGTTCTGTTTACGATTTTCTTTTGTATCTCATGATTTAAACTGTATACACTATATTTTCACAAGGCTGTACTTTTTTGGAGTGTCATGGTCTGTTAAATAAGGAATGGGTGTCTTGTTGATTACACATAAAATTTACGGTCTGCTTTCAGCAATAGGACGGGCCATCACAGCATCCACCACTGTTAGACTGTATGTCTCACTCACAGCTCTACCTACCAGATGATATTGAGTGACACCTCTGACAGCCCAAATCTCTAACTGATTAGTTTTCCCTTGTCAGTTTACATTAGTCTAAATTAGACATCGTGTTTCTCGCATTATTGCTTTTCACAGCCCATTCTTCTCATGTCATCAAACGCTGTTGATACAAGCAACACCCATCTTACCCAGGTGTCTCCCATTAACATAGCATATAAATCAATCCTGTGTCACACCAACGATCCAATACAGCTGTTTCAGCAGAATCTGTTTTCTCCATTTCCATCGCCGTGCAAAAAAAAACCTGCCTTTTTCAAAGTGGGATAATCAAACCTATCAATGAACTGAGTAAAGCATGGGAACAACTCCATGCCTGTTTTATCTATCTAGATTCATCTACCATCTTAAGAATAGTTAGGAGAGCTACTTCTCTGAATTATTTATAGCTTTGCCCTATTGACATGGAGGGTGCAGCGTAAGATTAATGCCAGTTGCACAGCGCTGGTCCAATTCTAACAATGGCATCTGAGAAAGGAGTACAAGCTATGTCAAATTGACTTATGAGTCCTCTGTAAGTACTCTCTAATTTGTGTCAACATTTGATAAACTGTTGAGCTTGGTATGTAATACAATGGACAGCAACAGCTGTAGTCTACCTACTGTAGGTCGCAGCGGACCGAAAGTTAAAAAGTGAAGAGTTGAAACAGCTCCGTGATGTTTCCACTAAAGAAAACATGGGTGCAAATTGAACATCTAGCCTATCACCAGTATCTAGAGGGAGTACTGAAAAAATGTCATCCTTGTAACCCTGATGTATTAAACCGTTTTAAGTAGTTTTTATCTCCAAAATTTATGATTTGAAATTTTGCTCAAATTTTCAGTAAGAGAAGCATATGCTATTTCCTTTCAAAATCAAGACTAGAAGTAAGGGGACACCCTGAAAATTTGGTACAAGAGAAAGAAATTGCCAAAATTAATATTTCCCGACACTTGAAATTCAATAATGGCAACATCCCTGTGTCAACTGTATGTGAAAAAAGTTAAAATTTTTTATTTTTTTTCACAAAATAAGCTAGTGAAGTTTAGTTACCCATTAGCTTCAAATGAGCCCCATGTGATAGACCAAAACGTTATTGTAAAATTTTGAGAGTCCAGATATCTGTCTACTTGGCACATTTCATTTCAACCCAGAGATTATGGTCTATCCCCTTTCTTTTCAACAGGGTATATTGACCTTTATATAGGGAAATAGATGTAAAAGTATTAAACAATGTCATATGGAATTTGAATTTGATTTTTTTAGAAGTTGCAAAATGTTTTATTACATAGATTTTTTGCAATGATTTTAGTTGCTATCATAGGTGTTATTGTGGTATTTTCGTAAACTTATTGTGGTTTTCGTGTCACTGCACTCACATATAGTATACCCGTGAATTTGAATGAACAAGTGATAGATTCAGGTGCTCTCATGACAATGGCCACAAAGCAATGTGCTCTGTAAACTGAATTGATTGTCCACCGACTCATAAAAATTCTCTCTGATGGAAATTGAATATGACTGATGCCAAGAAATTTTCAGAAATTTCTAAATTGACCCCAAGGTTTCAAAAATGTCATCAGTCAGAGGATATACTGCCATCAGAGTCAAGTGTAATCAAAACTTCAAACTCTTGGGAGCATGCTCAGTGGGAATACTGAAGGAAAGTTTTTTAAATTGTATATCATATCTCAACAATTGTTCAAAGCCTGAAATCAACATCTAGCTTGAAATCATGAAATAGCGTCAATGACTTTTCTACAATGTTGAAATGTTTCAATGAGAAAGTGAAAGTTTTGATCTCTGAAGCAATGCATGCTGACTTCCTGTATATACTTGAAAATGTGTTACCAAATGATTTATATTGTCCATCTGTAGTCTTTCTTTATCCTTTTAATGTATACAAAAAGCAGATATACGGATAAAACTGTTGAAATTTGCTGTAGTCAACAAGTGGTAACATACCACATTGGTTGATGTGCATGTTTTTGTTTGCTATCACAACACATCCTGTTAAACATGTCATATATCATCCATTAGACAAAAAGAATTATGGTTGTTTAATTGTGTATGTGTGCATCCAACAGATGCAAGTAGATCTGAAGATTGATGCCATCACATGATATGTCATAATATTTGACTTCAAAAGTGTCCACGCCTCCCACTTTGTGGAATGGAGTTGTATCAAAGCAGTTAGGGCTTGTGTAGATAGTATTTTTATGATCTGTCTTGATCTGATTTATGTATGTGTGAGTTGTCAGTCGCTAAAACTTATCTTCTGTCGTTGAATATAGTTTTATGGCCGCCTTAACGTAAATCTGTGGGAAGAAGAGTGTGTATAAATAGGGTTTAGTACTAAAAATCACCCCATACAACACTGAAAGAAATGCCATCTCTAAAGATAGATTGAGAGGCACCAGGGGTTGTGACATTACTCCATACATCAAGCCATTCTAGTCAGCTGTGGAAATCAGGCCACTATACCTAGCTAGCGTAGCCTTCTTTCTGGTATTGAATCAGCTCTTGCTGTGTCAAACATTCACACACACTCATAGGGACGTACAAGCCTCACAGATTTAAATTTTTTCGATATAAATGTTCATTTTTCAAAATTCAATTATTCCTACAATCGTCTAAGGCTGCGTTCACAAATACTGGTGAAGGGTGGGAGGCCATAGGAATTCAGGTTGGATTTGAAAATTGTGGGGGTCATAGAGGGGACAGGGACTTAAAAGTTTTGGTTTGAGTATAAGGGGGACCTGAAAATATTTTCCCGATTAGTTTCTACATTTTCAGATTCCATAGTTTGGTAGGCATCGCAATGAAAAATGAATAATATTTTTATTTAATCCAATGGTTCTAATGTTAGTAATGATTAAACAAAATCTAGAATCATCTTGTCACATTTCATTACTTTTATTTTGAAAAAATCTAAAAATGTATGAATGCCATTGAACTTTCATAAGAAAGACAATAAGTAGGCCTTGTAACAGGGCAGAAGCTACAACTGTTGATAATTTTTTTTCAGTATTATTTTGCAGTGCATCAAATACAGTTTCTTGCTGTCTCCCTATGTATACAGTATACTGAAACACAATATTCAGTTTGTCAACAAAGCCTGTATATGAGAACACTATTGGTGGTAATTGAATTAGAGTCCAGACTGAAAGTCATTTGTCAATGATACAAATGCACAGTACACGTACACAGGCTATGTTGGCAAGCTGAATACTGGACAGTTCAACATGCTGTAGGGAGTAGAACAGTTGTATGAACTGAATAAAAATATTGTCAAAGGTAATACAGCTACTGCCCTGCTACTGCCTTCGAGCTGCATACCAGCAGTGACAGAGATAGCTCTGACTCTGTTGTAGTTGAAGAGTTTGCGACAGAGATAGCTCTGACTCTGATGTAGTTGAAGAAGAGTTTGGGTCATGTGATACTCATGACAGTGAAACATTGTTGCACACAATATCAGACTGGAGAGCAACACATGGAAGACCAGGAGACTTTACAGTTATCAATAAACAAAAGGGACAATAGTTGTATCACTTCATAAAATAGTGTTGACTGTGGTATAGGGTGGTCGTATCCTTCATGTTTGCATCTCTGCGTTTGATAGAATGTCAGTCACCGTCCGTACAAACATGGGATTTGCTGAAGACCAATGACTTTGTAAAAGCACAGCGTGTATTTCGCCCGCGTAATGTAACAAAAGCATCTACATTGTTGTATTCATCACATCCCTACCTTGGAATATCGAGACATACACATGAATCGTTTTATCCGTTCTTGACTTTTACAGATTAGTGAGACAAGTTGACTGGTGGCTTTTGCTTGTGAAGGTGGGAGTGTGTGCAGAAATCGCTTAAACATTTTTGAAGAGCAGGAACACACGGGTAAACGATCTTGTGCTTGTTGAAAGCAAGTCAGCTGGACTTGTAGTTTCAGGTTTCATTTTGTTGTTTAAGGAACAGTTTAAGGTAGTACGCGCTTCAAAAGTGAAAGACAAACTTTTGCTCAAACATTCCTCAAAAAAAGCTTTCGACCAATCTCTTACCAAATCAAAAATAAAAATCATTGATCACCATGCAAAATTTGGTATTAGAGAAACAAATTACCCTAGATTTACCGATATTTGAAATTCAGAATGGCCGCCATCCTGTGTTGATTCTATGAGGAAAAATTAAATTTTTGATTTTCGCAAAACTAAGACGGTGAAACGTTTTCTTAGACCAAGAGCTTTAAAATGAGCCCCCTCAAGTGGTAGATCAGTAAAGAATCGGCAAAGTTTGAGAGTCCAAATATCTGTCCCCGAGGCTCATTCTACCTAAATATTCACCTTTTTGTTCAGCTTGTAAAACAAACTTTTCATTTTTCTCCCCAAATCGTGTCAAAATGCCCATTGTGTCAACTTGTCAGTAAACAAACCTTTTAAGGTAAAATGCGCCTCGGGGACAGATATTTGGACTCTCAAACTTTTCCAGTATTTCTGATCTGTCACTTGTGAGGGCTCATTTTGAAGCCCTATGAGAAAGAAAAATGTTCACTATCTTAGTTTTTTGAAAATAGGAAATTTTATTTTTCACCAAAGAGTTAACACAGGGATGGCAGCCATTTTGAATTTCAAATATCGGTAAATCTTTGGTAATTGTTTTCTCTAGTACCCAAAGTTGCACGGAGACGCCCCGATTTTGTTCTTGATTTAGAAAGTGAATGGTTGAAAGATTCCTCCAGGAAAATTTGAGCAAAAGTTTGATTCTTTCACTTTGGAGGTGCATACTACTTAATGTGGCTAATGTCCAAATATTTTTTTTGTTGACAACTTGGTTCGGACTAGAATTCATTTGTCAGCAGCAACATTACATATTGTACACTGTGCAGTGTGTTTGTAAAATATCTACTTTGAGTTCATCGAACCTGAAGAAAGGGAAGGAAAGAATAAACTTGATTTATAAAACACAAATAGTCTGAAGTAAATCGGACAGCATCGAAAGTTTGATAACTTCGTAAAGTCATGGTTGCTGTCAATAGGCTTGGTTCGTCCTACCGTAATACTTGACTATATTAAGACTAAATAAATGATACAGTTGGTTTGTATTTGTATACAGAAAGTGGTTGTTGGAAAGTGAACTTAGTTACGACAGTGCTTTGTCTGGAGATCTTCAGACTTGTGACTCGACTTGCCATCAGGAATTCACAGCAGTGCAGCAGGTTTGTGGTGATATACGTTTGATCATGCGCAGTAAAATTCCTTTCAAGTCAGTGACCTGTGCAAAGAGCTGGCCCGTAGAGCTGCCAGTGCGTGTTTTTATCAGATACAGACAATTACGTAAATATTTGTCAAATCTATTAGAAAGTGTGTCTCTTCGAAGTTTTTTTGTCTCCCTATGTAAGCTGGTGTAATCAAAATGGTCTTTCTCTTTGGATATGCTTCTGCCAGCCTTCATTGCAGGAAATCACTGCCTGCCCGGATAGGTTAATGTTTAGCCGGGCAGTGAAATCTTACAGTTACCTGCCCGATGGAAATGTGAAAATATTTCCGCCTTTTGTTTGCCGAGACAAGAGGAGACGTATATTAGGTGTACATTTTGCGTGAAAATTAGAAACGAGAGATACGGTAATATTAATGTGCATAGACAAGCTACTTTTGATAAGGTACCTAGGCGGTCGCATTGTTACTTTTCCCGTGTTTGCTGTACGGCCAAGGAAACCTTTCACACTCACTCCCCGACCAAAAGTGCTGAAAGCTGTTTTCGTCTTAAATTTCACGAAATTTGCTCTCTGGTATATTTTTCCGACCCCCGGTTTTCGAATATAGATTGAGCCAGCCCCATTTGAAAACAATGCTGTTCGTACTTATGATTATTTCAAACTCCATAAGGTATCTGATATCATGTTTAATGCATGCTGTTTCCTGTCTTGACTCTGCTCAGAAACTACGAACAAAGGTTGAGTGAGTATAACAATACCCTGCAACAAATATTTAGTGTACAGATAGGCATGAATATACACGAAGTACTTGCCGTGTATGACTCACTAACTCATTAAGCCATTCACAGTGATTATCATTTTCCATGCCTTTACTGACACTGAGGATGCACTTGTGTCACTTAATTTTTGACCCGAATAAACTCCCCAGTCTGCTTTGACATTAGTGTCTGTGTATCTCAAATTTCCTGCTGTTGTGATCAATACAGACTATTTTCATCATTGTTCAGTGACATTTCGAATATTTCGACTTTTTGCCATAAAAACCTTTGCTTCTTTAATGTAGGTATGTGCTGTACAAATATTCCTACTCTTTCAATTCTAAAATTTGCACAATTAAAAATGTTCTTCTTTTTGTCCACTTTAAAGTGTTGAACTTTATCATGCAGGTTCCTTAAGAAACTTCATGTATTTCTAAACTTCATGTATTTCTAGGATAGTTTTAACGTAGTATGCGGCTCGAAAGTAAAAGACTTAAACTTTTGCTCAAACATCCCTAAATGAAACTTTCAACCATTCTCTTACCAAATAAACAATAAAAATCTGGGGTCACCGTGCAAAGTTTGGAACAAGCAAAACAAATTACCTAACATTTCGCGATATTTGCAAGTCAAAATGGCCGCCATTCCTGTGTTAACTCTATGGGGAGGGGGAATTAAATTTTAGATTTTTGAAAAATTAAAACGGTGAAAGTTTTCATTTCTCCAAGAGCGTTAAAATGAGCCCCCACAAGTGGTAGATCAGAAAAGAATTGTAGAAATTTGAGAGTCCGAATATCTGTCCCCGAGGCGCATTCTACCTTAATTTCGATAAAACATGTTAGAAATTGCTCGTCTGATTGCTTCAAATATGACGTGTATGTTTGTTAGATGACCTCATCCGAAGTAATTCAAACTATGGTGAACTTTTTGTTTTCAAGGATATTTCCTCATTTGTGGTCAAAGGCTTTCCGAAAAGCTTCCTGCGTAGAAAGTTTAACAAATTGTGTTGAACAATCCCTAATTTTGTGTTGAACAGTCACTTTGCTCAGTCCACGGTTAATTTTTTGCATATTAGGATTGTTAGGCCTAAAGCTTAAATTCAAAATTCATTCATCTCAAAACCGTCAATTTTGGTTTGCGTGTCCTTGGAATGACATCATTCAGATCTGTTGCAAACATAGAAACTAGCCATTAAATTTGCATATAGGCAATATCGAAGCTGTCTTCTTATGCAGTGTTTGCCTGCCTAACCGATGACAGTATTAGAAACTAGGCTATTTTAAGGTAGTATCCGCCTCGAAAGTGAAAGACTTAAACCTTTGCTTAAACTTTCCTCACAAAATGTTTCAACCAGTCTCTTTCAAAATCAAGAATAAAAATAGGAGGTCATTGTGCAAATTGTGGAACTAGAGAAACAAATAAACCACGATTTAACGATATTTGAAATTCAAAATGGCCGCCATCCCTGTGTTAACTATATGGGGAAAATAAAATTTTAGATTTTCGAAAAACTAAGACGGTGAAACTTTTTCTTTCTTCAAGAGCTTTAAAATGAGCCCCCACATGTGGTAGATGAGAAAAAAATTGTAGAAGTTTGAGAGTCCAAATATCTGTCCCCGAGGCGCGTTCTACCTTAATTCAGATAAAGATAAGAACACTCATGGAATAATTGAGCTACTTGCAGCTTGGGGATGAAAATAGCCCTACTAGTGAATATGTATCTGCAAAGGAAAACTTTATTCTTTTTTTGATGCCGCAAATAAACACTAGAAAAAAGTCTGGACGTTGTATTTTCATTTTTTACGAGCAAATAAGCCCTAGGCCTAAACTTTTCAGAGACCTGAAAGAGGAAAGCAAATCTGACCAACCGTGCGTAAGTGTCAAGGTAACACCCGGAGATCGAATTCCTCTTATTTACATAAAAGTTTGTATGGTTTTCTGAATTGCACAAATCGATTATTACTGAAGACGACCACTTCAAGTTCAGTGAGAGCTTCAGAGAGTCATTGATGCATGCTGGTGTCCATCGATTCTAGCTTTGCGATAGGATACTAATCGTTATAGCCATGGATTGCGTGTGCAGGCATCTTTGTTCATTATTGTGCCATACATTTCTTATCGCGAAAGCTTATCAATAGATTACAAACACAACCATACAGCAAGGTATTGTCAGTGGCTTAATTAAACGAAATTATTTATTTATTAATTTATTTATTTAGATACAACATCGTTTCGATAAATAATTAATTTGTAAACACAGCGACAGAATACAAAGAACAACATCAACCTTAATTCTGACACCTGTGTGCAAGAAATCCCTTCTTGCTGTTCCGTAACCTTTCTCTCCTTTTGAAACCAGTATTATTATCGAAATCGATCGACTCCTAAATCTTGGGCAGGTTTCTCCGAAACGGGCGAATTTGTCTGCACCATGGTTATAAGTCAACTTCCATTGGGCGCTCCAAATTGGCTCCCAGCTTTACTTTATCGATAGGAGATCTGGACTGCCAGCGTGCCAGCATCACAGTCGGAAACATTTCCGTGTTTACGTTTGGACCTAGTGTGAATTTAATATGTGAAGGGCGTATCTATTCAATTGCACCGTCTCGCTGATGAAGCTAAAAATATAAATAAGACAGACCTTGTGAAGATACAGATTTTAGCACATCTACAGAAACTGAGAACAGCTTATGTTATAAAGGGGTCGGGAAACTGGTCATAGTTGCGTTTCAAATATCAGAATAGGGTCCGCAACTGTCGTCTTGTGATGTTTAGCGTCTGCGCAGAATACCACAGACGCAAAATGAGTGTAAATCTAACCATAGATTAGAAGACTTTGAAAAGGCAGACCAGTTGTACTGCACGCACTGCAATTTGACGAAATAACCCTAAGAAATCTACTTTTCGTTTTCAATAAAGCTTGCGCCTTAATCACTACTCTTGGAGCCTGCAAGTTTCGCTGTCCATTATCGAGGCAAATAATTTAACATGTGGGATTTGCAGCGAAAGTATAGTTGGAACCCGATGATTATGAAGTGTGTGCATTCGTAAACAATTGGCAAGAAATATAGCATGTGGTTGCGGGTCAAATAGTGTTGTTTGATCCCATCTATACCACTTGGCTATCTGCACGCACGTTGCATTTTATCACCTTCATTCAAAAAGACGTTAACAGCGATGGCAGGCCATGACATTATGACATTGTTTTCAGTTGCGAACAAATTCTTCAGGAAGAAAAATAACACAAAAATGTTGGTGTACATGACACGATGGCCTACCACATTTCATGGCAGTGTTTATACGTGAATTTTATCTTGGTGTGGGCCACCAGAAGAAATCTGGTTGACTTCATGAGGACCTTTTCTGGGGCTACTTACATTCGCGGTCGCTTCTCTAATTTGTAGTCAATCAAATCACTTGTTTCGTACCATTCTTGAAAAGATTACAAAATGGGAAAAGTACGTTGAATTTCGATCAGAACAGTGTGGATCAACTTAATTTTTTAAAATTCACGTGATTGTCCATCTCAGACATCTTTTAACAGTTCCATTGGGTGTATCTTTTGACGTATTTTCATAATTTTTATCCTTTTTGTACAATATAATTTGTTGGTTTACCCCAAAATGTGCATTAAAATGACTGGTCTTTAGTGAACCAGCACAACCTGTATGTGCATATACGTACAATTCTTTAACGTTGACAACTGAATTTAAGTCCAAACTAGGATAAATTTTTCAACAACAATAACGTCGCATACTGCCTATCGTGCCCTGTGTTTGCATATCAAATACGTTGTATTCAAACGTACTCCAGAGAGACGAAGGGTGAAATGTACTTAGTTGCAAGAATAGAAACTGAAAAAGACATCTTCAAAAGTTAGAGCATGTGGCAGCATTTAAGGTAGCATGCGCCTTGGGGTAAGATATTCGGACTCTCAAACTTTATCAATTCTTTTCTGATCTACCTCTTGTTTTAAAGCTCTTGATGTAAAAAAACTTTATACCGTCTTAGTTTTTCGAAATCGAAAATTTTATTTTCCCCCATAGAGTTAACACAGGGATAGCGGCCATTTTGAATTTCAAATGTCGGTAAACCTTGGTTGTTTCTCTAACACCAAAATTTGCACGGTGACCCCCGATTGTTTTTTTGATTTTGAAAGAAACTTGAGAAATGTTCCCTGAGGAAAATTTGAGTAAAGTTTAAGTTTTTCACTTTCAAGGCGCATACTAAAGCAAATCAAATGAAGACTTTGATGGAAAACAGACAAAATGGCAAAGTGTTGACATCAAGCTGAAACTTTACAGAGCAATCAAACTATTTCCAGGCCGGAAATGAATGTTAGTGAGCTGTGCTTTTAATACAGATATACACAATTTAGAAATAGCAGGGAGGAGCTTTAGGTCAAGGAAATGGTTGACCTGATGAATTTTCCTCCAATCAGACAATTGGATCCTTTTGCATAGGTACGTTACTACAGAAATTACAGCTAAGCTGAAAATCACCGCAAGTCAGAGTTCATCAATATCAAGTAAATTTGAATGGTGAATTAAGATAATCCACCCAGCAAAGTTATAAGTTTGGGAAATAAAGCTATTGTCATTTCACACGGCGTAGAGATAAAGATGAGAAGGCTCTGTGTTTGAACGATTGCAAAGATCGCACGAATATTGTACCATGGGTACCGTGTAGGTCATATTCACCTGATACTGAACAGGTGATACATACAGTTATATACTTCATCAATGCAGGTAGTTTCTCTGTACTCAATCAAATGGGTATTTTCCCTGGCATTTTCGAAGAAGGTTTCTATCCAATTTATGACCAAATCATCACAGAGATATCATCTGAATTAATTAGGTACTATTCTTTGATGTTACCTTTCATTTACATTCGCCTGTCTACTGTGTATCTGTGACTAAACACTGGACACAAAATAATCTGCACTCCACTTCACTCCTGTTGGGTACACTCGCGTACCTCCAAATATTTTCCCCCGTTTGTAACGTTTTAACGCAAGTCAAACTCGACATGTGGTCTATCATGTCTGGTTTTCAACCATTTTATTAGCAAAGAAGCTGTCAAGGTTCACATTCTAAATGTACTCTAAACACAGATTTCATAAATCAACGGAAGAACTGTAAACTATTCTAAAAAGCCTCGAAAACAGAGGAGAAACTGTCCCAGTTTCACGTGACTGTTTATTTACACCACGACCTGACCCAATTCTACAGATCGAATTTCTACTGTTCATCTTTAAGATGTCTGACACCTTTGGAAGGTGATACATTTACTTCTTACTGCTCCAGTCGAAGTTACTTCAATATTTCAACCACATACCTGCCTCAAAGTCACAGCCAGACTGTAAATATGACGCAAGTTATGTGCAAAATTATTCACACGTCTTGGAAATATAAATTGTGCAAAGCTTCAATACGATAAACCGTTATAGCAAAACAAATGAAAAAGAAAACTTGTTCAAGATTCTTTGTGTTGTGAAGGTATACAAATTCTAATTTCAAAAGATTGTAAAAATACCTAATTTTCTTTTGAATTTTGATCATAAAATGCCATGCATATGCCTAAAGTGTAAAAACCATATTCAGGATATCCAGATGAATCCACAGATTGTATACCCTTTCAAATGTGCTTCTCAAAGTAAAGCGGTGATATATCTAATAAGGTAATTAACGATTTAAAAAGTCTGATAGTCTCTCCCTACAATTTAAGGATTCATAAGTCAGTGCGGTTTAATGTAACTCCTCAGAACGGAAGTTTTCTCAGTCTTCGCGTACTCTTTAAAGTCCACAATCCGCATACCATACAAATACAAGCACACCCATTTCTTCAAATGTTTAAATCAAGTAAATGTCGCTTTAAGTTGTCAGGTTTCCTGTAAATTTCATCTCAATTTACGCTCAAAAATTATCAACGATAAAAAATAACCCTGTTAGGACAGATGGCATCTCTCATCGTAAACATTTAACGTCCTTGCATCGGGTTAAAGAGTGTTCTCCGGTAAAACCAACGTAAATCTACAACAGGCACACTATTTTTGTCTAGCTTCTTAAAAGTCACGTTATGCAACAAGCAGCTCACTTCGCGACAATATCAAGTTCGCGCCATCAGTTTGACAACAGTCAACCGATGCTTACCGAGATGTTTTTCATTCTGTTGTGTCCAGTGTATTTATCTGTGCCACCGTGATTTTTAAGCACACCCACACGATTCCACAACCATATTTGGCAGCCTTCCGAAAAGAATATTTTCGGAGGTGTTGAAGTAAAGCATGGTGATCTCCGAGGTCTCGACGGCTGTACAGCACGCTCCGACGTTTCCGTTTATGTCGGCCCCCTCAGTTATATGGGTGTGGCTATACTTGGGAAGGAAGTTATGGGGGCACTCCCCAGCACAGTAGTTAGCTTCGTAGATTTTTGGAGCTATGATCCAATCCCATCCGAATTCCTCAAAGTCGACCGTAAGTGGATAGTGACAGCACTTCTTTTCGGAACTGTGCTCATTGCATTTCATTCCACTCGATCTCTTTTTGCGAATGTTTTGTCTTTGGTTACGAATTTCAAGGAATGGTCTCTGAAAAAAAAATGTCCGAAAAAAAGAGCAAGTGAATACATGCTCGAGAAAACATGATTATCGCAGATTACGTCCAACAAAACTTTAAAGGGACAAAGTCGCCCATTTTTTCATGAATTTTGTTTGATACGAGATACTACTCATATTGTTTGACATGTTGAAAGATACTGAATGAATGGGTGACCATGCATATATTCGACCCCCGTTTTAGACACGATACATGAAACCATGGCGAAAATGAATTAATGGTCATGACCATTAATTCATTTTCACCATGGTTTCATTTAATTTGTCAAAAATCGGGGTCGAATATACGCATGGTCACCCATTCAATCAGTATCTTTCAACATGTCAAACGATATAAGCAGTATCAAACAAAATTCATGAAAAAATGGGCGACTTTGCCCCTTTAAAAGTCATCAACAGACATAGGCAATTTCGGAAACCAATTTTAAAGTAAGAAGATATCGGAAAAAGTCAAGTTTTTAACAGTGCCCAGTCATTTACCAAAATACTTGCATATTACAAAACAATGTCGTCCCGTAATATCCATATGCATTTCAAATTGATAAACTCATTTATACTCTTTTTTTAAGTGTAAAGGGCAGTAGATGTAACTTTTATGATTTCTTTCACTATTTTCTGTATTGTATGGCAATTGCAATTTCTTGTTCTACTTCCTAAAACCCGTTGAAATACCGACTATTTAGCTTGCCAACACGTCTATATACTGTTATTGTTTCAATTTTCATTATAGTCCGAACTAGAATTCATTCGTCACAATAACAATGCAATTCACAAATATACAGACTGAGCTGACAAGCTGAATATTATGTATCTAAACATACTTTGGGTCGTAGATTAAATAAAAAAACTAGTTGACATTAACGGAGCCTTCATTATTTACGACAGGGGGTCGGAGGAATTTCATCAGAAACTCTGCAATTTCGAGCAGCCCCTCCCACCCCCGCCAACCATGATGAATCTGAGTAATCCCCAAGGCTCTTTCTAACTCAGATATTTTGACCGATACACCCCCTTAGAAAAGTTAATACCGATACATGTATTTGTAAAATTTACATAAATACAGCAATAGTAAAGACCTTTTAAATCATGACGTACTCTGCTAGATTTTCGTCGGTTATCTCATGACGGTTGAAAAAGGTGAAACCAACAAAATGAAATTCAAAAGTGACAACAAAATACAGATAAAAAAGCTCACACTATAACCAGTATCCAACCATATAGTATTGTTTAATTTGGATGGGTATCATGACAGGGTTTTCACTAGGATATCTGACAGGGCAGAATTTTAAAGTACAGGGGGAGAACACGAGAGAGGCTGAAAGGGAAAGTGTCATAGAGGCTGCTCCTATCTTGTGTGGAAAATTTTGAGAAATTGATGTGTGCAATGGTGCAGTCTGGTGCAATCTGAGATGTTTTTTATTTCTTTTTTATTAATTAAAACTGTTAGAACACCCCAGGGGAAAGCACGAGAGGGGGTCGATCCCCTCTCGTATTGAAAATTTTGAGAAATTGATGTGAGTAATTGTGCAAGTGAGAGGTGTTTCAATATATTTTGCACTCGATAAAAGTGTTTGAAAATGACATTGAACACTGATGTTTTTATTGCATTTGCATGATCAGTGTTTGAGTCACAATATTCAACAACCAAATAATGACAATACATTTTGTAAAAGACAGTTCTCAGTTTGCCAGTGACTGAAGACAAAAATATATGGAAAATCTGTGACCTTCTTGTGTCATTTCTCCAGCTGCCAATTTCTAATCAAAAGCCTGAATACGGTATGGTTATGGTTATTGAACTTAAGTCAATGAAAATTTGTTTCTGTATCCGGCTAGTTTTCAATCGGGTTCGAACTCACAACATACGGCATCCAGTCGCCTAGCGGAGAGGCAACAGACAGAACCACTCGGCAAAATCCCCATTCTCAAAAAAGAGTTGTTCAATAACCGGGCTAAGTTGTTTATATTTTTCTGACTGCGACCGCCCCACACGTTGTAGAGTTAGGATGAATTCACACAGTTCAGTTTTGTCTAAGATCCTTCGAAAAATTTGAGAAACTGATGAATGCAATCTGCAAGTCTGGTGCAATCTGAGATGTGTTTTCGATTTGTCTTTTACTAGTAAAACTGTTAGAATACCCAAAGGGGAGAGCACGAGAGGGGGACGTTCCCCTCTCGCATCGAAAATTTTGAGAAATTGATGTGTGCAATAGTGCAATCTGAGAGGTGTTTCAATTTATTTCGCACAAAAAAAAAAAAAAAAATGTGTAAACCCCCCTTCTTCCTCTCCACATTTTGAGCAACCCCTCTTGAAGTTTTCAATTTTTTGAGTGATTCCCCTAACATTCCTCCGATCCCCCAGGCCGTAAATAATGACGTCTCCCTAAAAACAAGAGGTAAAACAACATCTAGAGTAACTGCTACTGGCCCATTAAGGTAGTATGCGCCTCGAAAGTGAAAGACTTAAACTTTTGTTAAAACTTTCCTAAATGAAACTTTCAACCATTCTCTGCAAAATCAATAACAAAAACCGGGGGTCCACCGTGCAAAGTTTGGAACTAGCGAAACAAATTACGCAACATTTTGCAATGTTTGCAATTCAAAATGGCCGCCATCAATGTGGTAACTATATAGGGGAAATTAAATTTTGGATTTTCGAAAACACTAAGACGGTGAAAGTTTTTCTTTCTCCGAGAGCTTTAAAATGAGCCCAAACAAGTATTAAATCAGAAAAGAATTGTAGAAATTTTAGAGGCCGAATATCTGTCCCCGATGCGCGTTCTACCTTAATACAGCCATTAATGCTTGATGCAGCAATCGCTTTTATATTGCCAAGGCTTACCTTTGCCTGGTCGTCTCCTGTATCAGTAACAACAACAGAGATGTCTTCATGGTCCATCGCTTCCACGGCAATCCCTAAGTTACTTTCGGGATCGGTAACCCATTCGTTGACAACGTGCGTGAAATCGAAGTTCTCCCAGTGGCCTCCTCGATGGCTCAGATCGGTCTTTTTGGAGCGGATTATGCTTTGTCTGCTCTTCCTATCCGGCGGCAAAATCTGGTAGATGTGCAACCAGGTAGCCGTGTCTTGCACCACTTTCGTTGGCTTGATGTAAAGCCATAGACGTGCACGGACCACGCGTGATTCCCTGATCTTCATGGGAAGATTGAAGTAACAAAAACCCTGCCAAGTCCGCTCAGACAGGTCTGACATGGCATTCGTCGGGGGCACTGTAAAAATAAAATAAAATAAAACATAAATAAATGGTGTAAATGATGAACGACGGTTGTGCACTTCTTTCGACTTTCCCAGCCCATCATAGACTCAGTTGAACAGTAAGATGCATAGGTTTGTCACACAATACTATACTAACAATTTAGGAATCGTTTGTGAATCTGGCTTAGCAGTTTTTGTGAGCAAGCGGCTTATGTTAAGCGGTCGAGCTCGCACTGTGTCATGCGATAGGACCAAAGTCTTTTGAAAAAGCCTTTCTACGAACAGGGTTGCCGCAGGTGCAAGAACGGTACTATACAAGAGAGCAGGCCTTCAAAAGCACTAGGCATTTGGATAATAATTCAAAACCTGTCAGAACGATATACTGATTGGCAGACGATACTCAAGCCAGCGCGGCAGTCGTATGCCCTACTACATTTATTGTAGCGTACCGTCGTCATACTGGTAATACGTCTGTCAAATTTTGCAGAACGATAATATTTTTACTACTACCTCAGCTGTAAATATACGAAAATGTAGATGTTCACAAAACCCATCACTTTGAAGAATCACACTCTCTAACCATCTGTGGAGGACCGTTCGTAGAAACGGAGATTAGTCGACTCTTAACACGGGTGACAATTCCTGCCATTGTTTCCAGCGGTATTTTTGCCTTACAGTCGGATAGATCACAATGGCTAGCATCAGCCGGACGAGTGATAGTTGTAGCCATCGATTCACTGCTCAATAGCGCTAATCTAGTTACAGCTCCGCCTTTGCTTGTTGCTTCAACAAACACGGTGTACTGGTAAATCTATACTATTGTTCCCATCACAATACACTCTTCAGGAGAAAGCGTTCAGCTGCCACTCAAACACGTTACAACATTACTTTCAATCACCTGTCAACCTGCCACAAGACTTAGCAATTAATTTAAACAAACGACATTCTCTCTTTTGCACTTTCGACCCATTATTTCGACCCAGTGTTGGGCCTAGACCTCTGTCAAAATCGATTTCCAGCAACTAGATGTCTGACACTCTTTTCTACACGAATTAAATAGTATAATACCAAGGGGGCCGGCGAAATTGAGCGCGTTGCAAACTGATATCAGTCAGGATTTGTTTGCAGGGCAAGTAAACAAAGTTCGGTGATTTCATTGGATATGTATTCACTGTTGTTCCAGTCTACTTATAATGTATGGTGGTATACATCCAGACTGTGATCTTGCCGATGAAGCTGACGAACGCGATATTAGAAACGCGATTTCAAGCGACGGTCGGTTTGTGAACTAAAGCTGCCACAAAACTTGTTTCCACAAAAAAACCGTAGTCATTACTACGGAATTTCTTAAGGTGACAGCAAGTTGTAACTCAAGTAACTACGATGATATGTGGTAGGCCACCATGTCATGTACACTGACATTTGTGTGTTATTTTTCTTCCTGAAGAATTCGTTCTCAATTGAAAACAATGTCATAATGTCATGGCCTGCCATCACTGTAACGTATTTTTTGAATGACAGTGATAAAAATGCCAAACACGATGAGATAGCTGAGTGATTCCAAGTGAGATTAAACAACACTATTTGACCTGCAACCACACGCTATATTTTTGGCGAATTGTTTATAGAGGCACACGCTTTGTCATCATTGAACTCTTACTGGAAAGTAAGACAACTCCACCACCATGCTCTCTTACGATTTAAATTATTTGTCCTCGAAGCGGATGGAGAATAAAACTGGAACTTCGAAAGTTAATGAAGAGATTATGCGCCGAGTAAAGTTTGTACTAGAGAAATAAATTACCTATCATTTACCGATATTTGAAATTCAACTTGAATCATGGCACCATCCCTCTTTTAACTCGGGGGGGGGGGTGTGTTGTAAAAATGTCGATTTTCTCAGAAACTATGTCATGACGTTTTTCAAACGCCGCTCACTCTGTTATAAGGAATACACCAAAGACTTAAAACATCTGTTTTATTAACGACACCAGTTAGTGCAAATATGTGGTAAAATTTGCGCTGTTACAAGCTTTTTTCAAGGAGGCTTTTATGTTGGTGAGCTTACACGGTGATCTATACACGTCTACGCCCATCCCCTAAAGCATACGACTATAGTTTCAATACGGAAGTATTGTCGGTTGGTAATTATGCTAGGTTTCATTCAGATCTCCTAGCGAACACTTACATAAACTTTTTAGCCAGGCAGATTGCATCATTTTAAATCACAAAGGTATACATCCTGACTATGAGTGCTTTGTGAACTTAATGAAATTGCTTAAATGAGCAACACCGCAAAAAGTATTATGCTTAATTTCTTTCCAACATCAATGATAGGAAACATCGAACTGTATGTGTGTATGTATACATTCATACATGCCTTTGTGCATGCATGAATACTATGTATACATTCATACATGCCTTTGTGCATGCATGAATACTATGTATACATTCATACATGCCTTTGTGCATGCATGAATACATGCATGCACGCATGCACGCATGCATGTATGTATGTATGTATGTATGTATGTATGTATGTATGTATGTATGTATGTATGTATGTATGTATGTATGTATGTATGTATGTATGTATGTGTGCGCGCACATTTTGTCTGTGTTTATATCATGCATGTATGTACATACGTACCTATCTCTCTCTCTCTCTCTCTCTCTCTCTCTCTCTCTCTCTCTCTCTCTCTCTCTCTCTCTCTCTCTCTCTCTCTCATTTACATTGTCTTATATTCGGCACCAGAGTGTTAGTCTTCGAAAGAACCTGCTACGGTTTTTATGGTTGTGTTTAGGCAATTTGACGGTTTTATATATCGCTTTATCGCTTTGCACGGTTCCACACCTGTGTAATTTCATAGTGGTTTTCGTTTACACAGGTGTACGGTTAAGTTTAAGAAGCATGGTAAGGCAATTGACAATGTAGTGTTCTTTTCGTAGCTGTTGCTGTATTTACTTTTCAATTATTTATGGAAACAATGTCGTATGTAGATAAATAACGATTTTCCCGAAGCACTAACAATGTACTGTGTTATGAGACCCTGTTAAGCCTTCGAGAAAGAGATATTTAACGCAGCAGTGAACAACTATGTCTTCATTCCCAATTCACGGCTGGTAACCTAACTCAAAAATTGGAATCGATGGACACTGCCGTCCGACAATAACTTTCTGACGCCTTGACTGAGTTGATCTTCAAAATCAGAAATTTTTCGTCACGGTCATTTTGTGCAATTTAGTTTACAAGAAACATTGTACCGCAAGGGAATTAGATCTATTGATGTCACCTTGACACCAGCGAGAGGTTGGTCATAAATTTGCATTCTTTCTGTTGAACTGTTCACGGCAACTGGGGTGTGCTTTCTTGTACAAATCAAGGGACAGCGATTAACACTGTTATGATGCTTTGCGTTGAAGAAACAAACCTCAGTACTTTGTTTCTTTAAAAATGCCACAATTTACTGACACTCGTGTCATCTGCTGGCAAACATAGGCCACAGGGAGGCTATGTGTGCTTGCCTTGTTGATTGGGTGGGGAGCGGAGAGTTTTTGGAAATAGGGGTTTCATTGACTTACATTTTCAGGCGAAGGTGATGGAAATAAGGGTTACGTTAACTTACTTTTTGAGGCAAAAGTGATGACTTTCTCCGTGGTTGCATGAGATTTATCGACAGCATATGGATCTGGATCGTCACTTTGCAAAGGATACACATTTTTTAGCAAAAGATGTGTTGGAATCTTCGGAAGTGGTCCTGTAATATTTGGTGGTTCAGTCATATCGAGTTCTGCCAGTATTTTTTCTTTAATCTTGTCCAGTCTAAATTTCTTCTGGAGCTCCCTCGCCTGACATATTGGACAGGTCTCGACTTTGGCTGTCGCATCGTCTGGTTCCGTGCTATTGGCCTTTGACAATCCAGAAGTCTGCTCGGTCGAGTCGTCAACGGTCTCTTCGTCTTGTCGATACTTCAGATTTTCTTGAAATTCGGACTTCGCCTTGTGCTTTGACATCTTGATATCGGGTGGATGGCATTGTACGGAGGAAAGAATGAAAGCTGTGCCCAGAACACAGACTAGACAAGTTGCTCTCATATTTGTCCGCTTGGCTGGACGTACAGCTGCTTTACGACTCGTTGAGACTGGTGGCTGGCACGCGAAGGTAAAGCTGGATTACTTGTCCGTCTTTTATACCCCTTACTGTTTGGCTATAGTCTGTCATGCCGCGCTGTCACGGCGCTCAGCTGACAGGAATACAATGATTGGCTGTCAATCATCGCGTCAGACAACTCCTCCCCATTCTCAAAGTCCATTGTCTCAAGCGTATCATGGGAGCGGAGAACTCGCCCAGTCGATCGTCTGTGTAAGACTAGTTTGTCAAGTCTTATTGTTTTCTATAAATCGCCAATAAAAATTAATTCCCCAACAAAAACTGCTCATGTATGAGTTCGCATTGATTTTGCAGAAAATGCAATGTTTTCATCGTTTCTTTGGTCTACCTCAACGTGATCATTAAGTCCGCTGTATAATTTCAGATGACGCCCGCGAAGACAATTAAACTTTGCACAATCATTCCAACCCCCAGTGCGGTTTAATTGATTTAGGTAACAAGAAGCTAAGTTATTCTATACAAGGTGCGTAACACTATAGCAGCCATTGCAGATATCGATACCTCACCTTTACAGAGAACTGTATACCACTGATACTGATCTCTGACACGCGTGAGTCTGATTGGTATAATTAACGGGGTAATTTATCCGCTGTTAAGATCTCCTCGACGAAAGTACCATGTTTGTATTTCAATCATACCCCTGCCTGTGTAGCGATACATGCTAACGATAACGCATCAAATTTCGCCTCTTGTCGCAGCAAAAATCTCCATTCAACTAAGTCTTCCACTGCTGATGAGAGTAGATCACGCGAAGAATTCTCCCGGCCGCAGTGCGTAAATCGTAATCCTGCATAATAACTGCAAATATATTTGCCAAAAAAATAGTTTCACCGGATTCACCAGGCTCCTCCTCAACTTTACACATACCTGAGCCGACCAATCTCTCGCTATCGCTGTCACGGCAGGTCGGGGATTTTTTTCTGTAGCTATGTCTGTAAACATTATGGATGACCCTGGTTATTGTTTCTCACCTCGTTATAATTTTTGACATGAGAAAAGAAACAATTTTATTTCGTCAGCAGTCACGATTCGCATGCTCCCTGATTTGTCTTGGTACAGTGTAATTGATAGCAAAATAAATGTAGTTTTTTACCCTTTTATTGAAGTCCTGTAGGAAAGTTAGTGTACTTGGATGCAGAAAAGGTTTCTCATCAATGACTAGGAAAGGTCCTGATCTACTTTGACTTCAGCTTAGTCAGCAAAAAAAAGATGACAGCTTGTTCTTTGAAAGTATGGTGCCATTCAGATTTTTGTTAAAGACCGCAGTGTTAATTGCCTCACACCATCGCAGATTCCAGTCTCTTTCGTATGCTTGTTAGGAATTTGAGATGATTACTTAACCTCCACCGCATAATCTGCTATATCACGAAGTCTGACGTCATTACCTTCGCACACTGCACATAGAAGGAACTGTGGCCCAGCTTTTTTTTGATCGATTACATAGGAGGAGCAAGTGTAATACGAAGCATCACCCCATGGCTTGAACTTTAAATGCCATCAATAAATGGACTCACTGATTTCATTTCAGGCTACGTGAGGAGCTGTCAATGTATCTACAGTTGACAGACAGCTTTACAACGCGTCAGAATTGCTGTGAGTGACGGGGGAAACATGTGAATCGTGTTTAAGTTTACATTCCTCTGTCGCTATGTTGTCCTATCACATGCCAACACGCGCATACCAAATTCTCACTTCAAACAGCTGACAGAAATATTGAAGCGGTCTCGTAGCCATTTCTGCTCTCCCCTCGCTGTTTAACTTTAATTTGTCGAGCCATGGTTAAGCCATGTAAATTGGTAATCTTTTATCTTTGCAAATATAACCGGTCGGCCATGTAAGTATCGCGATTCATTAAAGCCGAAGTGGTCCTATTATTTTCCCTTTCTACGACGAACAACTTTGCTCCGATATCAGAGAATAAAAAACTAACGTAGGTCAAATTTCAAAACAGCAATTCGGGTTTATCGCTTTACTTGTTATTTTGATAAATCCATTTACAGACGCTGAACCAGGAACATAACAGCAGATCTCTCGCACGGTAAAAGTCTTTCGTGGATTCCTCCCAGAATTCTATTTCTCGGGACGTTCGACTGTTTTCTGTACAAGAAAAAGCCTTCCTCGCCAAAATACAGAACATGTTCTGTAATAGCCCGAAGTACGAGAACAAACAAATTTCCTTTATAATCGCAGCTATGGTTCTTGCATTTGTTTGCTGCTGAACATTTGACTTGCTTGCAATACTTGAAATGTCATGTTTTCCTTTGAAAGTTTTCTCATGACGATCGATTTGTTATGTGGTAAAGCTCATGCACAGCCTGTGCATTTAAAGCCTATAAGGACACACAGACATTTATGTTTGCTCAGTTATAGCTTAGGTTTATTAAGTTTATAAACTGACTACTGTGCTACGAGGTGAAGAAATGTCACCATCCGTATCATCTTAAGGTAGAATGCACCATTCCTCAGGGACAGATATTCGGACTTTCAAACTTTTGCAATACCTTTTTGGAATAAGTATCTTTTGAAGAAAGGCTTATTTTTCTGAAAAGTTCAAAATTTTAATTTTTCCCCATGGAGTTAACAAAGGGATGGCGGCCATTTTGAATTTCAAGTTTTGGTAAATATTAGGTGTTTTGTTTCTTTAGTACCAAATTTTGCACGACAACCTCTGAATTTCAGTCTCGATTTCGAAAGGAAATGGTTAAAGTTTCCTCACCGAAATTTTGAGCAAAAGTTTTAAGTCTTAATTGCAGGGCGTGTACTACCTTAATGTAATCCTCCCCATCACCCTGTGTGATCGATACTGACTCTTTAATGATAAGATTAGGATCCAGTCGTTAATAATCTAAACCGAACAGTGATAATCCGCAAATCAGTTTGTATCAATTTTGAAGAACAGCAGGACAAACATTTTTTAAGTATCGAGAAAGAGTTACTTGGCTGGTAACCGTAGTCCGTAGTCTCAAGCTTGGTTAGGGATAGAATGCACAGATGGATAACATATGTAAAAGTGCGCAGCTTCAGTGACCGTGAAAACCTCGTGAAATATGCTCATCGCGTGGTTTGACACACTTCCTGCGATGAAATTATCCCGCGCTGCTGTTTTGACATTTGGCGTACGTCTTTTTTTTTTAATTGCCTGTAATTGGAGAGAAGACATTTGTCGTAGAAATGTTCATCTGACTGCTTTCGTCATGCTCTGGTTACGAGACATTGGAGATTCTCAACTAAAGCAGCGTGATCGAAGACTTGTGGAAAACACATTACATAATGACTACATCGACCCCAGCTTTGTATGCTTGTGGCGTGATCTTCCTCAAGTGGCATTTTAAGTCAACTTCTCGACGTCATAATCAGCCAACTTGAACTCTTACATTAGCGTGAGTTTCTAACAATACTTGCAACAGTTCAAAAACAATAAGATTTAATTTGTTGTATTTATCTTCTTTTTGTATGGGTATTTGATTCTTCTTATTATCAATTATTCAAAATTTATCAACAACGCAACCCCCTCTCCTTCGGTGCAAGCTCGTTTGTCAAGACACACTCCTCCCATTGCTGGATTACTTTGCAAATAGAAAACACACACGTTACTATGCCCCAGACGCTATCCATCAGAGGTAAGTATGGACAGTGTCAGTCGATGGAAGATGCCTTAGTGGTTAGAGTGACTAATCCAACCATTTACAACGTCTGAGAGAGGTGTTTAAGACATCACATAAAATGAATACTGACATCATTTTTGTACTCTGAAATAGTCTGACTGCAGTTGTATTTTACATACGCTTGTCTCAAAACAGGAAACCGAGTGAGATTAGACTGTTGCCTATCTATCCATTTGGAAAAACTGAAAGCTAATCAGTTCAAAATAGTCAGCAGTAAAATTCTACTTCAGCGGTAGATCGAAAAAGATACAAAATTACGCATCCTCCAAAGGCCTGCGTGCTTCTTAACGACGATAAGTAGACGCGTTACTATCAAGATACTTGGTCTTTGCACAGCGTCAAACGTAAGGGTATCTAGCCCTGTCACGCTGGGAATAAAAATACGATAAAAATTATTTACTGTTAAATTGGTGGATTTTAAATTTGACCAATAATGATTAGCTACAACATCACGGTTTAAGTCAAAGGGTCTCCATTTGGCAAGAAGTTACAGATGAAAATAGCATAAACTTCCTGATCGCATTTTACGGTGCTGATTTTATGTATACCAGCTTGAAATCCAATTTGTTTGCCTTGAATGATTTTAATCCCGAAAACAGTGGACAGTGAAGATGCAACTTCCCCCAGCAATGCTGATTTACCTAGATGTTGACTTATGAATAGAGAGGTACTTAAATCTGTGCTTTAATCAGTTGATAAGATTACGTGAGCTCTGCCAGTGAGTGTGTCTTTGAAGTTTCAGTGAGTGTCTTTGAAGTTTCATCACAATTGACAATGTTGCAGAAGAAACATCCCTTTGAGGTTATTTGCGTGTAACAAAGTCCGTTTTAAAGTGACCGAATTCAGAGGTCTATCTTTTATTCGCGATTCGTTCTTCCCCGATAGCGCTTTGCTTTGAGCCTTTGCTGTAAGGGAGGGGTCCGGAACGCCGTGGAAAACTATTTCCGTGGGAATGGTATGGGCACAAAAGATTGATAAAGTCTGTGACGACCGAACTGTCCAGGAATAGCACCTACTTGACATGATTGTCGACATGGTTTCTCAACATCCGTGCAGAAATTGTCACGTCAAAGTGTACTAGATCATGCGAAAAGAATTCAGCAGTAGATTGAGATTGTCAGTACGAAAGGTTTCGTCTCTAAGTTTTTCAGGGGTTTATTTACAATGACGTTATCATTCGGAGATATATACATGCTTATAAACACGTTAATGGTTGTTTTCCTTTGTTTAAAGTTGAGTGTCAGTAAGAGTATACTAGATGTGCCGATGTAAGTTCTCACGTTGACAAACAAGCAACAAGCAAACAAACAAACAAACAAACAAACAAACAAACAAACAAACAGACAAAGTAGAAAGAAACAAAGAAATGCATACAGCAGATTGATTTCCATAATATATAATAATAATAATAAACTTTATTTCGAGAACCAGCTCATATGACACACTAAAAAGACTAAAAAAAGAGGGACTAAAACAAACCAACAGAGCGACAATTTAAAAGCAATCTCTGTACAATATTTTCCAAAAGCACTATTAAGACGCACATACATAGACAACGCAGCAGCAATTAATGGATTTTCACTTTTTCCAATCTTAAATAAAACCTGGAACGCAAGGTGCGTTGCTTGCTTTCAAAGGGCATGATATTATTATATACAAAAGTATCCGTAATACTCAATTTTCGGTCAACCCGTAACAGAATTCTGAAAACGTTGTTGTATGCAACTCGGACATCATTTATGCACTTTTTCGTGAAAAGACGCCATAAATGCGAACAATACATAGTACAATATGCTTGAAACAAAGTTATTTTGACTGGATAGGAACAGTTCGAAAATTGACGAACAAGAGAATTGGCATTGATATAAAACGACCTCATCTGACGCTTCATGTCGTCAATATCGTTACCCATACAATTCAAAATTACTCCAAGGTATGAATGCTTATCAACAAAAGACAAAATGGTATCATTAAGGTAAACACTGGGATATGGACAATTTTAAGCCGATCTGGAATAACGGCAAGGCACTTCGATTTTTTCGGATTAAAAATAATATCGTGAATAACAGCATAACTAGAACACGTTTTCAAAAGGCTATTGAGACCTTTAACAGTTGGACAAATCAAAACAATATCGTCAGCATATAACAGATGGTTAATGCACATACCACCAACGTGGCAACCAACTTTTGTATTGGTGAGCAAATTACTCAGCTTATCAATATATACAGAAAAGAGACGGGGAGATAGAATACCACCCTGTCTAACACCATTGTGAACAGGGAAACGTTCTGATAAAACAGACCCCCATTTAACACGAAATTCTTGATGTCTGTACCAATAAGTTAAAATTCTAACTATGAAAACAGGTAACCCTCTATCAATTAATTTTCGAAATAGTGTCCAGTGGTTCACTCTATCGAACGCCTTAGTGGCGTCTAAAAAGCAAAGAAACACAGGGCTATTGTGCCGATTGTAAAAATCAACAATTTCTTTCAAGAGGAAACACACATGTCAGTTGAGTGATTTTCTTTGAACCCGAATTGGTGATCAGAGGTATCAAGCAACCTGTCACATTTGTTAAGAATCAAAATTTCATACACCTTGGAAATAACTGTAGCGATGGCAATTGGACGATAATTACTAGGGTCAGTCACATCACCATTTTTGTTTTTAACAAGAGGGATCAAAGTGGTATCAAGCATACGGGAAGGTAATACCCATGAACATGTGAGGCAGTGAACAAGATAGAAAGGAGAACATTAAGACGACGATGTGCATATTTCAGATGCTCCGCCACTAAACCATCGGGTCCAGAAGCTTTGCCACTTGCTAGCCTAGAAATACACTCACTGATGGCAGTTGGAGAAGTAATCATTTCATCATCAAAAGTAGTTATAGAAAAAGTATCTTTTACATAGGATTCATTACTACAGTTTGAAACAGACGATAGTAACTCTGCAAAATGATCACGCCACATATTCGCTATATCAGTATGCCCGTTGCAACCTCCAATAGAAGAAGACAAAGGTGCAGACTTATTTTTGCTACTGGCATTTTTCCAAAATTGCTTGACATTTTTATTTGAAAGATTGTCAGCCAGAGCATCCGCTCTCATCCTGGACTCGTTATCTCTGCACATTTTAAACATAAATTTGAACTTAGCACGAGTCTTTCTCATAAGATCGAAATATTGTCATGTGCCTGTGCAGACAGAATAGGATATGTCCTTGTGTGACCGAGAAGCCCCCGAGAAGCAAACTGAGGATACGCAACATTATTATGGACCAACTCTCAAACAAAACGGTTATTATTTATAATACATATGTAGATTGCCATGATTATTCTTGATCTTTAATAACCATGATGTCATTTTTAAAACCAGACTACCGACTCTTGAGGATTGGGGAAATTCGCACCTTAAAAGTAAAAGACCTAAACTTTTGCTCAAACTTCAATGAATCTTTCAACCACTCTCTTTCCAAATCAAGAATAAACATCGGGATCAACGTGCAAATTTTGGACTAGAGAAACAAATTATCCAACCATGGATTTACCGATACCGATATTTGACATTCAAAATGGCCGCCATCCCTGTGTTAACTCTTTGGAGAAAAATAAAATTTTCGAATTTCGAAAAACTATGCCGGTGACAAGTTTTCTTACACCAAGAGCTTTAAAATGAACCCCCACAAGTGGTATATCAGAGGCGCGTTCTACCATAAAAGTGTGAGAGTCCGAATATCTGTCCCTGGGGCGGATTCACGGCAGAAGAACAGTGGAAATCGACTAGTACTCGCTCCCAGAAACATACATACTTCTCTAAAATCACTCTGTGTTAAACGTCAATTTTTACGTCCATGCTTGAACTAACAATCGTGTTGCCATGGCCCCTTACGAACAACCACACATGCCCTGTACTGCATCTTTAATATGCCAATGACTCATAAAGCACGTAGAAGTAAATAGCTTCAGCATTTACCCATCGTTAATTTCAAGCCGGACAAACTGTCATATACACTGACACGACAGTAAATGCGGTCACGTGTCAGTTTCCGTCCCTTTGCAGCCTGGGTTCATGTTACCGTGCCAGATTACAGATACTAGTAAGAGAGGGCACCTAATGCCAGATAAGGATCGACATTTTGGCCCTTTTAAATTTTCACATATTAGAAGTAGTTGTTTTTGTTCATTATAATCATCCACTTTTCCATTATTTGCCTTCCGCCACGCACAGCCACCTGTTGAAACAGTCAGCAATGACGTCGTGTTGTCCATCTAAACTCCAGCTTATCGCAAAGCCAGGCACTATAGCAGAGTTCCGAAATCAATTCACCGACGTCGCGTGAGGTACGCAGCAAAACTGTTAAATATATGGACAGAGGTTTCCCAAAAGATCAGAACAGAAATAGGTTTAATATGCATGCGCGGAAACTGCTGTGTTAAGTAGGATTCTTTTATGCGTAGGGAAAATTCTTTAGACTTTACTAAGCAAGATAAGCTTTTCCATACCAGTCAGAGATAATCGTGAGTCTCATTGCTGTATCGCCATGCATATACGCAAATTCCTGAGAGCCCTGATCGATAAGAATATCATAAACGGAATCGTCACGCCTGAATGTGAAAAGACCTAGAGGCTATTCTCCCGCATAATTTTTTACGAAATAATATCGATGCAGATCATATTTACTTGTTCTAATCAACTCCTACTGGCTACAAAGCATCGTAAACCTTGTAGAGTTGCGATCCGATGTAGTTTAGATCCATGAACTGGCACTTGTTCCCACTGACGAGTTCTCTTATTCTTCTGCACACTGGAAATATGAGAGAAGGGAATTTAGGCTAGATAATACCATTCTGCCCTTTCTATGTTAAGTATTGAGCTAACCTTGTAGAGTTGCGATCCGATGTAGTTTAGATCCATGAACTGGTACTTGTTCCCACTGACGAGTTCTCTTATTCTTCTGCTCACTAGAAATATGAGAGAAGGGGATTTAGGATACATAATATCCTTCTGCCCTTTATTAAGGCACGATACAAATATTAAAGCACCAGTTCTGTAAATTCAGAAAGACTTGTTTAATGATGGATTTTAACCGCTTCTTGGCAGCCTGTGAAGATATTTGCACTGTCTAAACCACGTTGTGTATAAATATCCGCTCCAGACATATATTTCATTTGTAATAAGCCTCAAAAATGAGTTAAAAAAAAAAACTTTTCAAAATCCGGTCTGCAGCTTGGATTCCTTTCTATTATCATGACTGTACATATGTACATATTTGATTGATTCGGAAGTGGGAAAGGTCGCTGTATTTGACAAATCTTCCCTGCGAGCTGTAGCAAGTGGTCACGTGACAGGGAAGGAAAACGAAAGCACCATACATAACTCAGATGAAAAAATTCAGGTCGGCACATTACTCGTTATCTATCGTTTAGGATATCCAAAACCATCTTTATCGTGTAAGTATTTGACCCGGTGTCACCTCAATTTGACTCGTATATGCTTTCAATGTCAAAGCAAACATGCAGACAACATTTCAGCCGATTATTCATTGAATCATTTACACGGGCCCTGCTCCTCCTCGTCCGAAAAAAATGTGTGTGAGAACAAAAAGTTATAAAAGGCATTTCAAATATTACAGCCTCGATGAGATATGCTTCTGCATTATTTTAAAATCATATCAATAACTTAGGACCTTTCAACGAGGTTTTCAAGCCAACGTTTTACTCTGAAAACCTTCAAGATTTGAATAAATGTTAAAACATTTTCAATCTCACTTTTTTCTGTGGTTGAAATGCCAGTCACTGATACAAACTTTGTATAATATCACTACGTACGTGTGACATATCAACCGAAATGACAGATGTAAAAGATAGCATTTTAGTCAAAGTTGAAACGTAAGGCAGGTGACTACTCATGATTATTTAATTGTCAGTCTATTCCGTCGACTTGCATGTAGTAATGGAAATTTCATTATAATGTTGTCATTTTCTTGAAGCGTAAACAACTTAAGACGCGATGCGAAAAGCCATCGTCAAAAATGTATTCAAAAAGTAGTAACACCATGTTAGATTTCGAGATAAATGGCACAATTTTTCTCTCTGTTCAAATGAACCTGAGAAAGATGCTGACTCAGCCATTTTTTGTAGTTCATTCCAGAACTATGTCACCGTACGTCTTGATTGCAAGGTCGGCAACCTACTTGTTTCTTTATAGATTTGAAAGCCATATGCGAGGGAAATCTGCGCCGCAAATCTACGTAACAATGCTTAAAGGTATACTGTCACCTGTTCCAATTTTGCCAGAGTTACTATGGAAAGAGAAAATCTAACCAATCACAGATTTTAAGCGGGTGGACGCTTTTTAAAAACAGCGCCCCCACAAGGGCATTTTGAATACCATGGAACGCCCCTTTGACCATATATGGGCATAGTTAGATTACAGGTGAATGTATACCTTTAAGTCTTAATTCACGCCTTAAATCTTTGTGGGTCAAAGTGTATCATAAAGCAGTATGACCTGCATACAATTCAAGCGTGCGATGTATTTCTATTCTGGGTAACTCACAACATAAGATGGGAACACCAATTTTTCTCATCACATTTCTTATCTTTTCAGTGCTACCTACAGTAGTTGCAATCATATAAAGATGACACTATTTCGACTTGCGGAAGCATGTTACTCCCAGCGACAGTGTGTGGTTGTCAATTGCAGTCGGTGAAACTAGGATCGGTAAACCGCTGTAAGCTCGGCTTCTAAAGAAAACTTTTACAGATTGCGCCTCGGAGATGTATGTTTTGGACTCTAGACACTTTATAATACTTTTCTCTGATTTCTGCTGTGTGGACTCATTTTTACAGTCTTATTTTTGTGAAATCGAAAATTTAACATTTTCCCATTAGACATAAAACAGGGCATAGCATCAATACAAAATTACAGGTATTGGTGAATTGTATGGCACCCCTGGTATTTAAGCCTGATTATGGCAGAGAATTAAAATGATTAAGATTTTCGTTGAGGAAAGTTTTATCGAAAGTTGTGAAATTGCAAGTTTTTGTTTCGAAAAAAGTAAATTGTGGCAAGTTCCTGGACCACAGTTTTACCTTTGACAGATCGAACTTTGACAGATCAAGCGAATAGTCTGTAATATCCCGTGAAATCGGGGTCAAAATCTAGTGTCAAACTCAAAATCGTGATGGTGGCAAAAAAGAAGTCAAAATTCCACATTTTATCAACATTTCTTTGGTCAAAAGTCTACATGTGAAACCGCGGTACATACGTGTATACTTTTCCTTTGGCAGTCGGGGACATCAAGTTTTTCAGAACCACAAAGCCTGTATGTTTGTTTCTGTAGTTCTGTACATAATCACAATTAGGAAATTTATTTCCTCAAGACCTGTCAAAAGAGTACAGTTGCTGGTATCTGCAAGAGGTAATTTACATTACCGCTAACATAGCTAATAAACACCTAGGTCCTGAAGACATGAGTGGCTTGTTGAAAAATCTGACTCGCCGTTTTTTTGTGTGTGCATGTGTTTTTTATGTCTAGAAATATGAAATCCCCTTGTTAAAACATCATCATGAACTCGTACCCCCTAAAGTCGTTGCGTGTTATGAAGTGTGCCATGGGTGTAACTCGGATTAAGAAAGGATTTCCCCTTGATCAACAGGTTTCAAAAGTAACCCGTCTCTGAACCGGCGGTTTTTTCAATAACTGAAAATCCGTTCCGTCCTGGAATCCAGTCATTCGCACCTAAAAGCAAATAAATACCTAGCATTTCCGTAATCCTATTGTTAATAGAGTTACCACATTCTTATTCCACATGAAAAAGGAAGAGCTCAAACCATGTTATATTTTTGTACGCAGCGTGCACTGTTGGAAAGCAAATAATCATTATTAAAATATAGTTTTTTCATTATAAAGCACCGACTGAGCATCTGTAATCATTAAATTGCTCTATGCAACTTCCCTTGTGATCTCAAGAAGCTTTTGTCGGAAGTTTTGGTAGTATTGTAACTCTTTAAATATATATACACATAAATCATGTAAATCACACACACGGACAGATAGACACATACAGACACAGACACATATACACAGACTTGTAACAGACTCAGACAGAAACAGACACAGACAGACAGACACAGACAGACAGACAGACAGACACACACACACACACACACACACACACACACACACACACACACACACTATATATATATATATATATATATATATATATATATATATATATATATATATATATATATATATATATAGGTATAGCATGGCTGTTGTCGCACAAAAGATTCCGTCGCTCGTAGGTAACTTTATCGCTGCAGTATTGTGTCATTCAGCAAGGCACTTTGAGCCTAGAAAAAATATTGTTTTTTCGATAAGTTAAACGGACCAACCCAATTTAAACCCTGCGATTCTAATCTTATTACCTATTTGCAGGAAAACCGCGTGTTATTTGGTCAAAAGTTGAAATAAGCTTAATTTCATTTATGTCATACAATCCAACATTATGATACTATTTTCTCTGACGCAAGCGTGTTCTCTGTGACACGCGAAGAATTCGATCACAATCCCAACAAAATATAGATCGAATAAGGACATGCATCTATAAGAAGATGAATATCGGATGTAATGAGTTGTAAGGAAAATCAAAGTCGGTGCAATTTGCTATATTTCCCTGTGGTCCTTGATTCGATGTAACCAACATTCTCTTTGGAGAAGAGCACTCTCAGAGTCGCTGAAACAAATTTCCGACAGCGCTGGGATTTTTAACGATTACCATGCAACAAACGACGAAAGCTGCGATGGCCGACCACCGCACGATGTTCGGGAATTGTAGTGTGTTTCTTCGAGTAAATAGATTAACACAATATAATTATTTCAGGGGATTAAAGACCCTGACAGTTTATCTCAAGACAACTATCAAAGTAATCACACACTGCAGTGCGACTAGATTTGTGGATTAACAGTGAAAAGATCGAAACAGCCAGGTCAAAAAGATCGAAACAGCCAGGTCAAATTAACATTTGAAGGTGTTAAGATAATACACGCCCCGAAATTGATAGATACAAAAATTTTGCTTAAACTTACGGTAAGGAAACTTTAAATCATTCCTTTCCGAAATCAAGAATAAAAAATCAGGGGTGACCGTAAAAAATGTGTAACTAGAGAAACAAATTACCCTTGGGTAATATTTAAGGGCACTTGAAATTCAAATATGGCTGCCATTCCTGTGTTAAATCCGCAGGGAAACTATAATTTTCGATATTTACAAAGTTACTGACAGGTATTGTAAAAGTTTGAGAGCCCGAAGATTGTCTCCGAGGCACATTCTACTTAAAGGTAGATTCGGACTCTCAAACTTTTTCAATTCCTTTCTGATCTAGCACTTGTAGGGGTTCATTTTAAAGCCCTTGGCGTAAGGAAACTTTTTACCGACTTAGTTTTTCGAAAATCGAAAATTTTGATTTTTCTCCATAGAGTTAACACAGGGGTGGTAGCCATGTTGAATTTCAAATATCGGTAAATCTTGAGTAATTTGTTTCTCTTGTTCAAACATTTGCACGGTGACCCCTGATTTTTATTCTTAATTTTGAAAGAGAATGGTTGAAATATTCTTTGAGGAAAGTTTGAGCAAAAGTTTGTTTTTCACTTTCGAGGTGCATACAACCTTAAGGTGATATGCGCCTCAAAAGTAAAAGACTTAAACTTTTGCTCAAACTTTCCTAGGTGAAACTTTTGACCATTCTCTTACCAAGTCAAGAATATAAATCGGGGGTCACCGAGCAAAATTTGGCACTAAGGAGACAAATTACCAAGGATTTCCTGATATTTGACATTCAAAATGACCGTTATTCCTTTGTTAATAACTAACTCTTTTGGGGAAATAAAATTTTAGATTTTTGAAAAACTGAGACGATGAAATCCCTGTACCATGTACATACTAATATTATGTGGATATCATGAGAATACGTGTATACCATGTGGATATCATGTGGATGTGTTGATATCATGTGGACATCATGAGTATTCAGATCGTCTCACAATGTCATGCCATTTTTGGAACACCAATTAATTATAACTGTGTTCCTTTGTAGAGACATCAATTTGATTGCAACAACTGCAACAACAACAACAACAACAACAACAACAACAACAACGACAAGTAAGTGTTCTTCTATTTTATTAGAAATACCAACACAAACAAGACCAAAAACCAAAGTGTTGAGTTCCTTGTGCCCTAACTATAGTTACATAAATGTTACTGAACGCCCCTCTATAGCTAGGGTATGGAATGCACAACATAGGTGGCAACACAGTACCAATATCGCAATTTTTGTAAGGGTAAGTTTCCGAAAGTCTCACAAATAATTCCGACACACCATGAATTTTATAAGTTAATCGCCGAACCGTTAACGCGTTTATAAAACAGCAGATTAGATACATTTACTGATTTTTGAAGTTCAAAACGACCACCTTTTTCTGCGTTAGATATTATATGGGAACAAATTACAATTCCAACTTTCGGTAAACTCGAGACAACGGGAATTAAATATTCTCTGCAGGTTTCAAAAACGATTCTAAAGAGCCTGTACAGGAGGGAAAAAACAAAATGGCATTTTGAGAGTCTGACACTGTATGCCCGAGGGGTACTCTGTCTGACGGCGTGGTGATAGCAATTGAGGTATAATTTGGTACTGCCGGTCTTTTCAGCAGATGAGACGTGACGTCGCCCTTGTCCCTAACATCACGTCAGTGATGTAAAACAGCAGTGTTTTGTGGGTTAGATTCGTATCATATCAACATCAACATTATTCTGCAAGCAAATTGATCCTTCAAAGGGAAGAGTGAAATTCGAAGTCCAATACCTGGGATGAGGACCATGTAGTAAATGACACATATATAAACTGTATAAAGTGCACATACCGGTCATGAAGCGTGCCTAAGGCAAAAATGCTACCGGTAGTCTTTAAATAACACAACAAATGAAAGGGGTTCAATACCTACTTTACTCCCCTTTTGATAGAGAAACGTTTGCGAGCTATTTATAGATAACCACCGATTAGGGGCGTGGTGATATTCATCTCCGGCCCCGTTTTCTCATCCGGTTTTAACAAAACAACGTTAACGGTCCGTTTAAATAGTCAACAACTCAAAACAAATGGATTTGCAGTCACCGCTTGCGAATCTTGGAGGCTTACTTTCGCAGCTAGTTTGCTGGTCATCATAACTTTAATATTTGGGTGAAAGCCTCAGACCGCAATCCCTGGTTCTCGCATTAATTTTTGTCGACATTGACAATTTACATAATGTTACTTCTTTGTTTCCAGGGAAAGTTTATCATTATATGCTTATTCAGTTTGTTTTAGATAAAACTTCTGTGCTTTAAATGAGGCGTTACGTTTAATAAAGCACTTTATTGCTTTAAAACCTGTGTTAAACGGGAAAAGTTGGGCTTTATGTCGGATCAGATTTTTGCAAATGGTTGGATGTGACAATGAAGGGGAAAACGTTGCATCTGAGTGTCGCATGAGAAATCTTCCAAGCTAACGTCAGCATAACTAAAACCGCTGCTTTTTGCGAAGGAATTCTTAGAGCATACAAGAACCATAGCAAGGACGTTTTGTACGCCGAGCGCGCGGTAAAACTCGAGTTTTATTCCTCGGCGTATGGTCTTTCCCCGCGCCCCAGTGTGAGCCAATGAAGGCAGCTTGTGTATTGCCGAAACGTTGATTTGTGATGAATGAAGATCTTTTGACAACTCTAGATCGGTAGAACTGTCAAACTCTCCCACTTTGAGTCAAAGCGCGATGGTGAAACTGTCACGGAAAGTGGGCAATCCATCCAACTTCCTAAAATCACGGTGTTTTTTCTCCATCATCACGGTCCGTGAAAACAGGAAAAGGGTTCACTTCTTCCGAAACCTTGTCAGTGAAAGAATTAGAATATTCTAACCGCATACTCTAAACTCACAAATAAGGTTGAGTTTTCTGTACTAGAACCGGTTTAAATACACTAGTCTGGTGTAGGTACTTGAATCTCCCTGCTCTATTCAGCATTGATATGGCTAGAACAGCTGTGTATCGTGATATTCTCTGCCATTTTTGTAAATTTTGAGTCTCTAATTGCCTCCAATATTTCTCAAAAAGCGCGTCTTTATCGTTGAAAAGTCCCGGAAAGGGGAAGGAGCATCGATGCCCAACTATCCTTGGAGTTCCACCTACCGGACTTTTTGGCCAAAACCGAAACGCAAAGCGAAGGCATGTTCACTTCAATTGAGGGCTGGATCCATGGAATACATCAAACTCAGTAGACATCGATGACTGGTAGAGAAACCTTAACGAATGCGATATACGTGCATAACACGGCATCTGCTATGAAATGAAGGCTTTTATTACAAAAAAGGCTGTCGGTTATATTTAGCCCGATTACATGTAGGCCCAGACACACTTGTAGTGAATGAATGCACTGCAAAGTGAGACAGTCGAAGTCATTCCATGGATATATTTTTACTTCCATAATCATACTTGTAGGAGTCGAACGAATGTTCGATGGATGAACCCCACAGTGATTCGCATTTCTAAGCTCACGTATTCGTGGTGATACCTGAGCCAGATGTCTGCGCGTGAATCCGTGACCGACGCACTTATCCCTAACTCTTGACTGCGATACCGGGAGACGAGAGAGGGCGCTCTTTTACCACTCCCCCTTGTACTCCTGCAACCAGACGCGTCGTCAAACGCATCCGGCAAGGTGATGTGAATGTCGGGATTAAACCTACCGTTGTGGATTTATTCGTATCGTGCATCACCCAGGTATCCCATGCATCTTAATTTTGGTATGATGGGGACTCTCCTTTCCGGTGACCATAGAGATATTGTGCTCTCTGACGAGAAAACATACGACTGTCACAATTGGCTAAAATCAGAAAGAAATATTCTCTTCTTGTCTGTGGCAAAATGTAGTGATTTACAACCCTGTTTTCTTTTTTAAAAAGTCAACTGGAAGAGAGTAATTCAACGTGTCCATCCCAAATTACAGACAGGTTTACGCTCACTATTGATGACAATGGGTAGGGAAAATGGTTGTCAATATGTACTAAATTGTCTCCAAAATAAATGATTGACTACAACTATGTGCATTTGGCAATATAAATTGTGAAAGGTGTTTTCTAGGATGACAGAATGTCAATATGATTTGCAGCAGAACTGTCCATGCTACTGTTTTATGCTAGTCACCTCTGACAGTTCAAGTGTGTAAGCCTAAGGCAGGGGTGCCACACTTGTGCTTGAAGTTTGTCATGCCAGCTCTCGTAATAGGGCACAGTAGTACATGAAGAATTAAAGTACTTTACGAAGTTACTTATCAATATCATTCTTGTCATAAGGGTTTTTAAGTGTAAACTTTTGTTTTTATTTGAAAGATTGAAAATTTTTCATTTTTCAACTGAGAATAGAGTTAGTCTAATAAGGCTTTAAAAGTCAAAGGGGTTTCTCAGGTACAGCAAGTCACAAGATGATATATGATAACACAGCTTGGTGTGTAGACAGACACTAGTAGTATAAAGACTTCCACACTCACACACACCTCTTTTCTTTATCAAAAAAAAATGTACCTTTTAAAATCCTAACAATGAGAATGAAATTGTCCAAATTATGTTCTTGTATTTTTTCTTGTTCTATAGTGACCACATCAAGCCTTTGTGGTCTATCAAATGCACAGTTGGACAATAAATAATTTTTATGACCTTGAAGGGACATAAGCTGTAACTTGTGGCAAGTTTTTGAGTATTCAGCTTCCGTGTATCAACTACCGTGTCTGACCCTAATCCGTTTGTCATGCTGAAATTTCGAGTATTCTTTTTGTCAACACAGCTTGCGTGTAGTGATCATTGTTTATTGTTTACAAATGAATTCTAATCCAGACTTGAATACAGTTTTCAACAATAACAATGGAGATCATACTCATATAGGTTGTGTTGATATGCTAAATACTTGACATTAAATAATAGTTTAGGGATTCAATGCAGAAAGTGTAGGAAAACCACAAAACAGAAGTTCTGAAAAAATAGCCAAAAGATACAGCCTTTGGAGCTTTAAATCATGTTTGTGATTGTGTAGTTTCACTTTGTGGCGGTGAAAAAAAATGCAAAATTTTGCTGGGAATTATCCTAGTTATGGGGACCATAAAGGGCAGAATTCAGTGAACATGGCTGACTGGTACAATGTGTTTTGATCAAGCAGGAAAATTGATACTGACAAAAGTACCAAGATGTGCAGTCAACATTTGCTGCTGCTGACCGAGATTAACACAAATTTTATTCATGCATACCTTTTAAGATCTTTTGGCAAGTGACATTTAGGATTTCAGTCGGAACATTGGTGGTAACAAAATAGCAATCATCAAAGTCCTGCCACTGTAATTTTTTAAGTATGGTCATTTGCACGTTGATGATAAAACTGGCTTATCTCTTGGAATAGGCCATATTTTCAAATATTAACCCTTTGAGTGCCAAAGTCGATTTTTTTCTGCCTTTATAAAATGTAACCAAGACAAATTTTTTCAGAGGTTTTCCAACTTTTGATTAAAAACTGTAGCAAATGAATGTAATGTCCATTGAGTCAAAAATTTTCAAAAAAAACTTACACAAATTCATAAAAAATTGGTATAATTTTACACAAAAATTTTGGCGGGAAAAATTACAGCACTCAGAGGGTTAACACATGTCAGTAACACTGGGTGATCACCATGTAAGCAACAGTAACTCAGTTGACTTCATAAAGCCAACATTATACAGGCCTACTAGTTCAACATTACAGACTTACACGAAGGCAACTTTTAATCCAAAGAAATTTTTATTCAACATTAAAGTCATAATTGTTGGTTGAACAATCTCTCTCATTTAAAATTTCTAGCTATACTGGAAAACTTGAAAGCTCTAAAAGCGTACATTAACAGAATTACCTGTGCCTGGTACAAAAAATTTCTAACCATATTATACAATACACTACGAGAAGCACAGGTTTTTTTTATAACCATAATACTGGAAATTTTTTTATCTACATTCATTTACAACAAATGTATGAAAAAAACCAACAGATTAACAGGAGATGACTTGAAACAGAAGATGAGAAACAATGATAGCAGAGTGAATCTTTGTAGCAAAAATAAAATCAAACCTTTTGATATTTTAGTTACGAATATACCTTTCCTGTTTATGACCCACTGAGCTGCTGACAGTCAATCTGTATTTTATAGTCCCGTTTGTCAGCAAGAGTGGAGATTAGTGGACCCAGACACTTTTCAGTATCTATCCCTAATAAACTAGAAGATCATCAGGGTACAGGAAGCAGCACATAGTTACATGCCCTGGAAAAGGCCCATTAAACTTGTATTCTTAGTTGTTTCCTCTTATCATCACTCATGCAAATGTATCTGGCTCACTTTTGTGCCCCTCCAGCTATACTAACGCCATTACATCCCTACCCTCCCCCATTAAAAATATGCATTCATGTCAGCCTGTTATGGACCAACTTAGCCCAAGCTTTTCAACCATTTTGAACTCTCAATGCACTAAAGGCTGATTGATCTTATCAGCCCATTGGCCCAATTCACCCAAGCATATGCCAAAGTTGCATCCAATGGGTTGTAGCTTTCACCCTTATCAGGGACCCATTTGTGCAAGCTTTCTTTGAAGCATGATTCCTGTGGTAGAATCAAATATTCAGCTTTCAACTCATCACAAACCACTAGGGTCATCTTTAAGCCCATCACCCCCTACAAGGCTATGCTTGCAGCCAATCACAACCCAAAAGCCTATACTTGCAGCCCATCACAAACCACTAGGGCCATACAAGGCTATGCTTGCAGCCAATCACAACCCAAAAGCCTATACTTGCAGCCCATCATGTCACAACACAAAAGGTCACACTTGCAGCCAATCACAACCCAAAAGCCTACTCTTTAAACCTATTGAAAAACCTTGCTGTCAGCTCCCACCTGTACCTGCCATCAAACTTGCATATCTCTGTGTCACAGCTGTTCTCTGACATAATAACATAACTATGTCTATGTAATTTATCGATCCACATGATTTTAAGTCAATAATGAAAACTTCTGTGTTTAATAAAATAAAATATCTGGAAAACAGAGGACCTTTACGAAGGTGTGAATCTGCTAGACAAAAAGAATCCTCATAAACTTTGGCACACTTAAGTGTGGTTACCAAAGTAGTGAAAGCACATAAATACCAACCACTTCAAAACAACTGATCAGACTGTTGAAAAAGAGAATGACTGACAGATAACACCTGTGAGGGCGCTGTTATGAACAAGTAATGTCCTGTAAATTTTACGTTTGAATCTTATTTCAGTGACACATGATAACAAGACTACGAAGTTCATAAAAGTGTTAGCTACAGAGAACATCTACTTGCCAGTTTTATGCGGACTTCAGCTGCCATACTTACACATTTCATTTCACAATTTCTACAATGCCCTTTGCTATTATCTGTGTTACCTCATCACCTCAGTCTGCAGCAGACGATTCGTGTATGATAATTAATGACGTTGAAAAATTAAAATTATACAATGACAGGTGAGCAGTGTTTTGCTGATGTTTGGGAACACAGTTGATGTGTTTGGAACACAGTAACAATTTTGCTGTGTACCCTATTTGGACTGCATCAATGCAACCTATGACATCATATTTAAATCCAAACGGTTCAAAGGGTTACAACCAGTATATGTGTGGTGTACCTATTACTGTGGACTATTTTATTTTCACTGGAATTTATTTTAGCTGAAAAAAGATTTTTAATGTTTCACTGTGATCTTATTTTCACTTCTTCTAGTGTGACTGCATGCAAGCTTCACTTGGATTTTCTTTCAGCGGAAAAAGGGTCCAGCAAAATAGTGAAAATAGATTCCAAGTGAAAATAAGTATATTCCACAGTATGCAGTTTATGGTTTCCAGCAAAGATGTCACATTTCTATTCCTTTTCAGTAAAGCTGTTATCCAGTCAATGTCCTTCTGGCAAACTACGTATCTAACTGAAAATGCCTTTTAAACCCGCTGTATACAGCCAATGAAATTTCAGTTAACCAAATGTCTAGCCGATAAGCTTTCAGAACACAAGCCATTTAGCCATTAAAAGTGATAATTTGTTTATCACGGCAAACTACGGCATGATGGTTCAGCAGATATCAAAAAAATCCTCAGAAGTGTTCGTGACCTCTCTAACCGACCTAGCCAATCAGAACTTCAGTTGAATCTTTTCAACATCTGTGAATGATCTCTGAAATTACTCCTCACATGAAAATACAGTGTGAACTTTTTTGATTACTTGACCTTTGAACAAACTTTTCAGAGTGAAAGAAAACCAAAATGCACACTTTGGACCTGAGAGAAGATTATGAAGAATGATGAAAAGCCTTTCAATGAAACACAACTCATGGGATTTGCAGCGCATTTTGAAGCAAATTTGAGTATCTGTTTTGCATTTCTTAACACCTGACACACAAATGAAACCAGACATGAATAAAAGTATAGTGATGTGATATGAACTGAAGTACACTGGAGCCTGTGAAATAACCTGAAACATGATAAGTCAAAAGGCAACTCAGTCAATTTAATACACAGTAACGATGACAGTAAAGTAATTATGATTCTTGTGAAACAGGAAAACACATTCTGGTACACTAAACAAACCCTTTTTCCTCAAAACAAAGACACACTGTGTTTATTAATCACACGTACTATGAGTATATTAACACTGTGTGCTGAATTTTGATGTGTGAAGAAAAGAGTCTACAGGCCAAGGGTGCAATGCAAAGCTCTTGTTCACCATCATAACATCAACTCACTCATCAAGAACTGAATAAAATTTTCACCTGACGGAGTTTCTTGGGGTTTCCATAGACAGGAAGGAAGTGTGGTTTTAGACACACACACTCTGATTGCATTGACAGGATGATTTTGTATGCAATCTGTGCAAAACCACAACTAGGTTGTGTACTTTCTGGCAAAATTCACCCATTGACACTGACAAAGACACAGAGACAGAAGATGAGAACGAGATTGCCAATGTCTCATAGATTTACGGGGATGAAAATTCAGTGGAATGTACATGGGTTGTTACCATGGCAATGACTGCCTTAAAACATACAGAAAGGTAGAGTTATCATGTCTGAATATGTGGGGTATAACATTTCAAGACTACTGCCACCAACAGAAGTCCACTAAACCATTATTTGCCAGCACACTCTGTGACTGAATGAATTTCAGTGTTGTCATGAAGGCAAACAACTTCATTCACCAATGATAGCAATCAGTTGCGAGGACAAAAATGTTAGATTTTCAATTGTTCGAGAGCTGAAGTCTCCCAGACATAAAATTTGCATTGTTGTTGGTAAAAAGTGTCTTGAAATCCACAGTAAAGTGTTGGATTGCAAGACTTACACTCTGTGGCTACTAGTAGATTACCACAGTATCAGCATGTCATAAGACGAGCCTTAATGTATTCATTTGAAATGAACTTCATTCAATCACCATGTCTACATGTCTACATTTCTATACATTTCAGTATCATCATTGTGAAGCATGGTAGGCAGAAATTTGATGGGTTGATAGTTTCTGTCCGGGCTTTTCCCACTGTGGGTTCTTTTGGCTTTGCCTCTGGAATAGATACATCCATTATAACATTCATGTGTTACCACACATATGTAGCATTTTTTGAAGCATCGTAAACCCACTGAAATAGCACTTATCAAACATACACACTTTTTGCAGCAGCTTTGACACCTAGCACGCCTGAGGAACAGCGGGCTGCCATCCTGCTAGTGGAAGATATTGGTACTTGTCTGACAGTGCCCCTCAGGGAGAATAAATACAAACATACCCCCTAAGTTAATGTTCAGTACACTTCAGCCTAGCATGGACCCAGCATTCTTCAGTCTTTCCTGATGAGCAACTTTGAAAGGAAAAAGCAGTCAAAAAGATATTTTTCATACAGTAATAAACACGAACATCTTGTCCATTTTTTCACGTGGACATTGATATCTGTATTCCACTAGTTTTCTCGCTGACATACACAGTTTACATAGGTTACCAAAAGCTTATATATTCATTTTCTGGATTGCTTTCAACATTATAACTTTCTACTTCTTGTTACCATATCTCCGTGACTGTCTTTGCTTATTGTCCTCCTTTTCTCTGGTTTTGACGTCAAACCAAGGCAACTCAAAATCTCTGGGGAAACAAACAGAGTATAACCCATAAATCTCTGGTACTTTTTAATTCTTTCAATGTGCTTAAAAACGAAAAAGACACAAGACTGAAAAAGAATTCTGTGTTTATGAAACAAAAACTGATTGTTATAAGGTAGTTATGAGTATAATAATTCTGCATGAAAAATGCTGTGCACACTGTTACTTTTCAGGAGTTATTTGTTTGGACAACTGGACAAACTTAAACACCATATGAGAGGACATTTTAGTCTGAAACTTCAATTGTTTGTCAGGTTATTCAGATATATCAGAAGTACTGATGGTTTCATTTAAGATGAGCCTACATAGATTAAAGCAGACTACAAGATATTCTATAACGACAACCAATTTCTGGAATTGGTAGTTGACTTGAGCTACCTCAAAAGGAGTTGGTATCAAGCTCTAAATTTTAGAAAATTTAAACATGTTAAGTTTTACATGCATCACTAGCTTCAAATAATAATTTTCACCACTAAGTCCTTGCTGATTGCTAATACTGGTAACAGTTACTTACATTTGCTGCATTGAAGGCAGTGGCTGGTTAAACACAGTTACCGGTAACATTTCATGTACTTCTACACTCTCAACTGGAATAAAATATCACAGACAATTGATTTGGTGGTGGTAGTAGACAGGCTTTCAAAGTAATCTTCTAGAAAGTATACAGCAGGTACTGGTAGTGAAAGCATAAACTGAATCATACAGAACTTACAACAGTAAACTCTCCCATCAAACAGAAAGAAAACAATTACCCCTCCTCCCCTTATGAAAATGGTATGATCCACAAGGAGGACCCCCAACAAGAGGCTCTTGAAACTGCTAAATTACAAGATAATACACATTCTCTTGGCATTTCAAACATCATTGCAGCTTGCAATTTACTCCCATCTATGTTCACTGAGAAATAAAAAATGGCCTTTACTGAGGGGCTATACATACCATCATAAGTATTTGGTCGGAAAGTTGTCAATAAGTCTGTCTGTTGGTCCTTCTTTAGTAGTTTTCTTTCAAGCATTTCATGTTGTCGTAATTCCCGAATCCTCTGTATGTCCCATCGCTTCCGCTTCCTCTCATCTATCTCATACTTTTGGTGTCGTTTCGTAAAGACTTCGTCGTCTAAGTCCTGTGAAGTTTAGACAGTACAAATATTTAAACAAAGCAGATGGCAAATCTAGCAAAAGTACAGATAATATAACTTTTATCTGTGCTAAAATATTGTTACCATACGATGATGAGAATTGAAAAACAATAGTGTTTTTTCTTGGACTAAATTTTCATAAATAGAACTCTTTTGGTAATTTCTTTACAAAAGGTACATGTACATTTGGAGCATTGCAAAAACATGTAAAAGCAACAATTATTTTTTTTGACTACTACAGCACTCAAAAACATTGAAACGACAATACATACATGTAGCCATAATAAATGCACAATTTAGAGGCAATGAATACACTTCCATGGATAAACTCTTATCCGTTTGTTTGAAATGATGAAAAGTTATGATCACCAGAACCTGATCTCAACATCATACCATTCAGGATGTATCCATAATTTATACAATAAAACCAAAATAAGTATTTTATTGAATTTCTTCAAATATGTTTTGAACTGGATGCTGCACATACCTCAGTTCCCTCACTGGAACTCACACTTGTTACAATGTTCAGTCTCCACTCAGGTACTGCAAACAAAGAAAACTGACATTTGTGATTTGGAAAGACATTGCAAAAACATTATTACTCTGCCCTAAACTTATTTTCCGTCTGTCCTTCAGTGTGTGGAGTCCTTTGCTTAGGGTAAAATGTGCATCTTGACAGATAATCAGTCTCTAAAGTTTACGATACTTTTCTGGTCTACCACCACTTGTGGTAATTCATTTTAAAGCTCTTGGAGTAAGAAAAATTTTCAGAGTTTTAGTTTTTCAAAAGTCAATAATTCTATTTTTCCCCTCAGAGTTGACACTGGGAAAGCCGCTATTTTAAATATCAAATATGGGTAAATATTAGGCAATCAGTTCCTCTAGTACCAAACTTTGTACGGTGACCCCTGATTTTTATTGACTTGGTAAGAGAATGGCTGAAAGTTCCATTGGAAAAAAGTTTGAGCAACAGTTCAAGTCTTTCACTTTTGAGGTGCATAATATTTTAAAATCAATGTTAGGGGCAAGAACATTTTCATCCCTGATGTACTCATGGAGGTCAAACTTTACTGTATCATGTCAACATGATCAGGTTTTATCACAATTTGATATCTGATGGGGCTACGTTTCAGATTATTCATTTCTATGAAAATGAAATGGCAATGGTTTATATGAAAAAAATTAACAGTACCAGAAGGGGGGAATCTTTAATGCACCCAATGAACATAAGATAGATGCAAAGACAGAAACTGAAAATGAGACAGAAGACAAGAATAAGAAGCCAAATAAAAAACAATCTCAGGAAGTGATTATAACTCTACTTTGAAATGAAGAATTTAGGAGCTTTTTGATTATTGATTTGAAACACAGCTTGCTTACATAACACTGGTTCCTCACAGCAGGCGACATCAGATAATACAGGAGGCACTCTGTTCTGGCTGACGTAATGAACATTAGTTCGGAATAACTTCTCCTCTTTCTCCTTTCCTTTTTCTTTGTCTTTTTGTAGCAAACTGATTTGTTTTTCTGATTTTGTACTGGACTTTGCTGAATTGGAAAGTTTTTGTGAAGTTGTATGAAATCTTTTACTGCCCAGTGTTGTGCTCTCTTCTGCAGCTCTCCTGTGAAAAAGAGATGAAAATACCATTTATTATTTTTCATTTTGAGATATATACTCTGTGTTAGCGCTGGGTTTCGAAAGCTGTTAGCCACTGTGGCGAATAGTTTCAAATTTTATTAGCCACAGACAAATTTTATTAGCCACACATTTTTACGAAAACAAAGCTTTCTATAATGCTATAATCTCCAATGTCGGTTGCATGCACAAGAATAAACTATCAACACATCAACCTTGTATCCAGTTGTCTTCATTTTAACACTGAAAATTGCTTGATTCTGGACCGCGATGCAAATCGACAGCAGCACGCAACATTGAGACCACGATTAAAATGAACTGCAACACGGAAGGTTGGGACCGCGATGCAAATCAACAGCATGACAGCAACACTGAACGTTCGGACTGCGATTAAAATAGCAGTTTGGTTACACGTTATTGCGTTACATCAGTACACGTAGCGTCTTTGTCACGTCATACAAGACGTCTCGTAAATGTGGCACAGACGTTCGGAACGTCATCAAACGACACTTCTACATGTAGTCTTAATTACGTGTAGTAATTTTTAGATTTTCTTGGTGATTTGCGGGAATTTAGACAGGAAATCTCGTTAAGTACTAGTATGAGTATCATTGTAAATTAGCAAACATCTTTGATATCAGAAAATTCCGTAGAGTTCACCTGAACAAGACGTACGTGCTATGATTTCCTGACATAAATGAAATGTTGTCTAATTCAACTTTCTACCTGAAGCTGTCACAAAGATTTCCGTAAACCACATAAATAACTGTATTAGGCCTACAGAAAATCGGTAAATGCGAAGATACAACGAGCTTGAATAGTCCTCACGTAGAGAAATTAATTGTTTCTTAAAACTTAGACGAATTTCGTATGTTTCTGAAAAAATAATACGGCAAAATCAACCAAAAAAATCACAACTGATCATGGATACGCGTACGCCACTGTGTGCCTTCAGACGTACACGTAATTAGATTGTAACCTCTCTAATGAACAACAACACGGAACGTCGTGACCGCGATGCAAATCGACTACAACACGGAATGCGCGCTGGGATGGCGATTTTTATGAACATCAATACGGGACCAAGAGGACCGCGATGCAAATCGACAACCATTAAAATAAGACCTCGATTAAAATGCGCAACACGGAACGTCCAGACCACGATGCAAATAAATTTCAACACCGAACGTTGTGACCACGATTAAAATGCGTATGTCTGCTGTAGCAAAAGTTTCAATTCTCGCGAGTGTTCGCTTTGCTTGCTGTACACTAGACAAAATGACGTCAAATTTATCGCGAGACTAGGGCTCGATTGCGTCTGCCTGCATTTTCAATTCTCGCGATAGTCATTATGTGCATGCTGTACACTATACAAATTGACGTCAAATCTCTCGCGAGACTTGGCTCGATTGCAATTGCGTACGTACGTCGAGAGATCAATACGGAAGTAGATATATTTTTTTTCGCGAATCGCCGAAAGAGAAGCGCAGATCAACAAAAGACTTAAAAACCCCACGTTTTTGCTTATTTTGCGGAATTTTTTCAACAAAAATCACTTTCGCCAATGTGGCGAATTAGGATCGATTTTTCTTCGCCACTGCTGATTTCCATTCGCATTTGCGAACGTGGCGAATGGGCAGCGCGAACACAGATACTCAAAAATTTAACTGATAAGATTCTTATCCTAAATTGCTTCTCCAAATCTGTATCAAGACACACAGTTTTAATGACCATTCTTTCAAAGTTTTATAATGGCATAGAGGGACAGAAAGCTGATCATAACAGCGCCCTCATGAGGTCAAAATGAAAAGACATCCATAGAACATCTGAAATTACGTGGCTCCTTCAACACAAAAGAAATTACGTATTTACAGTTATGACGTTTCCTAAGGATGATGGACATATCTGCAATCAAACTTTGATTTAAGGTAGCTTTCCACCTTTGCGACGACCTATTTTCAAACGTGAATTTTGCCATCAAGATGTGTACTTTTACCCAAGTATTATATATCACCTGAAAGCTATTTCTATGAATATTTTTGTTTTATCAAGAAAATTAGTGTGCGATGAATTTTTTTGAAGATCTTAGTGAAAGTGTAAAGAAAATGGGTGGTCTCACGTAAAAAAGTTTAAGTCTGAGCGGAGAGAGGCTATTGTTTAGGTGTTAACGGGCAATTGGTCTTCAGAATACTGGCTACAAAACCGTGTCTCAGATTTTTGAAAAAGGCCTTAGTTTTTTTCACATCATTGAGTCAAAGTTTATCCACCGATTAGTCTTACAATGCCGCCTAATTAAGCAGCAATAACTCGACTTTAAAAATCTTCATAAAGAAACTGAGACACGGTTTTGGAGACGTCACCTACTTGACAAACGTCTGTGAAAATCTGGTGAACTTCCGTTCACGCGTTCTCGAGTTAAACTCTTTTGAACGTGCTGCAATGTGACAAAATGCCGAACTGAGAAAAAGGCGATTTAGTAAATTGGTTCGGTTTTTTCCTTTTGAATGGCAATAAACAATGTACTCAACCGACAAAACACTAAAACCAGATAGTGAAATCAAAGTGTTCAACTTCAACAGTATATTCACTCATTGAAATCAGTGTCAACGGTCGAAATGAGGCTAAAAAGGGTGAATTTTGGGAGCGTTGTTCTCTTTTTAGAGCGCAATCTACACAGTAGCTGATGAGTAAATAAAGTTGGGGAGTGCCAGGGAAGGGATTATGCATAATCTGTAGACTGATTAGTTGTAAGGTTTAAATAGAGTATTAACTGTTCGACCTAACTGTCGGAACTGCTACGGCATCTCGATGCCGTCTACACGAGCGCTTGGACTAATTACCTCCATGACAAGCGTACACTACAGTGTAAGTTTATGGCAGCATTCGATTCGACCTCGGAAACGACTCACGGCTGCGGAATGAAAGCGAGCCCGATGGGTGATATAGGGAAAACAATATTGGCTGACAACAAAAATATCTGCGTTTGTATGTGGATGTACATTTGCGGTGTCTGTGATCATGGAGATAAAAAAGACATCTCCATGCTGTGATTCATTACGGTTAGAGTAACCGAGGATTCAGTGAGCAGCCATTTTTAGATCTTCACACGCCTTGAAAACCGATTAACACTAATCAAACTACGAGCATTTCTGAGACAATAGTTCGTCCTCACTCTGTACAGCATTTCTGTGGCTGAAGACCGTTTCTGGAGTCATTTATGCTAAAATGAACCAATCGCCTGTCGGCAGCATAAAAGTCAAAGGAGAGAAGTTGAGAAAACATGAACATAGAGAAAAGTACGTCATTTCATCAAGCGCAAGTTGCATGCGATAGACCGCTCGTCAAGTGTCATACGTCACAGATAGATAACTCTCTGCTGTTGTTCGTATCCAACATGAGTACCATCGATTCCAGGCGAATATGATATCAGACCCGTCTTCATTACATGTAAATCTCAGGATTGGGATGGTGTTTTGCACTGTATTCAAGTAGTTAGCCCGTAAGCGTCTCATTCAATGGTTTACCGACCAATGATGATATGTTGATGAAAACTCAGGGCGATTACGTTATTACGTTGTGACGGTCAAATTCATATTGAAATTTGTCTTCGGTCCTGCAGCATTTTGGCTACTGCCATGATAACTGATAACAATGTTGTCGTGTCCATTCCAATAAAATCATTTGATTCACATTCGTCCGGTGTACGATGAACATTTGTTAGTCGACGTATGTTTTTACCTTGTCAAGGTCGGTTTCTCATTTAGTGGTAGGGTGGTTGCATTGTACGATTATTGGGTAATAACGCGGACGAAATGGGACAAGGAAAAACGAGACCGCGGGATTGACACGACCTCGACGTTATCAGTTCACTGCCATTGTGCCAAAACGTCTGCAAACCAAAGCAGCTATTGTTTTGTGGCGTGCGATTTCTGCATCGCTAGGTATTTTGCCTTGGGAAAATTTCCTGTCGCTGTCTTGAAGCCCATGCAATTTGTTTCCACCTTGTACTTTCTAATCCCAAGTAGTTCCAGTGCCGCGATTTCTGATATTTCATTTTTATTCATCAATTGTTCAACTCACTTAGTATTCTTATCGAACGGACAATGTCGGGTTTCTAGACCTTTTGCACAATGTCGTTTCGGCCGCACAATTTCTGACCCCAAACTAGACGTTTAGGCAACGCGACCAAAGACGTTTCGGCACTACCTAGTTAGGGAACTCGTGCCAAATGTTACAAATCAAAACACTGAGAAGTATAATGTCAGCATTCATATGCTTTAAAGTTTGTGAGAACATGGTGAAAAACCGTGAGAAAAGAGTTTCATATCATTTTCAATAACAATAGCCGCCGACACTGTCAAAGTTTGAAAAGCGGCGCCTAAACGGCACTGTAAAAGTCATACTGGTCAGAACGCAAAGGTCACGCTAATGAATATGACTAGTCTGTCAGTTACTAATAAGTTTGAAGGGAAAAAATAAATCGTAACGGGGGTGTCGAAATGTCTTGGGGCCAAAAGAAGCCGAAACTTCGGCCGAAAGAGGCCGAATGTTGCTTGAATGTTGAAGTGTGAAGGGTGTCTGTTGCGGTATTCAAGTGTTCCCGCTGTCACTAAGGCCGCCAGTGGAACGTACCATTTATGTATACTGGACAGCCTCTCCAAAGATGTTTAACATTACGAAACTTATCCACCACTCCTGGTGCTTTTACAAAAGCACAAAATGTCCCAGATAAAACATTTAGTGCGTGGGCCATTTGTGTAATCTGAAATTGTACCGTCAACAATGTCATAAGTCTGACCTTGTCCGATTGTGTCGATAAATTGTGATCTTTGGGAGCGGCCACCCCTATGAGAAAAATGGTAAGACCCACCTTTCGACGCCTAATTGCCAGGTACACACTATGGTCTTGACCCACGCAGTGAACGGTAGGTGCTAATGGGATTTTCACAGCGTATGTTGTGTAAGTGCATGTGAATACTGTGACGCTGCTTGCTTAGCGTAATCCCCTTGTCAATCAAGACTTAACGGTAGTCTCAAACGCCAAAATGTACACCTGTGCCTCTCGTACATTTTTATTCCAAAATTTCAACCAAAAACAGGAACTTCACGACCAAGATATTCTACACACAAGGAAGATCAATATTATAGGAATACTTTTCAGGGATAAAGAAAAATCGTGTTTTGACTCAAAATACCAAAACAAAGGCGGAAAGCTACCTTTGATTTAAGGAATGAATATAACTCATGAAAAAATAGGTTGTAAATGGGAATGACAAAGTAAAAATTACCTTTTATTTGTTTGTAAAGTTGTGCTTTTTGTCTGAGGTGCTTCTGTTTCCTGAGATTTGTGTCCACTTTTTTGTGCAAGGCTCATCCGCCTTTCCATCCGTTCTAGGCGACATTTCAGCTGAAATGAAAATGGAAAATAAGGGAACAAAAAACACTACCACTGAAAGGATATTAATTTAGAAGATTAATTTTTTTTTTATTCTAACAGAAATTCGTCAAGACAATTTTTTTTAAACAATCCTGCAGTGAGATGCAACATGGATGAAATAAATTAAAGACTATAATAATAATTGTAAAATGCAAGGTTTTAGTGTCAATTCATAGGACACAGGAAACTATAATATTTGTTTGCCGAGAATAAAATTATTTGTATAGCAGCCTTTGTTTTTACATGTAATCATCCTCTGATATAAATATTTCTTTCAAAAGAAACATGTGTTTTTAAAGTATAGTGCTGAAACTAAAACAAATTTCATGAAATGTAACTGGTAATTCAGCTCCAGTGCTTAATGTAAGAACTCCCTAGGTCAGTAAATATTAATGCTAAAAGATTGTCAAGTACACAAATTTTTATTTGAGCAAATGACAGCTCAGCTGTACTTTTTTTCTCTGTTTGTACTGTACAATAATATTAATAGAGACCACATTTCACGAAAACTGTTCATGATGTGTCATAACACATACATACCCACAATAGTTATTTCATAGGAAATAAATTATATGAAAATAACTCTTTTCAAAACGGGGCAAATTTGTTAAGTAACAACATTTTCCGGTTAGTTTGGCCCATTTGTTTGAAAATGAGGCTCAAATATGACAGCAACATTTCAGTGCCCTCACTATTGACCTCTTTATCCGTTTCGCGGTAACATGGAATTATGGGTATTCTAGGCCATTAATACACACACTAGTACAGTCGCACCACCAACAACACATTCCGAACAAATTACATAATAGATATTTCAATTACTGTACTGTCATAACACTTTCAATCAGGGTTTTGGTTATAATCAGTTACTAGTGGCAAGGATCTGAATGTTAGAGAGGGAACGAATATATATTTACAGTCAATGTACCGCATTGCTGTGACAGTGTAAAGTAGTAGTAGCAGTGACGCGGAACTTGTAACACCGGAAGTACTACGTTCACATACCGGAAGCGAAACCTTGTGTGCAGACGTAAATACTTGCGCTGAAAATATACACCCGGCGGTATATAAATTTTCATGGCAATTTTCATTGTATGTCATGCATCAAGTCTAACCAATATATTGTCAAACTGAATTAATTGTTGACATGTTATATATGGGATGGGATTCGAGCGTTTGGCAATCGACCGGTGAGCCCTTTTTGGGAAGGTCAAACCGAACAATTAACTAATTACTATGCAAGCGTCTTCCTTGCTCCTTGACAAGGGTAAAAAAACAGTTGACACAACCATTTCAAAAATATTTCCAAAATTTGGAGACAACAATTAAATAGAAGACGTTTAAAGTGATTGTTTACCGTATCCCTTTCCGATCGCAACGTCTTCGCCTCGCGATCTTTAGCCAGTAATTGGCGTTGTTGTTCTTGGATTACGTCTAAATGAAGAAGAAGCAGTTCTTTCAAATGCTTTACTTGGGATTCAAGCCGCGTCCTGTCCTCTTCATCCTGCAAGTCACGATCGCTGAGCGACCTAGATACGATGCTAGGCGTGCAACGGTCCTTCGAGTTCGAAACGTCCTGTGCAAACGATTTGTTCGTAGTGTTATTGTCACCGTGATTTGAATGGTGGTTACTGACGTTCGAGGGCATCTCGCCAAAAACAGCGGAATTTCTTGACATATTCTTGCGGTGTAACAATGGTCGGCCTTCGATCTTCATACGCTGTGGTCCGATGATTTCCGATTTCATGTTTCCCGGGGCACTGAAGCAAAAAAGGACCAATTTAACATAGGGAATATTTTACCGAATCAATACCTAAAACAAGAACTCGCCATTGTTGAATACTGAGACATACAGACATGTGATGTCGGGGCCGCGTTAGGTCATGAATATTAAAATTTGCCTCGATCGTATGCTTAAGTGTCTTTAACATTTTATTAACCTTCAAACCACTACCAATACGTATTTTTTTATCACAGTTGTATACTTAACATTCTGACTAATATTTTTTGACATTTAAATGTTAATAAGTAGCACGATATGAGAAAACATAACAACTTGTTAATTATTCATCCTCGATCGAAGCAAGCGTGGAGGTACAGATCGAAGTCATGTCTTTTCCGTGGGCTAATGCTCGTCATACTCGGTGGTGCCTGTAGACAACCACTACAACAGGGGTGCTGCACTTGTACTAGCAGCTTCATCTTTCTATCGTTTTTGTGCTGAATTAATTCTTACCGACAAAGAACATTTATTCGTAACGCTATTTCGCAATAACGGCCATTATATTCTTTTATAACACAATATTGTACAACAACGTCTCTGTGGCGCAATCGGTTAGCGCGTTCGGCTGTTAACCGAAAGGTTGGTGGTTCGAGCCCACCCAGGGACGCCATATATTTTTTAGTTGTTCTAACAACATTGAGCAAAATTATGCCTCTTATCTCCACTGAAATTTTCTTTTTATCGATTTTATTAAACGCGCGTCCTATCTATTAAATATACTCGGCCGAAAAAGCTTCGGATAAAGTGCTGCTACAAGTGGAGTAAGAACTTCCCACTCTTTGCTTTGTACTCCAACAACTACTAGTATCTACACCACGAGAATGGAAACACCCACATGCACGGACTAGGAATATATAGTCTAAGAACTATGATATTAATACCGTACCGTATATATATATATAGATAGATAGATATAGATATATATATACTTTTCTTCACGAAGGTTTACAACCACCGCTTGTTATGAACTGCGGCATAGTATTTAAATACACAACTTTGATTGACTACAGCAAAGCCCGAGATTTGAACACAAGTTTTCTATGGCAGTTGGTCAGATAGAGTATGACAACTAGCAGCTATAAAAACAAGCTGGGGTGGAAATGTCGCCATCTCAACGTCTGATTTTAATCTGACTTGGTAGATAACAATTTCCAGAGTAGTTTGTAGGTGAAGAGATTCTTGCTCTTAAGTTTCCTGTAACTGTTTAAGTGATATAAAGTGGCATAGTGGCACAGAAAGATGACACCAGTGTCTATAATAAGAGATGAAAAACCAATAAATAGGAATGCTTGTGAAAGTGACACCACCCATACTCCACTCAGTGAAATTAAGTTTTTTCTTTCTCCAGTGGTTTAATTTCAATACGTATTGCTTTGCTGATGTAATCTTGCACACATAAACATCAGATTCCTTCAAGATACAAATATGATCACAACTCCATACGAAGTTTGTAGTAATTAAAGAGACAACAATTTTACATAAAAACAGACTGCACTTTTTTATATTTAATTACATGAACACAGCATGATTTTCATTCATTTCAAGCCATGTCAATCACCGATAAAACATTTATGATCATTTTGAAAACCACAACAGAATAAAGACGAACCATGGGGTAAAAAGGTGCATACTTTATTTCATAATCACAGCTCCCCAAAAATGGAATTTTGAAGAAGATTCACTATAGAACAAATGTCTCTATTGGCATATGAAAATATGCAAACTGACTGAACAGTACAACAGTTTTAACAAAGAAAAAATTTGCTTACTGGTACTTTTTAGGATAGATTAAACGCAGACTTGAATTTAAGTAACATTTCATAATTTGAATGTAAAGATACATCTATCTTGCTTGATATAATTGTCATCGTACATGAAAGATGATAAGACATAAAATCTATTTTTCGGATATTGTAACAATCAATGTGTCCATGTTCTATGAATGAGCAAAGTGTATGAAAAAGAGACAAAAAACGGAATCACAAAATTTTACATTTGATACAAAGACTGAGTGAGGGGCCAAAAAAATGCTTTTTTTAAAAAATGTGATTAAAGATAGAACTTCTGACATGATGAGCCAATCCAGATTCTGTTTACAATCACGACCGAATATAGACTCAAAAAAGTTCTCCTTTTCCAGATAGTTGCGTGTTCTTCCTAGGTCAAATTAACTCTTCCACCCCATTTCCCAACAATATATCGGTCCACATACCCTACTGAATAAATGGGGATGTGCCATATCTGGTGGGTGAAAGGGCTACACTAATGTATTTTTTGTTTTCTACATACAAAGCTACAAATGGTAAAGACCAAGGAAAAGGAAAGTAAGGAGACCAAGTCATTGCCACAGTCCCTGTAAATATGGCAGTATCATAGTTGCCTGTCACGTATGTATTCCCTGTACGCTACACCTTTTTACAGAGGTATGGGCAAAAACCTTGCAGCATCTTGGTGAAGTCAACAAACAAAGAAATGAATCTGCTAACATCTTGATAAAGGGTACACAAGAAGTTTACTATATTGACCTAAAAAGAACACTGACTGGACAATGGTAAATTTTCCGATGCCTTTGAGAAAATATTGAGTTGTTTCGATCATGCTACTCAAATATCCCACTGAAAACCTCCCGTTTGTTCTTGATAAACTTCTATCACATCATCATCTTCCATTTCCAGCTGAAACAAGAAAAAGACAGCAAACATGAATATTTTACACTTGCTTCCAGCTACAAAACTTTTTGGGGCTTTATTGTGTGTGTGACACAAGTCTAATTCACAAACATAAAATCGGACAAGGACATGTGAAGGGTTAAAATAGTCCTCTGTAATTAGGATATAAAGTTGGTCCTTGCCAACCCTTGGTTAATTGCAGTCCACTAACGGACCTGGACCAGAGTAACACATCCAAACAGATGATTGCAAAGCTAGCTGAATTTTTTGTTGGACTTACTCCCTCTAAAACCCTGACTTAAATTCACCTAACTAAGGTCTGATGTAGGATTATGTGTCCGACCTGGACCACATTAGTATTAGTCCAATACAGATCTGACATGGCATAAGAGTTACACCTGGACTATATTCATCTGACTAAGGTCTGACATAGTGTATGTGTCAGCCCTTGAATAAGTCTGACTCAGGTCTGACATAGTGTATGTGTCAGACCTGGACTAAATTAGTCTGACTAAGGTCTGACATAGTGTATGTGTCAGCCCTTGAATTAGTCTGACTAAGGTCTGACATAGTGTATGTGTCAGACCTGGACTAAATTAGTCTGACTAAGGTCTGACATAGTGTATGTGTCAGACCTGGACTATATTCATCTGACTAAGGTCTGACATAGTGTATGTGTCAGACCTGGACTATATTCATCTGACTAAGGTCTGACATAGTGTATGTGTCACACCTGGACTAAATTAGTCTGACTAAGGTCTGACATAGTGTATGTGTCAGACCACGACTAAATTCATCTGACTAAGGTCTGACATAGTGTATGTGTCAGCCCTTGAATTAGTCGGACTCAGGTCTGACATAGTGTATGTGTAAGACCTGGACTATATTCATCTGACTAAGGTCTGACATAGTGTATGTGTTAGACCTGGACTATATTCATCTGACTAAGGTCTGACATAGTGTATGTGTCACACCTGGACTAAATTAGTCTGACTAAGGTCTGACATAGTGTATGTGTCAGACCACGACTAAATTCATCTGACTAAGGTCTGACATAGTGTATGTGTCAGCCCTTGAATTAGTCTGACTCAGGTCTGACATAGTGTATGTGTAAGACCTGGACTATATTCATCTGACTAAGGTCTGACATAGTGTATGTGTTAGACCTGGACTATATTCATCTGACTAAGGTCTGACATAGTGTATGTGTCACACCTGGACTAAATTAGTCTGACTAAGGTCTGACATAGTGTATGTGTCAGACCACGACTAAATTCATCTGACTAAGGTCTGACATAGTGTATGTGTCACACCTGGACTAAATTAGTCTGACTAAGGTCTGACATAGTGTATGTGTCAGACCACGACTAAATTCATCTGACTAAGGTCTGACACAGTGTATGTGTCAGCCCTTGAATTAGTCTGACTCAGGTCTGACATAGTGTATGTGTAAGACCTGGACTATATTCATCTGACTAAGGTCTGACATAGTGTATGTGTTAGACCTGGACTATATTCATCTGACTAAGGTCTGACATAGTGTATGTGTCAGACCTGGACTATATTCATCTGACTAAGGTCTGACATAGTGTATGTGTAAGACCTGGACTATATTCATCTGACTAAGGTCTGACATAGTGTATGTGTAAGACCTGGACTATATTCATCTGACTAAGGTCTGACATAGCGTATGTGTCAGACCTGGACTAAATTCATCTGACTAAGGTCTGACATAGTGTATGTGTTAGACCTGGACTATATTCATCTGACTAAGGTCTGACATAGTGTATGTGTCAGCCCTTGAATTAGTCTGACTCAGGTCTGACATAGTGTATGTGTAAGACCTGGACTAGGGTTTGCAGGTAGTGCCAGTAAACAGTTGTTCAATAGAACTTATTTGTCAGTGTCATTTTCTATTTGTTTCTTGGACCTGGTAATTTACTTCCTGAGAATGATACTGATTATTGGACCTGTTTTTTGACATTGACGTGAATGAATTGCACATTAAGTTGGGAAAAAAGCTGAAATTACATGCATTTTGGTTGACCCTTACATGACTGTAGATTGACAACGACCTATTTCATTGCAGATGTAAGCTCAGACTCAAAAACACAGAAATGGAATGGAAATGTAGAGGACAGCAAATGTTACATTGATATCCCTTGAAAGTACAGTAGAAATGTTTCCATAGTGCTAAACATCTCTTGCCATGTTTTGAACTTTTAGGTGTGTTATGTTTTAAAGGTTTCCACCTTTTTAACACTAACTGCACTCAAAGGTCGCTATGGACTCCTACTACTGATGTAAACACTGTATCCAAGGTATGTTGGCAATTGATGACAGTTAAAACTGATTTGTCATAATGTACATCGTAAAATTTAAATTTCGCAGCTATGTTGACATGATGAACCTATATACAGTGCATCCAATACATTGTTTGTAAACAAGAAAGTCTCACATGTGCAGTTCCAACGGCCTCTTCCCTTTAACAACATGGTTTTGGCCAAACCATGTGGTGAGAGGGTTGAGCAAACCTAGTGACAACAGGGATCAACATACCTGTTTGAGAAAATCTAGCAACAACAGGGATCAATATACCTGTTTGAGAAAATCTTGCAACAACAGGGATCAACATACCTGTTTGAGAAAATCTAGCAACAACAGGGATCAACATACCTGTTTGAGAAAATCTAGCAACAACAGGGTCAACATACCTGTTTGAGAAAATCTAGCAACAACAGGGATCAACATACCTGTTTGAGAAAATCTAGCAACAACAGGGATCAACATACCTGTTTGAGAAAATCTAGCAACAACAGGGATCAACATACCTGTTTGAGAAAATCTAGCAACAACAGGGATCAACATACCTGTTTGAGAAAATCTAGCAACAACAGGGATCAACATACCTGTTTGAGAAAATCTAGCAACAACAGGGATCAACATACCTGTTTGAGAAAATCTAGCAACAACAGGGTCAACATACCTGTTTGAGAAAATCTAGCAACAACAGGGATCAACATACCTGTTTGAGAAAATCTAGCAACAACAGGGATCAACATACCTGTTTCGGTGTCTGGTCATCATTTATTCTCTGTCCATCAAATAAGAATCTGAGTGAGTTCATGGGAACACCCTGAAGAACACAATGAAACATCATTTAAGGCTCTTGAAAACAAAATATAGTCAGATCAGACACGGTATAATACTTCTTGATTTGTCTATGGCTGATCTATTTTGAGGACAGCCATCAAAGAGACAGCCTTCTAACAATATTCCAGTAACAAGCAGAGAAGTAGAAAATTTTGGTCACAGGTGGCAAAAAGAAAATCATATGTGTTTACAAGAAGTATGTGTGCACATAAAGTATGTGCAAAATGTCTTGATTTTTGACTGAAACTTAAAGCGCAGTGGTCGTCGCGCTGCGCGTGCGTGATTTTTTTGTTGATAAACATAAATTTTTGTAAACATAAGTCTTCTCAACTTCAATAGGAGTGAGATGGGAGCAGTCCCCCACTTTGTTAACGCCTTTGTAAGACTCAACATCATGCAATAGTAAAATATTAAGATCGGAAACGAACTTCAGTAGTGTATTTCTATCTATAAACTCGTGTAGAGCTACGAACATTGGGACACTACACTCAGCACATTATGTCGCTGAGTTTACTGCACGCAGACACAGTGAACAAAAAGGTTTGATCACGCGCGATCACGTTGGTTGTACACAATGCTATGTACAGTACAGTGAAAATACAGAACTAAAATGATCAACATTGCCTATATATGTAGACCAGCAACAAGCACAATGCCTAACACAAAAATTACACTCAAGACCATGATCGGGAAGCCAGAGCAGGACACGAGAGATGTTGTTGGGAGACGGTCACCGCGTTGACGGACACGGATATAGAGAATCCGGTCCCACAACGTACCGGCCCGCGACGACTTGGCCCACAACCAACTGTTGATCACCATGTCTTACTTACTTCTAGTATTACGTGGTAAGAATAGTAAAATGACAGGAAACAATAGACAAAACGAGCGGGTTTTTGCGACATTTGGCAGGAAAATTGCACGGCTACACCGTGCATAGACGTATCGAGAGATCCTGTGCCCCGGTCCTGTGCACGGTCATGGCAGTGATCCAACCGCTAGCTGGTGTAGGCCTACCGGTGATGGGCAAACTTCGTTGTTGTACCTCCTGATTGCCGGGTAGGTCTGAATCCTCTTTCAAGTGAGATAACCCCCACATAACAAGAAGACCTATGAAAGGTCCTTCGCTTGACTTGATACCTGTACTCGGAATTCTCGTTTGCACCCCCAAACGGGGTAAACTTTGTAGTTGAGTTGGATTCTCCACAGCCGAGTGAAGCGCGCCATATACCCGGTTTGACACGGACGTTCATACAGACCACGGAACGGAACAGATGCAGAGATGCTTCTTGCTGCAGCGGGCATTGCTCTGCGAGCTGTAGATTTCTGTAGTTTGGGTTGTTGTCTTTGTAGTCCTGTCGGGCCTCTTGAAATGAAAGCTCTCGTCCTTGCTAGCGATGTCGAAAACTAGAGCCCGGTCGTTGATAGTCTGTTGGCGTATACATGCGTACATGCGTACGTCTAGCTCTATGGCTCGAGTGATAACAGTAGCCGAGCCCCATTCAACTGATTCAAGAAAATCATGAGCAAATGTGATCTCAATCCAGCGTGCAATTATTGTTCAATATTCAGTAGATATTTAACTTAGATTAATTGACCTTTTATCGCGTGTTACATTTGGTTAGTTGGTATACTTGTGACAGATCAGCCGCCATTTTAACAAGCGGCAATATCGCAAACATTACAATCAACCCGTAACATGTGCGGCGTTTTTGGATTTGTTTACAACAGAGGGGGACCCCCTCAGGAGGATGCGCAGCGCGACGACCACTGCGCTTTAATTGTCACAGCCGGCAAATTTTAGCTGACAGCTGGTTGTTTTTTGCCGGCTGCCGGCTATTTTCTATATCTCTGAACAAGACCATATTTGTACAGGATCATAATGCATTGTGACAAAGGAGCTTGTTTGCTCATCAAACTTTACAGAGTTTTGCAAAAGTCTGGTTCTTGTGTTTCTATCAAGTATACTCACCAATCTTTGGCAGTAAGACTCTTTCAATTTCCTCATCTGTGTTGACATTTTCACTTTAAAATGGATTTCTGTACTGTCCTGTGTGATATACAAGTTGAATGAATGAATGAATGAATAAATGAATGAATTTAGGCAAAAACTACAAATACCCCAATCAATACAGGACATGCATGTTGCTAAAAAACAGCAAATCAATGTAGGGCATGCCTGTGGCTAAAAAATAATGTTCAGTATAACTGATACATTGTATTCTTTAACATGTCTCCAAATCCAAACAATTCTGTTTGGAGATTTCTACTCTTACAAAGTTGAATTTTGTAGTGCATGTGTCTATGCTTGTGAAATCTTCACAAATCTTGTGATCTCATGGTGAGAACAACTAAATACTTTTATTGACACTATTTTGCTAATATTGTTGGTCGTCGGACTGAAGATAAAGGAATAGAACATGCAGAAATTTTGAAGGAAATTAACTGGGATAGAACTACCTTGAAGAAAACTATTTTCCATGACAAAAACAAGTCCACTTTCCAAAAGCATTTCCTAATTTGACCCTCAATGTTAAAGCCTTTGTTAACATGCAATATATAAGACATGTGCAGCCTCACTGGTTTCAAACAATTTAAGCTGAAGGTGATGTAAGAAATTGTGGGTTATAAAAAAACATTAAATATCTCACAGGAAGACTGGTATAAAAGAAAGGTATACACTGATGAACATTCACAGATTTAATAAAGGAATTCTATGTTTTTCAATCACAAGGGTTGAGTTTGTTCAAGGCAGAAAGAACTTTAAGAAGTATCGTCTTTCATATTTTGAAATGAAGTCTAGAGTATAAATTTGCCTACAAATCTGATAAAGACATAGGCCTTCACTGTTATTATATGAAAACAGAGTACAGTTATGCTCTACTGACAAGTTTTATCAAACACAACAAGCTTCTACAAATTAATGTGACAACAGTAAGTATGCCCCAGAGTTCATACACAAATGAATTTGTTTTTTGTTAGAAAGCTGTTGTTCGAAAAGTTAGCATCAGTCCACTCCAATCTGGTTTCCCAATGAATTTGTGTAAAAGACAGAACTTGAAAAATCCTGTACTTTGGATTGTAACTCTACATATTACACACTGCACAACATGCCTGAACTTCAGTGGGAGTCATGCATGACACCATGTTGATTTTGAGCTACTTTGTTCTTACATATGAACAAAAAATTCACTAAAACTATTTTGGCTGTGAATGCATGCCTCTAAATCTTTCTTGAGCATACTGAGAATTTTGTTAACTTGTCAAACCATTTTTATGTACATGACCTGGCCCTTCCTTGTACCCAACCCCATAGTAACAGCATAACATTCTACCAATGGTAGTACCATTGCCCAATTCAATGAGCGCAGATGATTCTACAGATTATTTTTGGAAAAAAGGGAAAAAATTAACCCTGTAAAAGGCTGCTAGATCCTATAGCAAGAACAAATTATTTGAATTACGTTTGTCTTTGACTTATATTTTCTATCATCCTGTTTCACTTTGTCAAGTAACTATTAATGACGTATTTCTTTTGTTGACCGTCAGAGTTATTTTCTGTGAGGTACTGCTATAGGTGTGATTTTCTACGTTCCTGTCTTCGAGTATCGTTATTTCATCAGGTATCACTTCGAAAATTAGAAAAGTCAGTATATTTGGAAGTTTCCTGAAAATCCACTGTATAGTCTGAAATTTGTTAAAACCCTGTTTCCTGGAACAAGACCCGGGCATTGATTATGCAAATAACCATTTAATTATGTATTGTTGCCCCAGACATAAGTCACACGTGCGCCAGGCGACTTTCAACTCCAGCTTCATACATAATTCTTCAGCCACTCTTGTTTGGTATTTGACCGCAACCCTCTCTTTGACTTGCATCAGCCACTTAAATGAAGCCAGATTCTTACTCATATGTCAAAGTAATATTTATAGTGTCTCCTTTTACCTGACCCATGACTTTTAGTTTGATGTATTCACTCGGCGCTCCACTAGAGCTACCGCCTCCACCGTTGCTGCCTTCGGGCTTCTGTTCCTGCAAATAAAAGTTGAGCGAATTTTAAAACCATGGACAGAGTACCAAAGTCTGTTGCGAGCTAAATTTTTGCCTACAAAGTCATATTAAAAGAGGGGTAATGTCGTTTGTTATTTGATTTTTCCGTTTACCTGATCAGACATGTTGTTCTGTGTTGCACACTGCGTACTGCGTCCAGCAAGATGGCGGCAAAACACCGGAAGTGATCAAGTAACAAAGGAACTGCGGCGTCTCTAGTGAGGGCGCGCTTTTCAAGCAACATTCAAGGTTCGTGTGTATACCTGCCTTGCAAGGATTGAGAAGTAAGTAACGTAAAGTAAGCCTTTATTGAAATCGTATCCCAGTTGGGATCTTGATCATAAAGTACAATAAAGTTTTTATAAAATCAACAACGAAAGAGTATATATATATATATATATATATATATATATATATATATATATATATATATATATATATATATATATATATATATATATATATATATATATAAATATAAATATCTATGCGAGAAAGTACCTGTATGTTTCTGTAAGCAGGAATGCATTTTAATACAATTACTTATTGGGACTTTTTATTTAAGAGACAACCCAAGACATATTTCATATCAATCAGAGACAATTTCGTTCTAGGCCTAAGTCCCCCTTTAAGTCCTCAAATCCCTTGAAATGCCCCCGACATATCCTTGATCTTTTCAAACCCCCCCCCCCGGCCAATGACCCCTTCAGATGTATCTGCGAATGCAGCCTAAGCACTTTATACGTGAATCGGATCACAAGCGACTGTGGTCGGAGGTAAATGAAAAGTTTTCACCCCGCTTTCTTTGTAACATAGTTACCGAAAATGTCGCTCTAGGAATTTAAAACATACTTTGATTCAATAAACTGTTTGTGTTTGGTCCAAGGGGCGACGCAAGCCTGATAATTGAATTGCAGCAACTTTACATAAATCCGTAGCTTAGGCCTGGACAGAACTTATTACCCGGGGGTGGGGGTGGGGGGGGGGGGGGAGCTGGTGCTTTTCAAAAACTGAATGTATGGGAAAGTAACAACCTTCCCCAATTGCTTGCACAAAACACGTAAACCATCCCCTTCTCCTTGATCAAAAGCAAGTGACCATCGATACATGGGAGTTTTTTCATGAACCAGTTTTTTACCCGAGTTTTACCGTTTATATTATAGATGTAATAAAGTTATAGTTATACTTTGGAAAATCATGTATTATTGTTGTGTGTGTGTATTTTGAGATAGCCAGGACCCCTTCTCTGCTTTTATAGGCCAAAAGTCTCATGGTTAGTTGAAACCTAGCGGCTGACTCGCAGCGTGTTTGCACGGTTATATCTGATTGGTCGATTGTCACTATTCACAGCAACTTAGGGAGTTTATTTGTATTATTTAATTGTAACGGTAAGATTCTGCCAACCAATTGGATAGCAGCTTCGAAATCGCTGTAAGTCGGCCCAAACCTAGCAGGGGAAGGAAAAGTACCGTTCATATTTTTTGAAAACCAGTGCTTGGTTCCCAGCTGGTAATTTCAAGGTTGGTGAGGTCAAATTAAAAGACAGGTTTCAACAATATTGTGTGTAATAAATATACATTTGTATGTATGACTATCATTGATTATGAGGCAGACTTTCCAGAATTTCTTTGAAATATACATTCCATTACTTTGCTGCACTTGCCGCACAACTGCATTAAACAGCCCTAAACTTTCGGTTTGATATGCTTGATTGTTGATATTAATTTATGGTGGTTACAAATGAATTGTGGCAAGAAATTTGATTTTGGAATTTCACAAAAATGTTGATTCATTATACATACTAGCTGTGATATCGCAGCGGTGCTAGTCAGGCGGCTAGTCAGTGTGGAGAACAAAAGTCGACAACTTTTCATGTACTTGTGGGCAGTTGTCCCCGCTAGCGACTTCTTTACTTGTATTGTACTACTATATGCATGATACAATAAAATGTTCGCGGGTTACACACAGTCACCCTAGATTTTTCTGTCTGCCGTTCTCGAATACACGATCGCAGAAGAATGCGGTTGATTAGGAGCGCCTGTGATGGCACGGTAAGCCCGCTGTATCCCTCCGGGTCCCTGTTTACTTGTACTTATGAACGAAAAGTTGTATCGGCGCGAGGTATGTAGTGGCACGCGCACGCATAGCTTGGGCCTGGCGGAGATGGATACATTGTATACGCGTTATTGTACAACTTAGATACTTTGTTGTCCCCTTGAAAGTGTTCAGTTTTGTAATTTGTCCAATTTATTGATGTACCATACGTCCACACTCTCTGCTGTGAGTTCAGTATAATAAATATAATAATAATAATAATATTTTTATTGCTTGCTTGTAAATATAGGATTTACATCACATTTGTGGCAATAAAAGTGTGATACAAAAATAAGTTAAATTTTCTTCAATAAAGATAAAGTATTACAGTATAATAATAGTAGCTAATAATAAATATAACTAGGTATTTCTTTGTTTATATAAAGTAAAAATATAATCAGCAAGTTGTTCATTAAAAGATAACTCTTGTTTTGTTAGTAGAGAAATAAGCTGATTTTCAGTATCGTCGTTTGGGAAATTGATTTTACTGAAAAAGTACTTTCTTTGGACTTTGTATTTCTGACAGACTAATAAAAAGTGTGTTCATCTTCAATACTGTTGGTGTTACACTGATTGCAGTATCTTTCAGTAATTGGGGTTTTTGGAACAGTGTGTCTCCCTTTTTCAATTGCTAGATCATGATTGCTAATGCGAAGTTTGGTGAGCAATTTTCTTTTCTCACCTTGCAAACTGTGTTAAGTAGGGTTCTAATCTAAAATTACGTTTTATTTTGGCATACATTCTTAGTTTACTATTTCATCAGTGATCAACTTTTTCCAAAAGACTTCATAATTGTTTGTTAAATTTGTTTTCATTAAACCAGTTATAACTTTGTGGTGTTTAAGTGATGGAGCTTTATCAAGGAGAAAGTCCATTCCATTGTCTTTAATTAAAGCACTTAAACAGTTAAACCATGATCTATTGTTAGTGTTGTTTACCATTTGCTCCAGAAAAGCTTCTTTAGCAAGATTACAATGTGGCAGTTGTACGATATGAAGCCAGTGTTTAACAATATTAAGTTTGATCTCAAGTAGAAGTGGAAACTGTCCTAGTTCACCCCTCACAGCGGCATTACAAGCTTGTCTATTACACTGTAAAATGTTCTTACAAAATTTGAGGTGAGTTTTTTTCAATTGCTGATTTATCCCACTTCTTGTAATCCATGAAATCTTGTCCCCAAATCTCTGATCCATACAGTAAAACAGGTTTAATGAAAACATTGAATAGATGTAGGGAAAATTTTATCTTTTTGTTGTGCAATAAAATCCTTTTTAAACTATACAAAGATTTTGCTGCTTTATCAGCCAAATTTGTAATTGTGTCACTAAAACTACCGTTTGATTTAATTGTCAGTCCTAAGTATGTATAGCTCTTAACAGATTTGATGCATGTACTACCATAGTTAAATAAGTGTTTATCTACCAAAGGAGATTTACTAAAATTAATTGCTTGGGTTTTCTGTAAATTAACATCAAGTTTCCAATTGGAGCAAAATGTGTGTAGTGTATTTAACTCCCTTTGTAGACCTTCTTTTGAAGTAGAGATTAAGACTAGGTCATCAGCGTAAAATAATGAGTTAACTGGGGTATTATTCAACATGGTGGTTGAGTATTTACTTTGTCTAGATTTGTTTTCAAGTCATTGACATATAATTGAACAGACTAGGACTTAGAACACAGCCCTGTTTTACTCCTTTTTCAACTTTCAGGCTGGGCGAGATAAAATTATTTGTTTTGATGTGTATTTTTGTGTTGGTGTACATGTGTTTTATAAGTCTGTATAATTTGCCATTAATATTATTTTTGAGAAGTTTATGGAAAAGACCAACTCTCCATACCGAGTCGAAAGCCTTAGCAAAGTCAACAAAACAAACATAAATGTTCTGCTTATTGTTAATATATTTATGTATTATTGTCTTCAGGGTAAATATGTGATCTATTGTGCGATGGTTTTTCGAAAACCAGCTTGATTATTATGTATAATATGATTGTCATCTAAAAAACTATTTAGCCTTTCATTTAGAATGTAAGAAAAGACTTTTCCTACACAACTTCCGACAGAAATGCCCCTATAATTTTTCGGGTCATATTTATCTCCTTTTTTAAATAAGTGTGTCATAATGCTTGTATTCCAGATGTCTGGAAAGTTGGATGTATCTAGAACTGCATTAAATAATTTAGCTAAGGGTTTACAGAGAAAGGGGGAACCATGTTTTAACAACTCTATACAAAACCCATCAATCCCTGCTGCTTTTTTACTTTTAAATTTCTAATTGCTGATAACACTTCATTAGTTGTTATTGACTTATCCAGCTGCTGATTAGCCTGATTCTTAGTTTCTTCAGATGTTAAACTGTCAATAATTTGCTGTTGGAAATCATTATACCTGTCATTTTCAATTGAGCAAGAATTTTTGTAAAATTCCATCCATGTTGCTGCTGAGACACAATCTCCAGTATCATTATCTTTATCATTATTTTTTAAGTACTTGATCAATTTCCACATATCATGTGAATTGTTGGCATGTAGACTGTTTAGTTTGTCTAAGTTGTTTTGCCAGAATTGCAATTTCTTATTTTTAACAAGTTTTTTAAACTTCTTTTTCTTTGTGTAATAGATAATTTTTAACTGACTGTCATATGGAGCTTTGTTTAATAGTTTTGCTGTTGCTATTAGGTCCCTTTTTGCTGCATCACAGTTTTTGTCAAACCATTTTGATTTCTTTCTCTTTAAATTGATTTAAATATTGATTTTAAATATTGATTGATTGATTGATTGATTATTCTGCCGTCGCCGTCGTGCAATTAAGCGTCTTTGTCTTCGCTAATCGGCTTTTTTACGACTCTGCGACTACTGGAGTTTTAAAATTCTGAGAAAAATGTCTCAAACAGCTCAGTTTGTAATTTGATATACTAAATTCATGACTGAATTACAAATGAATGACGGAAAAATCAATAGATGAAATTTTGTTCAATGCCGTATCATTGATATCGAATATATACTAATTATCATACATGCTATGCCTGTATTGCCATTCTCCTATTGTTTAGACGGTACTAGTATGAATCCGTATTTTAACTAGTGAAAATACGAATAGCGTTGATCGCGATTTCGGGTTTGTTACTAAATATAGCTGCACGCGCGCGACTTTCGGACAAATAAGCTGAAATTCGGACAAATTTTGTCGATGGATGCGCGGCTGTTATTGCAGCTTGTAGTCTCAGTCATCAATTCATACGAATAAGTGTGACGCTAAATAGCCTTTCTAACACTCGCAGGTTTTATTTTCGTCGTTTATGCGGAAAATGCGGACAAATGTTTATTTATGCATATTAATGAGAGAGAACAGTGACGTCATTTGCGATCAGCGCTATTATATTTTCACTGTAACCGAACTACTTCCAGCTACGCGTACGCATGACCTTCGCTGGGGTGTTTAAATATATATTATAGCCCAAACATGGAACTATGTGCCCGAGGGTAGGTGACCATTTGCCCGACGTAAGGAGGGAAAATGGTCTCCTGCCCCGAGGGTACATAGTCCCATGTTTGGGCTATGTTTTTATTACATGCCTCTCTTACACACTTTTCACTCAAAATATTTAGATTTATTGGCAAATGATAATCAAATGCTTTATTTCCATCTTAGACGAAAATCCGTTAACAATGGAACGATTTTCATCATCGAATGGCGCAATGATATATTTCAACTACTGTTATGCGGTTTATCAATTTTTCTTTCTGCAAAAGTTTCCAAAACCGGATTTCCTGTGCAAAACATGAAATTTCGACATTTTTACATAAAAAAGTTGTCAAGTTGAAAATAGTTCCGGTTCACTTTCGGTCCAATGATGACTATGCGGCCCGCGACGTCATCGACGAGTTACCATTGAATCCTATGGAGCGCGCGACGTTCGATATACGAGGCATGTAATAATAATCTTTACGGCCCTGATACGGCTTTTGCGGCCCGAGGTCGTACGCCGTACGACCAAGGGTCGCAAAAGCCGTATCAGGGCCGTAAAGGTTTTATCATATACCTTATGGAATGATAAATATGTATTTTATATAATATTCAACATTGTTTAGGAGATAAAAATGCGTGCGATATCAAAAATTCAACGCCATTTGTGTCAGTTTTTCACAAATACGATGGCCGCTTCCCGTCGCGGATTGACATACATAATGACGTCATTTGTTTACCTGCAGAATTCTAGAACGGGCAAAGCAACATATCCGTACTGTACTTGACCAACAGAGATCGAGGCTGAAATCGAGGTGTAAGAAGGACAAAAGCGTGATGTCAGTTTCTGGTAATTTATACTGAACAGGCACGCATTAGGATACACAGGATTTCACTACAATTTAGAAATAAAAGCCGATGTCACCGGCGCGGGCTCCACTGTCGCCACGCGCAGCTACGATCTGAGCGAGCAGACGTTTTCCAAATCTCGCGCTGGCTTTGTGTACGAATGGAATGTTTGCAGATAGCAACGCGCGTAGTAACCAGAATCGAAATAGTTCAGAAATGCACGCGATTGCCCATATTTGGGCACCGGGCCGGGGCGTGATACGTAAAAAAATGCACGGATCTGAGGGCGCTTTCTCCCATAGATTTACACAGGCATATGTAGGTATATGATAATACATGTAAAACTGCTGAGCGAATAGACTTGTGACACTCCGAAACATCATTGTGAATGTGATTATGGTCAACGTTTTGTTGTTTGCAGTCAGTTCATGGGCATTGCACTTAGGTACAAGTACCATACGGTGGTGTTTTCATGTCGTTAACTCTGCGCTGCCGAAGATTACGATCTCGGTTGAGAGAACCGCTATAAGAAAAGTTTCACGTTGACGAGTTTCAGTACAGTATCTGAGTGGTGAATTACATCGTTTACTGCCATAAATGAGCCACAAAAATCCAACCGCACTGAAAGTACTCGCGACAGACGATGTGCATATATTATATTCCCGATTTTTACAGGTCTTTCAGTGAGATTCACAGGTCATGATTTAGCTCTGCATGGCAGGGCTGTGTGTTACCGGCGTTACACGGCCTCCCACGGCCGTGTAACGCCGGTAACACACAGCCCTGCCATGCAGAGCTAGTCATGATTGTGCCCGGTGCCACCGGTGTGGGTTTCGGAGACAATGCATGGGAAAGTAAAACTTTCGTTTACGTTGTCGTGAAAGAAAATTAGCAAGCCAGTAAGGAAAATATACGAGCAGACGATAAAAATACCTTTGAAATGTTTTATTCGTAGAGCAACATAATCACGAACGAGTTACGACGCTACAGCTTACAGTGTACTCACTTCACGTTTTCCCTAATCCGCTCACAAATTCCTTTGTAAGATGGCAAATTCGGCATATTTGACGACATGTATAATTCTTGGAGATAAACTGACTGGTACGGCTATTATAATATCCACTGTGCATTCATAGATGTCACAGAGTTGCTTGCTTCGTGCTGATCAGCTGCTCGATCGAGTTTGAAATCGAACGTTGGCGCGGCGCGAGTATTTTGACCCGATTTTGGCCGGCCTCATAACTTTCCCGAAGGGATAAGTGTATTTTTCAAAACACGAAAGCACACTCATTTTACACACTCCAGCCTATTTTTTACTTCCACCGCCATTTCAAGCTAAAAATAAGTCTTCTTCAAAGTGTGAAAACCTGTGTCGACATCTTAATATTTAAATTGTTTGCTTCAAAAGTGTGCTACAAACCCTCCTTTGAAGTGGAATGGCCCAACAGCGGAATAATATCAAGAAGTGATACGGTTGTCATCACTCCTTAGCAACCAACTTTTTATCAGTACAGCGATGAGCAAGCAAGGTCGATTTCAATGGATTTCGTCGCTGATTTTGGAACGTCCGTAGGAAAAAAATCATAACCAAAACATGCATGTATGATAAAGGGGTTATTACACGAAGTTTGGGCGATACCGCGTCGAATTCTCGTGATGTGTCCGCATTTTGACTTGTTGCTGCGCAACTCGTCAAAATACGGACACATCACTCGAATACGACGCGGTATCGCCCAAACTTCGTGTAATAACCCCTAATTATTAAATTAATCCAGAAATACCAAGTTTACAAAAATATAGTGTGAATAAATTTTGCATCTACTTGAATATGTAGGTGTGCCTAGATTTAAATATTTGAGAAAAAAATATTTGTTTGTTGGTATGCTTTTCGCAAAACTGGTGCAGAATAAATCCATGAATGTCAAGGTGTGGAGGTTTTAGGCCTAATATGATTTCTAGCCATATTTATGTGAGCTCCACCCAGTACCCATGACCACAGACACATTACACACTTGAGATGTCAGGGAATAAACATTTATTTGATCAGTTTTTCTTTTTCATTTTGAACAACTAATTACAGATCATGATCACCGTGGAAGGGAAAGGAGAAAATATTCCAAAGTTTCCAACTATTTCTGTGAATTAGAAACAAAATACACAAAATCATAAATGGCTTAATCATGCCATGGTCTCCAAGCTAATTTTGTTAAACAGTTTTCTTTTTGGATATTGATGTTAATCGGTGACAAATTTCACCTTTTAACCAATCATGTCAAGGCACTTCAGCAATTCTGGATCTGACGCTTCGTTTCTCTATCATTTTGGTAGCGCAGCGGAATTTTACACAACATCATCGGGAACTATTTCGTTCAGCAGGGTTCTGCAAAGTATCTTGTACCTGATAGAAAATGTTTAAGCCTATTAAGATAAGCGATGTTACTTTTACGACTTTCAAAAGAGAGCATCTTGAAGTTCTGTCCCAGAATATACCGTTTTGTTGGATACTTTGTCCCGTCGAGAGAATTTGGCTGGGGCCGCACAGGCGATTAAAAGCACTGCCTGAAATTGCGAGATCTCGCGACAGTACCTAAGAAATCGCATTTTTCGTGAAAAATATGAATTTTTAGCATCTAATTTGTGCACCACCATGTTCTTGACCGTACAGAGAACGTGGGGGGGGGGCGGCAAAAATCACATCCTTCTGGGATCTGGTATTCGAGAACGGCGGGCCGAAAAGTCTGGGGCGACAGGGTGCAACCCGCGAACATTTTATTATATAGTACAAACACGTTTATAATGATGAAATGAGAAGAAAACAAAATATGAAATAAATTATGCAATAGATAAACAAATAATGGAATGCATATTGTTGTTAATGTAGGCCTAAACGTAGAATAACGGCATATCTCTTTTGAGGATGTGTGCCCTTCAGAAGGACCGTCTATAGCCTAGCCCTGCTGCAGGCCAACTGAAAATGAATAGTCTATAATATGATATTATTTCCATAATTATTAAAAAAACAATAAATCGTAATAATGAAATATTGATATCACATAAGCGAGTTAGTATTTATCAGGATTGAGCTTCCTTTCTGCGGAGCAGCACTCTATGAAATCGCTGTATATGTCGGAGTTGTGCATGACATAGGCGCCGGCCGGGGCGTCCAATATACTAGGAGTATATAATATATATAGTATATAGCAGAGTCTGTGTAAAAAACGCGCATGTACTGCAATTTACGTCTGTTCTATAGGTAGTATAAAGCATTCAGAACGAACGCACTGACATGATTTTCAAAGACTGCAAAATGCATAGACAATGATTGAAGGAGAGGAATTACGTACCATAAAGTGTCACAAATTATCGACATCAGTGGGGAGGTCGAGAGAGTGTGTCGCCCTCCTCTGACACGGAAAACTTTGAATGCTACAAATTAAAATAGAGTCAAATGGTTGCCATTGAAGAGTGTTTAAATCATGCAGTTTCCGAAAAGAGTGTGAGTCGATAGACAATTTTCCACCATTACATTGCTGTGATCAATAGAGACAAGTGACCATTCCATATGGGAAAATGTCACTAGCTGATAGAAGTCGCAGCTTAACTTTCGCGACCACCCCTTTGTTAATTCATCAAATCTAAGTAAAGCTTCTCTATAGAAATATGCTACAGAAGAGTTTGAGATTTCCCCGTGGTATTTCTATAGTTCCAAAAGTTTTCCATCACATTTGCTCAAACTCAGGGTATGGCTATTAATGTGGAATGAGGCTTCTTTTCAAAAACTAAGGTGTTCTTTGAAAGACAAAATCGATAATTAGATGAGCAGTTCCAATCATAACTTTGTGTATTTCTGCAAACGATGTCATTATTGAATATTCAAATTTTGTCGGGACTTGCATTCTCTCTTAAATGAAAAAACACATATTTGCAATGAGTTAACAAATCACTTGCGGTCCAACCTGTTGCGGAGAGTACACCACGAAAATGTAAAATGTAACTGACAAGTACAACATTTGGCACTCGGCGAAATGACAGAGATCAATACCTGAAATAGCGTAAGAATAGACTTGAATTATTTTTCTCGGGAGTTTGAACATTGTAATGTCCATATAAATAGGTCAAAAGTAAACCTTTATTCAAACTGACACAAAATGTCGTATTCAAATTCATTAATCCACATTCTGTTCATGATAGAAATGCTTTTCAGCGATTTGGGGTTTTCAGTGCAATCAGCGGGTTTTTTGAAAAGACATCGTAACCGTATGGGGAAAAGTTTAAAGCGAATTAATTACTTAGCTAAACCCGGCTCACATATTAGTATTTATAATTTCACTGAATAAACGCTGTTGCTAACTTTTCCCATTCATTCACGGGGAACACAAATTTCTTTGCTGTGAGATAACTTCCTTATGCTGGGAAAGTGATATCGCACATGTTATATGGAACTTATAACTGCATCAATCATCTTTGTTTACGGATTCTTGGCTACAGCATTCCAAAAACTCATGATCATATTATATTCCTGAGACTGTGTTGGCAAATAGATCATTTACAAACTGTTGGTGACTGGTACGAACCCACACTTTTTTTAGGACTTTCAATGTTTCACCTTTCTTTTGCGTGGATTCTCTCGATTCATCAAGAATTTATTATTTATTTCATTTATTTATTTACTTACTTATCATTTATTTGACTAGTCAACAGACCAAAGGCCCAATAACAGACTCTAGCAAATATACAAAATACAAATAAACAAATATAAAAACAACAGATAATAAGAATAAAAGTTTTAAAAATACAATCAAATGTACATAAAAGGAAGTTTTAGCTGGAAGAATGAAAATATCTCGAGCAAAAGTACGTCGACAGAAATGTTGTTACATCGTGTAACAGTCTCAGGGATGAAAGCAAAATTTATCATTATATACCTTCATGATTCTGTGAAAGAAGTGTTTCTGAAGATGCCAGACAAATGCTTCGAGGTCGTTCTGTTGTGTTGCTAGGAACTGTCCATTACAGATCCACGGTGTTCATTTCTTTTAGTGACTCGAAAATGATTGAGATGGGACGATATTACTAACTACTACGCAGGAAGAAATAAACAACGGCCTTGGTTTCAGTTGCCAGTGTGGCCATTTAATTGTTTCGTAGGCTTATTGTTGTGACAAGTTTTGCCCGTGTTGGGCGTGTCTCTGATTTTCTTTCGAGGACCATAGATCTGCGCACTCTATGTCGAAGCACATTTACTTCGCTTGTTACAAAATTGATGAATAGCAGGTGTTCATGCCACCTTGGCGTGCGCTTGTGTCATTCCGAAGGTGTGTCGCCCATCTTCCAATAGCCTACGACAATGTCATATCGGACGATCCTCTCAGTTGAGTGTAATACCTGTGTATGTGTGCTGAGTAGCACGCGTTTGTTAGATAGCGCCCTCATAAAGTTGTAACGGGAAACACTGTTTTCTAACATACAAGATTAAATAAAGTTCCTTTTAATATGTATAAACTGATAATATGCATTCCTTTTTGTCGTTCATTATTCACTTGATACGTTAAATCAGCCGTTATTTATCGACAAACACAAATTCCATGCCTACCGATATTATGTAAGGGAGCTAGGGGGCCTACTTAGCTCATAACATTATACTTAGGTGGCGTGATGTTTCATGCGCTCACCTGATATCGTCCGGTATCGACAGACTGCTGGGTGCATGCTGAGGCTGGTTCTCTGTTCAGCGATTTGTAAAGAGGTAAAGTGGAATTGGAATTCTCACAAGTTTTATGCTTTGCGAATAACTGGTAGCGTTCTCTCCCGCTCCGCTCACATCTGTGTCGGCTAGAAGTGCTGTTGTGGCACAGATTTTAACGACTATTTCCTACGCATTGCCACGTTAGAGCCAGACCCTTCAGTGCGACAGCTGAGCGGAGCTTGCCAAAGCAAGGCTGGGCCTGCCTGCGCCTGTGCCACGATTCTGGGGACTTCCCCCATAGTGCGGTCTGCTTCAAGTAGTCATCGTAGCTGAGTCAGGACGGTAAACATCCGTCACTTTATCCCGGTATACATTGCACAAGCTACTCAGTTCATGCCCTGGAATCCGGGTTTAACGTATGCACTTCCTCATACCAGTATATAAACAATAGTAATATATCATTAATTTTATCAAATTAATTCAGCCTAAAAGAGACACAAAAATGATTTTATACCTTGGCAAAATGACAGAACGAAAGCGGATGATTGTATTGTTATTAGATTGAACGTAAAATCTTCTCTACACAATCATGAAATAATTTTTTAAATTAAGAATTGTGTGATTTTGTTGTTATTAAGGTGTTTCTCACCTTTTTTTACTGAGCTGATTGAGATAAGGTATTCAGACTCGGATATTCCCAAACTTGCTTCAATGGTGTGAAAATCACCATGCTGACTGACTGAAGTTACCCTTTTTATTGTGCCCCATCGTGATTTAGACTTTTAAAATGACCGGACATGATCCACCATGACTTTGTTGGAATTTCATTGATTGCTTTTATATTATGCAAATTAGCCACTTGAATAACACAGTGGGCATTGTTCTACATGGCCAAAACAATTGATCTTACTATGTACCAGTACAAATGATAACATGAATCTCAGCCGTCACTTGCCAGCACATAGATTATTAAAAAAATTCAGCTATCTATTATTAGAAAATTTTGATATTTTGTGTGCTTATAATCACAGGTACCTGCTTGAGCAAATCAAAATTTGTCGTAACAATATGGTGCAAAGACTAGTAAATGATGACTTAATTACTAAAAATACTTCTTGTACATGAAGCTTTGCTTGACTTTTCAAATTCAGATGAACAATTCATTTAAAACAATTGCAGTATTTCTGCAGTCATTTTCCAATACCATCCCAAGTAAAAATAAAACACACAGGAAGAGTGCCATGCTCATAATTTAATAGCAAAGACATTTGTTTTGTTTTAACATTACAGTTCTACTATATCATTATATATATCATATGTGTTTCGCAACACAAATTTATTTTTCTAGTATCATTGTATAAAAATTGGTGAAATGTTGCACTGAAATTTTGGTGGAAAAAAATACAGCTCTCAAAAGGTTAATGGTAGGTTATACCATCTCCACCAGTGAAACACTCAACTCTTTCGCAGAAAAATCTGTATAAATTATGTATATCAACAGTATACTATTTATGTTATCAATTCTGTTTGAAGTAGATCAAAGATATAATCTTAATCATATCATCAAAGATGTAAAAAATTGCAAGATTAATGTCTGCTAGCAGGGAAAGTTAATAAAATTTGGGGCCAGAAACACTTCATAATGGGAAGACTACACCGCTAATGACTACACTGTCACAGCATTCGAGTATCTACTACACACATTTGAAAGAAATGACTACAGGTCAGTGACTGAGGACAGCAGTTGTTTATTGCTGTACACCCCTGTTTGCAGATTGGAATTGTCTAACTAGGCAACCAATCATTTCATGATTAGATGATTGATCAGGTCAAGTGATTTGAAATCACTGATACCCTTAGATGCTTACACATGCTGTATCATGATGTGGGTGTTGTGACCTTGCTGGGCAATATTCCAATACATTGGTATGTGTGCATTTGTGTGTGTGTCTGTCTCTTTGTGTGTGTACCTTGTATTTGTGTGTCTGTATGTGTGAGAGACTGTCATGTTTCAAGGATGATGTGACAACAGTTTTGTCAGCAGCAGAAATTAAAATTTGCCATCACCTTAGTATCTTCATGCTTTGCTTCATGGATTATCTTTTATACCAATACAAACTATTTGAATTGTTATACAACATGGGGTCAGGAACCTTAGAAGTGTTTTATCTTTCTGCACACTGTTTCTTATCATCTTCTTTCAGTTGAATCTTATTCACCTCTGTACAACAGTTTTAGGATACAATATGGCATTAAAATTTCTGAATAATGTTTCTTCATATCAAATCAACCGTTTGCCAATTATTTTATCTGTAATGTTGTCAAGTAATTATGCATTTCTTGTCCCCCTTCTACTGTATTTCAAACCACCCGACTCTGAACATTTTTCCACTGTATTGCCTGAGTTTGCATCTCATCAACAGTTTTAAATCTCAAAAGTAAAATACATGAAAAAGGAACCTGCTGGGATAACAATCCACCAACGCTATTTTCAGACATAACATAGCTGGGCAGTGTATCACAGCATGGTATTGTCTTAAAAATTAGCATTATTTAGCCATTGTATGCCACTGACACAAAGTGTCATTTTTTTTTAAATTTTTATTTCTAAATTTCACCATTTTATACACACGACAATAAGTATTAAAAGTAAGTAAGTAAATAAATACACATAAAAACAGAGCATAGAAAAATATAAATCGAGAGAAAAATGGTGGGGACGAGGGAGGTAGTTCTAACAGAACTAATCTAGTCCCTAGCCCCAATGTCAAGCTGAACATGAGGATTGAGAACCCTTGTCAATAGTAAGAAATTAAATACAAACAGACATTTACAAAAAAGAAATATAAATATTCACAGTAAAAAAGTACATTAAAGTCTCATACAAAAAAAAATCTAAAAGGTGGGTAAATAAAACATTCATTTTTCATTCATGATATAGTTTTTCAAAGCCTTCTTAAACCTCATTCTTGATTTAATCGATTTAATTGAAGTAGGAATGTCATTCCAATGTTTTACTAATGCACAGAAAAATTATTTTGAGTACTACTTAAATTAACTTTCGGAAATAAAAAATCATTACGTAAAACCGATCTAGTAGGGTAGGAATGTGACACAAAGGACGCATAATGATATATTGTGTGAGCGTAGTGGTTATTTCTCAAATCGAATATAAAGGTACAGTGTGATATTTACAAAGTTTACGAATATCGAGAATACCTAGCTGTTTAAATAATGGTGCAGAATGTGAGCGAGGGTCAGAGAAAGAAATCAAACGAACAAGTTTCTTTTGAAGTTTGAAAATTTGGTTGATGTAGGTTATATGTGTGTTGCCCCATATTTCAATGCAATAATTTATATGCGGTAGAATTAGGGAATTATACAACATCAGAATGGTTGATTTGGGTAGAAAATGACGCAGATAAGATAAAATACCTACTTTTGGGCTAATCTTATTGACTACATTTTTAACGTGAGATTTCCAAGATAAAGATTCGTCAATTGTAACCCCAAGATACAACACAGAAGACACATTCTCTAAGGGAAAACCATCAATAGACAGATTCCCATTCAGAAAGATTTTCTTTTGCGCGTTTTAAAGATCACATAGTTAGTTTTTTCAGTGTTGATTGTAAGCTTGTTTGCTTTACACCATCCTGACACCTTGTCCAAGTCTGTGTTCAAACTGCTAAGATCGACATTGTTGGTTCTCGTTGACCTAAACAGGTTTGTATCGTCAGCATAAAGTGTCATTGTTCTCAAACTTCCTGCCTGGTCATTACAAATCATCACCTTTCCTTTGTCAATGGCTCAATCAGCATCTCCCCTTGACAAAAGTGACTTTGTCAGTTTTTCTTTGTTGATATGCTTTTCAATTTAATAGATTTACATATACCAGATGAAGTTCCTCCTCGTTCCTTGCAAAGATAATACTTCATGAATGTATGCCCTACATCAGTACTAAACTTTCTACTTTCTTTTCAATATATATTTTTCATCTTGAGTTTGAGTCCAGAGTGGTAATCATCAGATGTTAATATGTTAATATGTATGTTTTATGTTTAATAATTATATATATATATATATATATATATATATATATATATATATATATATACTTACACACACACAAAATGTATACAATGTGCCCTCAATATATATAATATATATATATATATATATATATATATATATATATATATATATATATATATATATATATATATATATATATATATGAAACACAAGTTACCATTGGCGACATCATCCACTTTAATAAAATAAAACATTAGAATCTAGAATAGATAACCTGCACTGTAGGCCATGCGACACAGTGAGATGCACCCGTTGCACCATGATTCAAAGTACTACACACTTCAAATCAACAGTAACTTGAAAAAATTTTGCTATCAAAAAAGATGTAAACCACAAATCGATCAAAGTTATCTAAGCGCCTTCTTGTAAGACATGCGGCATTCAATACATCGGGAAAACTTCACAACCATTTCACAAACTCTAAACGGACACCGCTCAAACATCAACACAAACAAATCTGACAGATCGCTCTATGTTGTACCACACTTTTGGATTCTTGGTTACTCTGTGGAAGTCAGTGCTTTGACTGCTATCGTCATGTGCCTGATTCTAAAACAGAAACACATCACAAAACACCTTGAAAGTTAATGGATGTATAGAGCTGTAACAAATCATCTAATGGACTCAACAATTATGAACCCACAGCAATACCAGACTAATTCCCTACCAACCATCACCCTGACCCTTCCACCAGCTGTTTGTTTACTTGTTTTCATCCACATTTTGCTGTCTATTTTAGTTTCTTTGTTTCCCATTGTACTTCTGTCATATCAGCGTGACAAAGGTCACCAGTCATGCCGAAACGTTGCTGATTGATTGCCCTCGGGATTGGAAGTAAGGCTGATTTGAACATTACGCTTGTTCATCGCATTAGTCACTTTGATTGACATATATATTCACACACACGCAAGTGTTTTCATGCTACAATTGTACATACAAATTGTAATTATCTTTCTGTGTCTGTTCAATCCCAGTAGCTTATAGTCAGACTAGTAAATCACAATGTCTGCCAAGGCAATCCGAGAAGCTACAGGGAAAGATCTCCTGTTAAAATATCTGTCATGCGATGTAGCCGCCAAAAATAAGTACGCAATCGTAACAGAAGACACAGATTGGGATGTACTGGTACAGCAACATCCATGGCTCAACACAGAGGTAGGCTGTGTTATCTGACATCTTGTCATCCATTTTCCTTGTATTGTAATGCTGGCAATAGTTGATTCGTGTTGATGTATTTTCCTACAGAGTTGCAATTCATATTTGACATATGAAAAGTAAAATGAATATTAACAATAACAGTTAATATTGTTAAGGTTTAGATATGAACTCATTGTGTGCGTATATATCTTCAACCGTTCACTTCGTTTCCCTGTAGAGAGGTCCAACTTTACCATAGAAAATAGTTGGATTCAGTGAAACCATATCGGTGAAAGGGTTCAGAATCAGAATCAGTCAGAAGAATTGTTAACATGTGTACTAGTAATTATCAGTAGATGTCATTTGCTGGTGCCATGTCGATACTGCTACACTTAAACACCCTGAGGTTTCAAGATTTTAATATTTAGTCATTAAACAGCTGTGAATGAGAGTTTTCCTCTCAACAAACTGTGGAAAGAAAAAAAAAGTGCATGATGGATTTACCCAACTGACTGTAGTATGAAACATTAGTTTTTACTCACATTTGGTATACCAATGTGAGGTTATTAATGTTTCAGAAAACGTTGAAGTAACATTTTGTGAATTTTTTACCACACCACACTTGACTACACTACACTACACTACACTACACTGCATTTGTACACCATACTATATTAAACTACACCTCATTTCACTGCGCTACACTAGACTACACTTCACTATGCTACCCTACCACTATATTACCGTTACACTATTTACACAATGCCATTAATATTACTATTTATACACAAGTGCAATTTACTACACCACACAATACTGCACTGCACTTCACTACACAACACTACACCATACTATACTACATTGCACTGTGCACTACATTACACTACACTACACCACACTATACTACACTGCCCTGTACACTGCACTACACTTCACTACACCACACTACACTGCACTACACCACACCACACTACACTTCACTACACTACACTACACTACACTACACTGCACTACACCACACCACACTATACTACACTGCACTATACTACACTGCACTGTGCACTGCAGTACATTTCACTACACTGCACTACACCACACTATACCAGACTGCACTGCACTATATTACACTGCACTGTGCACTGCACTACACTACACTGCACTGTGCACTGCACTGCACTACACTTCACTAAACTGCACTACACAACACTATACTACACTGCATTGCACTACACTACACTATACTACACTGCACTTTGCACTGCACTATACTACACTGCACTGTGCACTGCACTATACTTCACTACACTGCACTACACCACACTATACCACACTGCACTGCACTACACTACACTGTACTACACTGCACTGCACTACACTACACTACATTACGCTATGCTATACTAGACTAGAGTAGACTAGACTACACAACACAGTACTACACAAGACTGCAATATAAAATGATACTGGTACACAACTTCATTGCAACATAAAATTGTACAATGAAAAGCGATTCAGCAAAGACATTCTGATAATTTTTTTTGAATCAGACTTCAAAAATTTCAAAAATTAACATGTCAAATAGATATTATTAACGAATGTTTCACGGTCATGAATGTCAATTTTTGATATAATTTTATGATATAATTTGATAGGTAAAACAGATATTAAAATCAATGCTAGGAGAGTTAATAATTTTACTTCTTTGAAATTTTGTTTTATCATTCATAATACCAATTGTGTGTCATTCTTTGTCCAGAAACATGCATTCTTTGTATTCTTCAGATTACAAAGCCATAGAACGTGTTTCCCTCTATCTCAGTGGCTTTCTATGTATTGTATCATCATGTTTTCACATGTTGGTTTTGGTCTCAAACTTGACAGGATATATAATGTAAAAAGGTGTCGCCACACAGAATATCCGTCCATACCATGTTGGCAAAAGTTAACTGCCTCCACATGTATGTTTTACTACCAATTTTATTTGACTATATGTCATTTTTTGCTGAAAAGTAATCTTGTTTTTCAATATAATACTAGTAGGCTCATCTCTGCTGAGTGGCCCAGTAATATTTCTGATTCGCTCAATGATGAATCATATAATAAAACAACTTATTGAATTTGTTTTTTGTTACTAACAGTATTATCACAAAAACTATAAGAGTGTCATGTTGATCTAGTCATCATGCAGCAGTAGCATGGCAGTAACGAGATTCTGAACTGACAAAATTTGAATTTCTGTCAGCAGCCAGCCAATGTCCCATTGCAGTATTAAAAGTAACAGCTAACCTATAGTGGCAATCATTATATTGTTTGATTCAATAAATTTAAAATTTCTAGAATTTTACCACAGACCTTAATGAAGGAATGCAGGATAGTGTTAAAGAAAAAATAATTCACAATAGGAAACAAAAAACAATAGAAATGTGCGTAGGAATTTATTTATTTCAATATCATTAAACAACTGAATACACTTGTGATCATGACCATTAACGAGCATAAAGCATTCATAAATTAGTTTGCCTTTATATTCTCTTTGGGATTGTTAAGTACATACATACCTTTACATTACTGCTGTGTACGATAGGCAATTGACAGATATTTCATATTTCTGTATTAAGTGAATATTTATATTATGAATGATAGTAAATATTCATTGCTTGATGTATTTATTAAGAAATGAATAGTTCATTTCTTGATGTATTTCAAACCTGATTGGATTTCCAGTGAATTGTTTTCATGATTGTTTTGTGGTTTGTGTGAAATAACACCATGAAGGCTGTATTGATGATCACTGTTACGCTGGTTTCTAATGCTATTGTTGTGGTACACCTATGTTGACCAGGTGTCATACAGTATAGTGTGTAGGTATGAATATTTGCAGTTATTCATCATGTCCCATTTTGTCAACTTTGAACCAACATGTATGGTCACAGAACATGTTACAAAGCCTGACGAGTGCACAATGTACAAATTTGAATATTTACCCTTGATGAAGTCATTATGGTAATAGGATTTGCTGATTTAAACAAGATCAGCAATACAATTTGCATAAATTAATTCTTGAATATTACAATATCATACTTTGAAACTTATGTGTGATATATTAAAATGCAGCAGCTGCCTGGTACAGGGTGAATTTTCATAAAGCAGAAGTAATTCAGCAATCTTGATGCTTTTCTTTCAAACACTCTCAAGGACACCTTGGCCTAATTTACATACAAAGGAGGTAATTTTCAATCTAAACATTACCTTTTCAGGAGTATATGTCAAATTACATGTTAAAAATCTGCTGAGTTTTCTTTTTTTGATAAGCGAGAGTTACTTTTCAACTGATGAAAGAAGACAGAAATAAGCTTCTTCAATGAGAGTATAAAGATGATTACTATTGCATACGTTCTATTGAAAATTTTGACTTTCTGTCATTGACATTTTCCATGGAAATTGACAATGAATCTTGATGTTGTAGTTTTCAAGGCCTAGGTGTTTGGAGGGACTGGTACATTGTTGGTGAAAAAACAAAATAAGACAAGAATATTTTCCCTGAATTTTCTAAAAAAAATGAAATGCAGAAAATAAAATGTTTTTTGGTTGATTGAAAAAACTCCATGACTTGAGAGTGTTCAGTATGGTATATTATGCTGATACTGCTTTCATGAAAACATTCTTTAAATAGCAAGAGTTAGGATTTCATTGTGGATATGACAGCATTTGAATTTATAAATGTCTCTTAGGGAATCATTAAAGTAGCAGAAGGGATAGTAAGGGCTAGAGGACCCCTAAGAAATGCTATTTTTGTTCACATCAAAAGATATATGTCCAGTTATTTCTACTCCACTGTTTTAACCCTGTGAAAGGCCTCAATGTTTGCTTTGTTGCATTAATTCATATAAACCATACCTAGATGTACACCTACCATAATTAGTAATTAGGTTCAGTGAGCCACGCTTCGGTGTTGGTCCAACTTAATTTATCTAATCGTATTAAAATTATGTGAAATACTGTTTCCATATTTGCAAGAAGACAGCAGCAATTGCAATGGCTCTAAAACAGAAGCACTGGGAGGTGTAATATAGTCACATAAAGTGCAGCCATATTGGAACTTCAAAATCTATTGCCAAAATAAAGGTTAAATGCATGGAGTACAAAGCTACCAAGCTGTAAGACTTTCCATACTGGCATTACTTTGATTAATTACAATAGTTATAGAAAAAAGCAAATACAAAAAACAAATGAAATTTCTAGAATTTGAGGTAAAATATGTCACTACAGCTTCAAACATTTAGCAATACTTTGAAACAAATGTTTCATATCTGTTCAGTCATTAACAATGTAGAAATTCAAAACTGTCAGTGAAAATTTGTTTTGCTTTTACAACAGTGCATTCCAGGTGATGATTTACTGTGAGTAGTAAAAATGATTACACACAACTGAAAATATCAAAATCTTATGTGCTGTTCTCACTTACAAATACTGATGAAGCATTGATTTTTCTGTACTTGTTATGAGTACTAAACTCACGAGTAATGATATAGGTAGGTGTGATTTACAACTCTAATTCTATTTTGTTGCTGCTGTGTCTGAAAAAATGAACGTGATGTATCCATGTGTGTAGAGAGAAATATGTCCATGGACTTTAGGTATGAGCTGGAGGGCTTGTTTTACATATGAAAAAGTCACATGCATGTGCTGTACGTGTCATAACAGTAATTTTTGTCTTGGAAAGTAATTAACGTTTCAAATCGGTGGTAAAAATCAAACATGAAAATATGACTTTTTGCCAATATTGATTCTGAAAAAACCCATTTGTCATAACTAATCTGGAAATAGGTGTGTGCCAATGATTGCATTGCATTATGTACTTGTGTTCAAATATATTAAATTGATGTAAGCCATGAAACCCAGGTGATTATATTAGATAATTTGGCTTCCAATTTATGAAAATACCAGTAAGTTGAATGGCGTCTGTATGTAATGAAACGTTCTGATACAGTTTACCCAAGGAAAAGTAATTTAACGTTTAGAATTTTACCCAGAACTGTATGTATGCATGCGTGTTATGCTTAGCATTATCATGTACAATTTCATTTAAGAAGAAACTGGTGCTGTCAATTGCATTTCCAGATTGGAAGAAATTAAGAGGCGCCTTGTTGTGCATGTCAACTTAGACTAAACCATGCTATTCGATTACTAATGTTACCCAATCACATCATACATTCTTCAGCTGTTGTATCCATAGCAACAAGAGAAAGTAAAAAACCAAATTAAGTAATGTGATGCTATTTTTATCTTAAATTTATAAACGCCTTAGTTATTCCTTATTTCTCATGTCATTCATCAAAAGTGGGACTTCAGGGTGAAAAAAGAATTTCTGTGTATATTTATTTCCATGTAATGATGTCAAGCAATGTGAAATCATTGAGGACGGAAGCATTTAACTAAAGTGATCTTCCCAGGAATCAATTGCCTGCTGTAAATTGCAGCTCTTCCAGTGTCTCCCATAAAAATGGCAGGATATAAATTGGAGGTGATCAATTGATTTATTGTGGCTCAGCGGAAAGCTCTCGGCAAATTAATCAGAGCTTTAGAAGATTTGACGTTCACAGTGTCTGCCGTGTGTAACAGTCCAATGCACGTAGAAAATTTAGGATCTTGATTAGAGCAAAGACTCTGTGACTCACACATTTGGTTTCATACGCTGTCTATCATGTACATGTATTCTATAGCTCCTTGCATGAAATAAATTATCAAAATAGTTGTCGAGTGTTATTTTTGGGATATCGGATAGAAGTGAGAAAATTCCATCTCTGCTTTCTGTAAAAAATATAAGACAAGAAATAATATTTCTATATCCAAAATAACTTGACTGTAATTGTTTGTTTGGTTCAATAATTTAGACTTAAGTAGATGTGAATATCTTCAGAAAGTACTGCTGTACATTGTAAATATTTCAGATGGTTTGTTCAACAGCATTTTTATTTGGTATGGTTAAGTCTAGGAATATATGCTGGTCTATGAATCAAACGTACAGGATCAGGGGAGATTGTATCATTTTAATCTACCCATAGAATGTTTTAAAATCAAACGAAATGGCTTCATTTGCCTGAGTGGAAGTAAATGTATTTTTAATACAGGATGGTAATAACATTCATTTTTCTTAATCATACCTTACAAATCCTTGCATAAAGCATTTTACACATCTGAAACTGATGAATATGCAGTACAGAATAAAGATATCCAGAAAATCAATGGTGGTTTTGTAGAAATTTTTGACCAATTTTCATAGACAGATTGGGAAAGAAAAACCACAGTGCTGGAATTATCACTACATGTATGTTGCATATAACCCAACATTGACACAAAGATTTCAAGGTCCCCTGTGGATCATAATTAGACAACCGAACTGATTAAGGGAAAAATGGCTTTCCATGATATTCTGTGTGTGGTGTCAGGGTTTGCTGCCAATTTAGGGTAAATTTTGCACTTTCATGTAACATTGGCATTGCTTGATTCAGGGTTGGATATGGTAAGATGACTTTCTGGGGAGCCCATTGCCTTCGCAGGAAGGAGACTATTGCCTCCACAAGAAGGAGACTATTACCCTCACAGGAGGGAAACTATTACCCTCAAAGAGTCATAGGTACTCAGCTGCAGGTACTACAACATCCTTGTCTGTGGAATTATGAAGTTTATGGTTCCAGTGTTCTTTCAATCATTGTCATAATATTCCCAGAACTTACTGAAAAAATGTAGGAAAACCATCACCTTTTTTATCAAGTGACATTTCAGAGACATGTTTGAAAATTGACCCTAGAATCTGCATGAACCTGAAACCATCATGTCTTGTTGGCTACTACACTGGCCCACAATAATGAGTCCACTGCACTTTCTAAACTGTTCATGTACTCAGCTTATCTCTTGATAAATGTATTCCCTCCGGTAAAGTTAATTGATTTTAGTGTGTGCCGTGTACATCTACTGCTTCAGTAGGAAGCCAGTAATCAGATAAGACTGAGTATTCTCAATTTGGAAATCAGGAGAATATTCACTGATGGTAATTTCTGACATTTCGTGGACCGGTAATTTTGACAGATATTTTCACATGTCAGACTTACTTATCTGTTAAATTTGTTTAATTCAAAAATAAATTCATTCCTCTCTGGCTACACTATTGAAATCTGTGTAGTATTTGACTCCTTTGGTAATGATTTTTTAGTCACTGTATCAAGAATATAAAAAAGCCCAAGCATTAAAAAGTATTTTACTATTGTAAAAAGTACTTACTCTGACATTTGGAAAATTGATATCACAGATTTTTGGAGAGACAGATTTAGTGTATTCATGAAAGTGTGTATGGCACCAGCATATTTGATGAAAGGCTTGGTATTATGATCTATTACATAATTTTTTTTTCAGAGTTTCTATGAGGAAAACAGCATTTTTTTCAACAGAAATCTTTCTTGCTATGTCAACAGTGTGCACAGCTTGCTTTCATAAAATTGAAAAAAATGACCCAAAACAGAAAACAGCTTTCATAGGACTAGCTGTGGGTCAATAGCTGTGGTGATTTACAATTTTTGACCCATCCAAGGGGTTAAAAGTCGTGAAAGTCAAAAATAGCCCCTAAAGGGCAGGAATCTGAAAACACCACGGCTATTGACTCACAGCTATCTTACTGAAGTAACTGTAGGACATTTTTATCAGTGAAACAAAATTACTGTACATTTATACTTAAAATAAGTTACATCAATTGATATTAGAGTGAAATAAGCTAGCTGAACCCTATTGTCTTGTCATATTTGTGTCTTGTCATATTTGAGCCTTCATTGTGGGAAGGTAAATCAGATATTTGTTTTCAGAAACAAAGTAAAATTTTGCTTCTTTTAATCAGCATTTTGGATAAATGTAATCATTTGGAGTTGAAGCAGAGAGTTAGTTTGAAATTGCCATCTTGAATCGTTAACATCTTGGCAGTCAGTGTTATATCAAATGTAAAACGTTCAAACAATCTGAAACAGAAATCAAAAAGTCAACATTATCAAAAAAGTGTATTTTCAGATTTGTGTACAGTCTCGTGTTTTAGAGAAGATAGAATACAGGAACAGGCTAGGTTTTTCAAGAGAAAGTTTTAAAACTTCTTGATTTTGTTTTAGAAAAGTTTCCGAGGAGTAAATTTGAATTGTATGTAAAACAGGGTATTCACCATCCCTTATTTCATGAATGTAATTCACTTAATCTTTAAAGAGTTTACAAAAATAGAAAGTCATTTTTTCGATTCGCAAGATTTTTATAATTTCATGCAATTTTTAGAACATACATGTATGTCCTCAAGAAACTATGGAAATTTGTTGGAAATATGTCATTTTCTTTGTATAGCAAATGAACCCTTTTCATGTGCAGCTTTTCAGCATATTAGGAGAAGCTGAATGTGACACACATCATTTGAAAAACATTGTTACTTTCAAGTCAACTCCGTGAAAATCAAGTCAATGAAAGTCATGTTTTATGTAATATGCATTTGAGATCTTGAAATGGTTAAATCTGTTGATATGTGCTCTTCGTTCACATCATGTATTTATATTAAGGTGGTTAATAATTCAAAATTGAAAGAATTTAAGCTGTTCACCCCAATTCTCTGTAAACAGGTCCACTCTCACCATTGATAACAATGGGTTTGGACCAAACCATGGTGGTGAAAGGGTTAAACTTTTGCTCAAACTTTCCTAACAAAACTTTACACCACTCCCTCTCAAGATAGTAAAAGTTGGGTCACCATGCAGAATTTGGTGTAAGATAAACAAATTACTCAATATTTACCGACATTTTAAATTCAAAATGGCTGATATACCTGTGTTAATTGAAACTCTATAAGAAAAGTTAAATTTTCAATTTACAGCGATCCCACAATCGGTAGACCAAAATTGTATTGTATAAGTTTGAGTGTCCAACTATCTGTCCTCAAGGTGCATTCGTGCTTAACCAAGATGACATGATGATGACAAAATTAATGAACCAGGCAGGGTGTTGGACTGAAATTTCTCTGTGAGTAACCCATTGCAAGATATAAATGTTGTTATTGACCATGTGTAAGATTGACCCGTTATAATTTGATGGCTTTTTGTGTTTTCTTCTTGCAGCGTCTTGTCGTCAAACCAGACCAGCTCATCAAGAGACGTGGCAAGCTGGGACTGATCAAGGTCAATGTGGATTTGGCCGGAGTCAAAGAATGGCTGTCTACAAAACTAGGAAAAGAAATACAGGTAAAGCTGTGAACAAATAACCCTGAGAGAGAGAGAGAGAGAGAGAGAGAGAGAGAGAGAGAGAGAGAGAGAGAGAGAGAGTGTTTTGTTGAACATTTGTAGATAAAATGTAAGATTTGTATCGCTGCTGTCCAGTTTTGTCAGTTCATCTAAAAGTGAAAAGGAAATGAGAAAAAGTGAAACGAAGTTCAGGATTCCTGTATTAGTGTGCTCTTTTCTGTTCGAATATTGCATTGTCCAATCAAAGTTTGTTTCGTGTCAGTGATCCTTTGTGTCCAATCAAAGTTATTTCATGTCCAGGAGAAATACAGACACAACAAATAACTAATGATCTTGTATAAGGTGAAGAATAACACACTTATTGAAAGCAAAGTCCATATGGTATACTGTTCAGTGATATTATTTTGCTTTGTCTTTTCCACCAGATCGGTGCAGCATCTGGCCTGTTGAAAAATTTCATCATTGAACCATTTGTCGCACACAAACCGGAAGATGAAATGTACGTGTGTATTTATTCATCACGTAGCGTAGACACAATCCTCTTCTACCACGAAGGTGGTGTTGATATCGGAGATGTTGATGCAAAGGTAAGGTTGCTGTTTTCAAATGAAAAATATTTAGATATCATATACCAATGAAGAATGCAGACTATTTTGTAAGCGCTATGTTCTTGCAAGAAAATATTAGAAAAGTTAAGAATGCCTTTGCACATCATTATGTACTGAAATATATATGTACCGGTACAATATTCATATGACAGTGTTACAGAAGATCTATACTATTAATGAATGGAAGTCCATAGTTGTATAAACAAAACCTGTGTAAACCAAACACCATTGGCATTGCAAAGAACAGTTGTTCAATTTAGAGAGGTCGTATGGTTCATGAGGTACAGTAAAACCTGTCTAAACCGAACACCAATGTGACTGAGAAAACTTCAGTTTACAGAGATGTTTGGTTTATAGAGGTTCCTTAAACATGACATTCTATGTGGAACGGATGAGAAAAGGTGTTCAGTATAGACAGGTTTCCACTTTAGACAGGGTTCGGTTTAAACAGATTTCACTGAATATTGAACATTCCATCTATGGGCATTGGACTATTGGCATGGGACTTAGATCACTTTTCAATACAGACAGTACTCTCATTTAGGCAGGGATCAGACTAGATAGATTTTACTGTATGTACGTACCGTTTAACCATGAATGTAAAGTTTATGTAAGCTCCATAATATACTGATGGAAATCCATGGTTTTGTCCTGCTTTTCTAAAGTGCAGTCAACTATGGATGGCAGTATAGTATGCCTCTCAACTTGTGACATCTTGGATCATCTACTGGTAGTTGATTCAGGAATTTCTTGAGATTTCTTGGCATCAGTGCTACACCAATGCTTGTGATATCTAAAACTTCTTTGTAAATTAAGCTTACAGGGTGTACATGTGGTCACATTTTTCCTTTGAAACTTGCACTTTTACGTGAATTTCAACTCCTTTTTGCGTTATTTCGAACTTCTTTGCAGGCTGTCAAAATGGACGTACCGGTGAACAATGAGATGAAGGTCACGGAAGGAGAGGTCAAACAGCTGCTGTTGGGACAGGTACCAGCAGAAAAGAAGGAGTGAGTTGAAATTTTCATGTTTATTCTCCCACAATTAACAAAGATTCTAAATGTGAAAGAAAGCATATATACTTTCTATTCAAGAATGTAGTTGAGTGTGCCATGTAATTACTGAAGTAGCAGATACAAACAGCCCAATGCAAGTTCAGTTTTGTTTGCAACCCAGTTTAACATAAATGTTTCATTTTTCTCGAAATGAAACACTATAAAGTTCAGTCTGTCATAAATTTTGATGGAAAATCTTTTTGCTGAAAACTGCTTTTCCTATAGCTTTGAAGTTTGGTTTACAGGTTACTGACCATGTTTTATTTGGGTTTCATCAAATTATGATGAAATCGGCAGCATTGTTCGTGACCCTTGTTGCCATTCGTTGATTTTTTGATCAAATTTATCTCAGGTACTGCTCATTTGAAGATGTGTGATATTATACAAGGAGTGTCCTGACATTTAACAGTAATGTGACAGTGTTGGAAAAGGAGATTTTAGTGATCGCATTGTTAGAAAAAGGAGATTAGTAACACATGTTCCAACTCTCAGTTTTTTAATGCTCTGTCATATAAAAGAAAATGTATAATCGCTAGACATTTATTCCTGTTCAATAAAAGTTATGAATGCAGTATTGTTTCTGTTGTGTTACTGATGAAGGGTACATGTATGTGTAGACATCTCTATGCAGTTCGTTTTGTCAGCTGTTGTGTGTGTTTTTTTTGTTAGCTGCCATTTGATCAAGATATTTTACCAAATGTATTCAATTTCATTAGAGTTTTAGAAATGTTAAAATAGCAAGTATCATGTAAAATGAACTTGCAATAATCCTTTCAGACAAATATATGACACACTAAACAGGTAATATTTGCAAAACAGTTGACTTCAAATATCTCAACAAAGATTGACAATGAATGATATATATATTATAGCCCAAACAACGAACAAAGTGTAAGAGTGGAGGTAACCATTTGCCGTGAGTCCCTTGGTTTGGCTGTAATGATTTTATTACATGCCTCTCTTTTATAGTTTTTGCTCCAAATTTTTTGAGTTTATTCGCATGCTACAATCATATCTGTTAGTCAAATCTGTTTAAAAGTAAAGTGATTTTAATCACCAGACTGCAAATTTATATATTTAAATCACTTTTAAGTGGTTTATTAATTTTTATGTATAAATTTTTAGAAACAGGATTTCATATGTAAAGCGTGTGATTTGACCATTTATAAATCCCAAAGTCGAGTTGAAAATAGTTTGGGTCGCTCTTAATGAAATGATGACAATGTAGCCCGCTACGTCATTAACAAGTTACCATTGAATCCTGGAGGGCTAGCGACGCTTGATATATGACAATGTAATAATTGATATCCTTGCCTCCTAATTAATATTCATATTATCTTTTCTCTTCTATTTAGCATGGTTGCATGTTTTATTGTGAAACTCTACAAGTTATATGTTGACTTGTATTTCACCTATCTTGAGATTAACCCCCTCGGTAAGTTTTCAAACTTTAGAAGAAATAATGAATTCCAGTATATCCATGATCTCAACACCTTTCCTTATGAGTAGATTAAGCAATATTTAACTATTGCACATTAAAGGAGTTCTAGTTCTGTAAGCTTTCAATGTGTATGCTTAAGGCTTGAGAATAATCCTCACCAAATTTTTTGATTAATTTTCTCTTGGTATCAACCACAGTCATTTCATAATCTCCCTATAGTAGTTTTAGAAATATCCTGTATTTTGTCTCACAACAGTTTGTAAAGCTATTATATACATTTTTGTAGTTGACAGCTGAATTTCAATCATAACTTTAATTCACTTTGAACATTAACGGTATGCTTTAAAAAATGCTCTGACAAGCCAAATACTAGGTATTTCAACAAGGAGTTTTCAGAGATATCGAAATAAAAAGCAGAAACAAAAGTACCCTGGTAATCAAGATGGATTTAGTCAGTTTTATTCACCTAGTGAAGTAAGCATTCCAAGGTGAATTTGTTCGACATGTGTTTAGTCCTTGGCATTTGAATTTGACTTTGCTTGTGACAAAAGCTGTAAATTCCAACTTGTGGTAGAGTAAATTATCTCCATTCCTTGTACAAATGTAGGATGAAATGTTTTAGCGATGTTGGCATTGTTAGAAAATGACTCTGTTACTGGCATGTGTGTGTGTGCTTCTCTTAACAACCATTTCTGACACCATTTCTGTGTTGGGTTTTCATTTCAGTGGTAACAGAAAAAGTTTATGTGTTAGATTTGGCTGCTAAGTTGGATCAGACAGCAGAGTTCATCTGTAAGGTCAAATGGGGAGATGTTGAATTCCCTCCCCCATTTGGAAGAGAGGCTTTCCCTGAGGTAGGAAATTGGCATTTCATGCTTACTCTAATAAGTATAAATTAAGATTTTTCAAGTATTAATACGGTGTTGCAGCCAGGACGTGGCCTTGAAACAATGTCCCAAAAACGGAACCTGTTGTCCCGTATTCTCGCGCATTGCGGGCCACCTCAGGTGCACTCATGAGTCAGCTGTGTTGGGTATGTCTGAAAGTAATATCAGTTACTGATGATTTTCTTTGTTTTGCATGATTATTTTGAGGCTTATATTTACAAACTTTCAGAGCTATGATTAAAAGTATTAAATTAGAATGCTGCACTTGATATCATAACTTGCTTTTAGTCTGACTGAGCTCTGATTTGTAGCCGATACAGTATACTTGCCTGAAATTCAAGCATAGTGACGTGGTCTCGATAACTTTAGTTTTTTTGTGTGTGAAACTAATTTGTCACAAAATAATATAAAATTTGATTGACAACTGCCACATATTGTCTCCACAATGTGCAAAATGTCCCCAAAATTAAACGACAGTGGGACACGGTGTCCCCAGATTTCAAATTCCTGGCTGCAACACTGATAATATGTTACTAATCTGTAAAGCCATTTTAAAATGTACATGAAGGGTATGATTTCAATCTATTGTATTCTCTTTTCGAGTACAATGAGTGGCAGAGCATATATTTTTTATTCTATCGTGATTTTTAGAATGTCTGTCAACACAAATGAGTGCTAATGTTAAACATACCAGCGTTTTTACACCTTTTTACCTGAAATTAATCATCTATGAATGAGTCCAGGCTATGTTTTGCCTTTAATCATTTCATCACAATATTAGCTTTGTTTTTGTTAAACTGAATCTCCTGTTTCTGATTTCAAGATAAGAAGTTGCTACAGTACAATGGTTATGCAGATGTTTTACTCATGGTACTGGTAATACTGTTATGTTTACATTTGTGAGAGATGACAAAGAGAGTGAATTTTATCAAGGTCACTGCCGTTTCCATCCATTGCAAACCAACTTTACCACAAACACAGCAAGATTATAACAACAGCTGGTTCTAAGAGGGTCAAAACTAATGCTGCCTTATCCTTTGTCTCTTCAGGAAGCATACATAGCTGACCTGGATGCCAAAAGTGGGGCGTCCTTGAAACTGACCGTTCTGAATCCAGGTGGACGGATATGGACCATGGTTGCTGGTGGTGGTGCATCTGTCATCTACAGGTCAGTTTTATCAGAGATATTTCCTGAGTGAAAACTGTGTGGCAGTGATAGAGAATATCCGTACATATCTTTTGGATCGTGTGTTCCAAAACAAACTTGCAGTGTACCCAAGTTTGAAAAATTAACCCGGCAACTTTGATGAAATTTGTCAGCTTATGACATTCAACAAAACGGTAATTAAATGCTGGAGAGCAATTCAGTGGTTTCAGGTTTATGGCACTCTTTCAAGCAATATTTCTTCCTAAAACTCCATCTCTGTATTGTTCATTGCTGCACGATGGAACACTAAGGGTTACATAGTATTGCCTGTGAGGGCGCTCATACACTGAGATTGTCAGGAAGGGGAGTCCAGTCTTCTGAATTCGGAGTATACATAAATGTTTTTCCACCGCAGATATACACAATTTTGGAGAACACTAGTAATTATACAAAATGAAACTAAAAAATCTTACTGGAAAAAAAATGTATCATTATGCTCATTTGATGATCATGAATTTCATTAACGTATCAAAGTAAGAGTTACATTGTGTGTCACATGAAAAATTTTGAGATTGTAACTGTAGCCACAGTTGTCTTTCAGAGCATGAGGAGGAGGAGAATACTTAAAAGGTGAAAGAGTCTTAATTACTTATTTATAACTAGAAGAAAGGCATTAACAGGTATAAATTTTCTTTTGCTGTTGTGTGTGTTTCAGTGATACAATCTGTGACCTTGGGGGTGCTAGTGAGCTGGCTAACTATGGTGAATACTCTGGTGCACCTAGTGAACAGCAAACCTATGAATATGCCAAGACTGTCCTCGGATTGATGACAAAAGAGAAACACTCTTCTGGATCCAAAGTTCTAATCATCGGTGGAGGAATTGCCAATTTCACAAATGTGGCGGCTACATTCAAGGTAAGCAAAGCAAACAAAAATATTTTGCCTTACATGGCACTTATAGAGTGAGAGATTACAGCTATAGCAGGTATAAAAGAAGTATGCACCGCAAAATTGAAATAGACTAACTTTTACTTATACATTCTAAAGGAAACTTTAACTATTCCCTTTACCATAAAAATCAGGGATCTCTGTGCACACTTGGTTTTAGAGAAACAAATTACCCAACATGTGCAAATACTTTAAATTTCAACAATGGCCACATCCCTGTGTTAACTTTATGGAAAAAAGTAGATTTTTGATTTTCCCATTAAGAAGTCAGTGAAAACTTTAGATACACAATGAGCTTCAAACTTAACCCCCATCGACACAGTACAGTTTTAGTCAGAATATCTGTCCCTGAGGTACATTTTATCCTTGTTTTGAGATGAATCACATAAACAACCTGAGCTGTACTTCCTTGTAATTTGTAATGAATCAATTTAGCATTACCCTACAGTTAAAGTTTTGTCTATGGAAGATGTTCTCATTTATTTATTGTTTTCATGTGACAAATTCCTCAGTCTACCGTTACCTTCACCAAAATAGTTCAATCCATCTCTGTGTTTGTTTTCTGTAGGGTATTGTGAGGGCGCTGAAACAATACAAACAAAAATTAATGGATGTGAATGCATCTATTTATGTGAGAAGAGGAGGCCCCAACTACCAGGAGGGGCTCCGAGTGATGAGAGAATTAGGTGAGTCTTCTCATTGGTTGTCAGTGGGACAGGACTCAGCGATATGAGTTACCAAGGCAGTGGTTGCTACAGCGGAAAGTAGATGTAGTTCAGCTGTGTTTGAATGGCTATATGCATGCCAGTTTGACACGCATCAATTTGGAAAGATTTTGATAGTATGAAATATACTCTAAGTAATTGAGTAAAAGATTTGGATTCATCAGGGTTCACTTTAATTGCCAAAATTAAAACCAAATGAAGCTTGTTGGTCAACGTTTGATCTTTTTCTCAATACTGAGGAGCTTTCTAAGGTTGTTGCCAATGATGATTGACAATGCCAATTGTCTGCTTTGCCAATTTTTTCATCATTCTAGCACAGCTCATCAAATACTAATTTAATTAGATAATTAAAAACATTTACTATATGATAAGAGACAATAAAACGTATTGTGAATTTTTACAATGTCGTGAATGTTGTGCATTATGTTACGTTATGCGAGTTGTCTCTGTCTTGAAAGTTGGCCACCTTGACATGCAAATTTAAAAAATAACTAACATGGGGCTAACCATCATCAATGTTAACATCTACTCATGGAGTGAATACTTGGTACATTTTCAGGTCAGAGTCTTGGCGTAGACATGCATGTCTTTGGAACAGAAACACATATGACATCAATCTGCAGCATGGCTCTGGGTAAGAAAGAAGTTCCAGAACATCCCCCTGTGGACCAAACCACGGCAAACTTCCTTCTCGGAGGACCAAGTGCTGTAAGTTCAACACAAATAAAACTTACACAACCGAAATTGCAACATTTTTTATGTACCTTATAAATTTCTGCTGACGTTTAAAAGATCTGTTAAGAGATGACAGCAAATCACTGATATATACTATGAAACCATTAGTATTCATAAGGTTTGGAGATAGACCAATCTGCTGGTATAGAATATCTTATATTTCACAGGCAAATCAGTGAAGTTAAGTCTGATTCTGATTGAAGATATCATAAACATCAAGTCAGTGTAAAGAATCAAATCCCTTACAATTGATTTTACTACATTAAAGTTTCAAGTGCAGCTTTCCTTGCATCAAAGCTCCTTTATCTTTTTGCATTTACTAAAAAAATATACTGTCCAATCTTGAGAGAGATGTTTTTGATTCCTTTTATCAAGCCATGTTGTCTTTGAAAATGTCAGTAAAGAACGAGAGATCCTACATGTATATCCTTCCCTGGTAATCGTTTGCAACTGTGAATGGCATTACTGCAGGAGCTGCAATTCAATTGTTTGTTTGTTTGTATCCATAGTCAGCATCTACTCCAAGTCACAGCAGAACATCATCTGTATCCAGAGTGGAAGATGGAGTTGATGGAAAATCTGCTGGAGATAGCACTTCTACCATTCCAGTCATCACAGAGAATAACCCATCACCACTGTTCACAAGAAGGACAAAGGTAATAGTTCAGTTTGATCTAAACTGCAACAAATGTCATGCTGTGTCCCGCTCTGTTATGACACACTAATATTTTTTACCTCGTAGATATATGAAATTGAATTGAGTTTGTTTCTGGTGAATTAGATGAATGAACTGGTTGATATGGATGATGGGGTAGATTTGTGGAAGACAGGAAGAGGTTACTAGGGAAGGAGATGATCAGGAATTTGAACCTGAAAGAGGATAGGGTAGGGGGCAAAGGGTGGATATTAATCTGATAGGACTTAACATTGAGAGGGGTCTTTTTGGGACTGAATAAAAGAATTAATAATTTTTATGGAAAGAACATATGATATATAAAAATGGTTAAGGAAAAAATGAAGGATTGTTGGGTTGAGATTGAGGTATACAGAGAGAGAAATAGAAAAGGAATAATGGAGAGAGAGAGAAAGGATAATTTTCATAGTGGATCATCTTTTTTACATTTTTGTTTTCTCTTGACAGTCTATGATTTGGGGTATGCAGCCAAGAGCTGTTCAAGGGATGTTGGATTTTGACTATGTGTGTCAAAGGTCAACTCCATCTGTAGAATGCATGGTTTATCCTTTCAGGTAAGACATGTAATATACTCATAACCAATGGAAGTGCCAATGTGATATCAGAAAGTTCTAAATGTCGTTTTAATCAGCAGTAGGCAGAAAAAATTTGAAAGTTAGATAGTTATGATTTTAACAGAGAGCAGTGAAGTGCTGTCAATTGACCTGTAACATTTTACCATGTTTGAAGTAAACCTTAAACGTCACATGTACTTTTATTTGACATCTAAGGTCAAGGTCTCATTAACCCAGTGACGGCCATCGCCAATGTAATCTTACAGACCATATAGGAACTGTCTGGAATTTTCCAGCACTCACTGTATATTGTTATTCATTTTTGCACCAGAAATTTCTTGCATTCAAGGTATTTAAGGTGTTGACGTACATGCATGCAATGGTGTAATTTAACAACTTCTCACTGCTACCATAATACCACTCTGTATAGAGGTGATATTACTAGCAACAGTAGTGTGGTTAGCGTGAGTAAATCCACAATACTGATATCATAATGAATCTTGTTTGTGTCTTTGCAGTGGAGACCATAAGCAGAAATTCTACTGGGGCCACAAAGAAGTTCTCATACCTCTATACAAGAGTATGGAGAAAGCCATGAAAAACCACCCACAGGTTGAAACCATGGTGAACTTTGCTTCGCTGAGATCAGCGTATGAAAGTACTGTTGAAGCATTGCAATTTCCACAGGTCAGTTCAGATTCACAAAATTGTGTCTGTGTGAAAGGTCTTCCTGTTGGTGTCATAAAATAGTGTCCTGTCATCAGAGATTGTAACATTTTACAATACATGGGTGTATCTGATCACCTTGTTTTGTTTACGATAAAATCATGAAATTGCAACAAACATGACTGAAATTGAAGGTGATGCAGAGTTATGTGTAATGCTTTCTGGACACACCATATTTACCAAGACATTTTCAGAATGCATCCTTTGTCCCAGATTTATATGGACATGCTAACCATAACAGTGTTCATCAGTATGCATATACAGTGTGTATAGACAAGCTAATCACAGAGTATTTCAACATGCTCCAGCGAATAGAAGGAGACGCTGTTATACAATATGATGAGTTCTGAAAGGATTAAAAAGATTTACTGTTATTGGTGTTTATATTAAAATGTGATGATTGATGCAAGTCACAAGGGGCTTGGTGTTGTGCGCCACCAGTGTTGAATTATTGTGATCCTTTGTTTTGAACGCTGCAAAGACATCATCGTTGGAACTCACCAGTTGCTTTCAAGTCAATGATTGTCAATTGCTAAATTTGAGAATATGCTCACACTTGCTACATTAATGGAAACAGCAATGTTCCTGCCATTTGAAAGTATTGTTTCTCATTCTAAGACTTTTGAAAACCTTTAGTTCACTGTTCAACTTGCCCTCATAAAATTGTTTTCCAAGTTTACTGTCTGTATTCTAAATATTGCAGCACAAAATCTAGCAACTGTTGAGATGAGGGTATTAGACTCCATTACATAGTTTAAAATATATTAATAATTAGTAAGATATTCATTGAAACAAAATCCTGACATAAATCATTTTGATCACCAATGGAAGCTGGAAAAGAATGACAGAGTTTCCCTGTGTTATCCTTCATTTCTCCGGGGTTTCTCTTTCCTGGCAGATCCGTTCCATATCCATCATTGCTGAAGGAATTCCAGAAAACAAAACAAGGCTGCTGAACAAACTAGCAAAGGAAAAGAATGTTACCATCATAGGACCTGCAACGGTGAGTGGTTGCTGAGTTGTAGGGTAGATAGGACCTGCAACGGTGAGTGGTTGCTGAGTTGTAGGGCAGATAGGACCTGCAACGGTGAGTGGTTGCTGAGTTGTAGGGTAGATAGGACCTGCAACGGTGAGTGGTTGCTGAGTTGTAGGGCAGATAGGACCTGCAACGGTGAGTGGTTGCTGAGTTGTAGGGCAGATAGGTTGAAGGATGCAGATAAACAGAAAAGACCTGAAATAAATTTTTTGTGTCCAATGGTTCTAATCTGGAATTAAAAGGACACAATGTGTTCTACAGACTCAGTACACCCAGGAGGTCACGTGATGGCGGTAGAAACCAACCCACATGTGTACTAACATGTATGGAAATACACATACTTCTATGTGCGTTTGTGCATAAGGGTTTGTTTGTTGGTCCGATCGAATTCTGGGTTTGACCTATCGAAAGCTTATCCAAAGAAAGACCTAAAATAACTGTCAGTTGATTTAATTTGGATTTTATTTCGGAACCTGGAGACAAATTTAAATCCAAATCTGTCCAAAGATTTAGCCAAGATGTTAAATGTACACTTAGATGCACAGGAAAACAGTGTATGTTGTACAGTTATTTTGTAGTAATATTACAGTATGCCTGTAAATATTGCGTGTGTGTGTACACCAGCCAGTTTACCATTGGCACTCCCATGGTATCTTCAAGATCATCTGAGGGGTAGGGGAAATTTTAACGTAATTCCCCAAGTCATATTTTCAGAAATGCAGCAGAGTTACTTGAAGCCTCCAAATCAATATTGACTGAACAAACATCCTATGTCTGACTCCTATCATATCCTTGAATAACCAAAACAAACACACTTGCTTCCTCCTTGAGTATCTAAGCAATCACTGACAGTCGTCAAAGTACAAGATAGCAAAATTTGATGCGTAAATGCAAACATTTCATCATATTTTCCAAATTACTCTGAGTAAAAGCAAATAATACTGAAAGTTCGTCCTAAATTCAGTTTAGTATCAAAGTTATGGTATTTGGTGGTACATTATTTTGTAAAAGGGTTACCAATTGTAAAAATGTTGCTGACAACACAAATAGGTATTCATACAGGTTGGTGCCAATTTCTTTCATTCCACTGACCAATCAGCATCAGTCATTAGTTTTCATAAAATTGGCCGCAACTGTGTGCAAAAAATGTCTTCAGATCTGAAACAATTTATCAACAATAATGCCCTGAATACATTAATTACAATGTAATTATCAGTGAGCACAAAGACATCATTTTCAGTCCCAACACTGAAGTGTTAAACACCTACCCTGCAATGATTTCAGATATTGCCAGAAGGGTAGGTGAGAGACTTGTGCCAATTTACACACACATGCACCCACTCACAGACAGACACAGAAAAACAGACAGCAAGTCTAGTGACATCAAAGTTTGATACTGTGATAGAGACCCTAATAACAGATTGTTTTATTGTACCATAAGCAAGGAAATCTTACCAAATTTCCCAGTTTAGTTTAGCCCAGTTGTCACTTGGTACACCAAAGTGATTGTACTCAGGAACAGGGCCATAGTAATATCACCAAGCATTCTCAATCTTTCATCTACCCTCCCTGTTGACCTCAGCAAAATCTCTGAGGACTATAAAAAAATTCTAATTTTCCCTTCATTTTTCCTTCATTACTCTATTACAGTGATGTCAACAAAAACATGACACTTCAGGAATCAACTAGAAGATTTCACATTTATCTCAATGACATTGTGTAAGACATATATTTATGATGAAAAATATCAAATTTCAAATACATCTTTTCAGGTTGGTGGTATCAAGCCTGGCTGCTTCAAGATTGGAAACACTGGCGGAATGCTGGACAATATCCTAGCATCCAAGCTGTACCGGGCCGGCAGTGTTGCATACGTCTCCAGATCTGGCGGAATGTCCAATGAATTGAATAACATCATCTCAAGGAATACCAATGGCGTCTACGAAGGCATTGCCATTGGAGGAGACAGGTGAGAACGATCAAACAGTTTACCATTCCCAGCTGTTTTGAAAGGGCGATTCAAAGGTCATTGATCCTGGTGGAACTTTCCATTGATTATGCAGTTCTCATTCATGGGCACTGCAGTTTGTTTTTCCATGTACATGCAAATTTTTCCTTTTTGCAAGACTGAACATTACTTTATTTGTCCGCACTGAACAATTTCACAAATCGACATAATCCTTGGGGACGCTGTTGTATCACAAAGCTACAAAGGGCCCCCATAAGAAAGTTCTATTGCTTTCATCATGGAAATGTGGTCCAGTGTTCTACAGGTGTGCCTTGCTTTTTTGTTGTCATGGTGACGTGACTGTCAGCCTTCCTCATAAAGCTGTATGGTTGTGTAATTGCCGGCACTTTGAATTTTAATGAATACAAATAAGGTAAAACAATTTAACATAAATTTGATTTCCTTCAACGGCATTTGCTATATTCAGATTGTACTGAGTAGAGAGGTACATTACATGAGAAAAAAAATAGTGTTTAAGATTGAAACATGATTGCAAAGTATACATTTACAGAAAGCTTTACATAATATTTCCTGAGTGTATGTATGTCTTTTGTTTGAGTACAGAGGTGAACAGGCAATGGTTGACTCTTGCATGACCCCTTCTTGGTTGTAATAGATAGCTTTTGCAAGTTTAGGAAATTCTCACTGGACGTGAAAATATTCAAATGTAATGCATGTGTAGTCTCAGTGGTTGAAAAGCCACAGACACAATTTCTTATTGTACTGCTTTGTTAACTCTATGCCTGTTTACATATCAAAGACTCTTTCATTACCTTCTTCACAGATGCTGTCTTTTATTCCCAAATCATTTTCACCCTCAAGCTAAATGGGACAATTTATGTGATACAAATAGTAAAGAGATGTACAGCTTTGACTTATACAATGTGAAATAATTTGAGATCAGGAATCACGTGGTTGAAATCACTTCTATTTTTATTGTGTGACATCATAGGTCATTGGGGTCATTTCGTATTTACTTGCTGCATTGATGTCCAATCAAAAGATTTGCTATCAAGCATTACACCATTACTTCAGTTTCATTTTTTCTCACAAATGTTATTGTCCTTGACCAAAGTGAAATTCTATTCTTTGAGTGCAAAGTTTCGATAAGGTAGATCTTGATGAATTATAAAGCTATGGTCTGAAAAGTGTATTCTGTCATATGCGATAAATGAACATGATGTCACAGTCCCTCTGTCATGTGATGGAAGGACTATCAGAATATCAAATCTTGAATTCTGTGTTCTGTCCATAAAATAATGGAAAATTTAGAAACTTGACTGGACATCCAGGCGGAAGATAATGCTCAATAAGAAACACTGACGCACACTACTAAAACAGAACAGTTATTAATCAGGGATCTTATTTGTTTATTGTACCAGGCTTTGTAGATTCTAAGAAGTATAAAACTGAAAATAAACTATAATCATGATATCTGTTTGTGATCAAAACATCACTTCAGAGGAAAAACAGTATATATGGGTTACAGAAGTCATGCCAAATCTAAAGTATATACCATTGCTAATGTGTGTTTGCAAATGTACATCAGCTAAAATGCTGTTGAGTGTTTTGAAAATCACAATACAGGAATATGTAGAGACTAAGTGGTCTTCTTTGACTACTGTAATTAAAGCGTTCACATTAAACAAAAAAGCTGCCAAATAACAGGAAAAGTATTTCAGGATGTTAAAGCCAGCGCAGTTTCCCTTTCAGAAGTGATGTTTTGATCACATATACGTGGTTTTATCATATAAGCTGATATTTATGGCATGCCATTCTGTTTCAGATATCCTGGAACAACTTTCATTGATCATGTGATGCGCTATCAAGATGATCCAAATGTAAAAATGATTGTGCTGCTTGGAGAGGTATGTGTTTTAAATATTCATCTTCTGTGATTTGAAGCTACAAGTTTATATGCACCCAGAGAATACTGGGTCACATTTTCCTTCATGATGCAAATCAGTGCTTGTCTGAGGGTGCCTTTAATGGTGAGGGAATACAAACATACCCCTAAGATAATGTGGATTTTCACCAGTATGTAGCATGGGCCCAACATTCTACAGTCTTGCCAAGGTGAGATCTCCACAGGGTAAAATTAGCGATCTAACCAAATTGCCACAAAATTTTGTAAAGCCAAAGGCAGAATGCATCTCAGAGACAGATATTTCAACTCTCAAATTTTTACAATTCATAAGTGATCGACCACTTGTGGGGACTCATTTTAAAGTTCTTGGAGTAAATGAATTTTTTGCTGTCTTATTTTTTTATGAAAATAAAAAAATTATTTTTCCCATAGAGTCAATACAGGGATAGCACCACTTAAATTTCAAATATCGGTAAATTTAAAGAAATTGTTACCATGGTACCAAAATTTGCACAGTGAAAAGTTTAATTTTAAGGCCAATACTACCTTAAACCTTTAATATTCTATCACCAAAATGTAATATCACGGGGCATCATTTTACAAGTGGTATAGCCACTAAGTGATGATGTCAAATCAGCGTACTCAAAACACAGATGCCTTGTAATTATAGCACTGCATGTGTATTGTGTATGGCGATTGGATGTCATCAGTTTTTGGCTATATTACTCGTAAAATGGTGCCTTTCAGGGGAATGGAGAGTAAAGTTTGAGGAATGATTGAGATATCCAACCAAACGTGTTGAAATCTTCAAGTCTGTTCTACTGTTGTTGATCCTCTGCGATTTTACACTGGAGGTTCTCTCACCTTACATCATTAACAACATGACTCTGCTACTGCCAAATTTTGGTACGGTAAATTGCATAAATATTTTATCCTCAAAATGGGACCTGAATACAGGGAAAGGAGAAAGGAAATTTTCACTTTGATTTCATTCTTTGTAGTGTTACTGATCAAACACTGTGTAGGTATCTGTTAGTATCTTCATTTTATGTGCTAATTCAGAGATACATATTTTTAATTTGTCACAGGTTGGTGGAGTGGAGGAGTACGAGATCTGTTCCCAGATTGAAAATGGCAGAATCACAAAACCAGTTGTGTCATGGTGCATAGGTACCTGTGCTACCATGTTCACATCAGAGGTAAGAAAAGTTGGATATTTTGTTCAATCACATCCATGTTCAGTAATTTTTTTGTGGCATACATATATTAAAAATCATAAAGTTTTCTCTAGCAAAATTGAATCGATTAGGTTAAAGTGGAGTTTGAATGTAAAGCCCTTCAGACTCTGGAAGGAAATAAGTATGTCCTCAGGCAATAATTTATTCATTTCCGTGTTTCAAGTAGTTATCTGGGTGTGGGTCTCACAGCATTTGTCTATGGAAGTTAACATTTGTGACCTACTTAACGCATTGTAAACATGTCACAACATGGAATGAAAAGACCCTCTTTCTTATGCAGAAGTCTGTTAAAATATTGGGTCAAATTTCTGTAAGTGGAAGCATGTGAAAACAATGTTTGTGTTTTCTGTTTTGTCTTTATATTTAATCAAAACCATGATGACTGTTACAGTTAAGCCAACACTTGTAAGATACGGTGCTATGTACCACTCACCGCCTTTATCCATGGCTTATGTCGTCACCAACAATCATGTATTTTAACAGGATAATTGTAACCCTTGTGATTTACTCATTAAGCATGCCTATGAACTCAAATCTCTTCTGCTTTTAATGTTATAAAAAAGTTCAACTGATTTAACCTCTTGGCATGGTTCAATATTGAAAACTTGTTTAATTTACTAAAGGTCACTGCCAATCAGAAGATTAACATACAGTGTCATTTTCAACTTTTGTCAAATCATATATGGAAACATGTCAAAGATACAGTAATATTTGCCAAACCCATGCTGACTTCATATTAAGTTTCACAGGAATTTCATGCATGAAGCTATCTTCTTTGGGTCATGTTTCCGGATGAATGCCGACACAACAAGCTCCCTTTTATAACTGTGTTGCCCTTTTATACCAAATGTTAATGTATTTGTGTCCTCTGTATGAAGAAATGTAGTACTCAACCAGATGTGGCCTGAACTTACTGATTTGAACACAATAGAAACATGCCAGTCTTGATGCACTTTCATGCTGTACATTCTTATACCATTCATATTTCGGATTGATTTGAAGTTGCGTATTTTAGCTGTACCAATTTAACTATTCTCATTTAGGTTCAGTTTGGCCATGCTGGAGCCTGTGCCCATGGTGAGAAGGAAACAGCCGCAGCCAAAAACAAAGCTCTAGCAGCAGCTGGTGCATTTGTACCTGCTAGCTTTGATGATATAGGAGACAAAATACGGTATGTTTCCTTGGGGGTTACAGTGGTATACGTTATGTTATTAAAGACTTGTAGTTGAACAAATTTAGTTGCCATGGCAGGCTCTCTTATAAACCTACCCACAGACTCTGGTTGAATATTTCATGTAAACATCATCAGTTTAATGATTAAAATATGTGTAGCCTGTTACCTCCATGCTTTCACCCAAACCTGTCATTATCAATGGCGAATGTTGATATGCTTTTCAAGGAACTAAGGTAGACAGATTAAAAATAGATGTGTTCATAAATAAACCAAACACCGTGAAAAGATATTGTGTGTCAGTAATATGATTGATACATTAAAATGCTGTTTATATCAAATCTCATCAAATAATCACTGCTGTGCGTTATCGCAATGTGACATTGTCACTGGTCAAGTTCTTTCGAAGGCTATCACAAAGAAAATTCCCTTTCAATTCTATTTGACAAAAATTAACAACCACATTGTATGTGCCTTGAAATTTAAAGACTTAAACTGTCTCTCAAACTTTCAGTCAGGAAACTTTAAACCATTTCCTTTTGAAGTGCAGAAGAAGATTCAGGGGTCACAGTGCAAAGCTTGGTACAAATGAAACTGACGTCTGAAATTAAAAAAGGCTGTCACCCTAGTGTTAACTCTATCAGGATAAATTAAATTTTTTATTTTGACAAAAATAAGCCAGTGGAAACTTTCCTTCCTCCACGAGCTGCAAAATGAACCGTCACAAGTGGTAGACCAAAAAAGTAATGTAAAGTTTAGAGTCTGAATATCTGCAGCATGTCCCTGAGACATTCTATCTTAAGACAATCTGGTTTACTGCATTCAATCTTTGATGCAGGATTGGAGAAATCACAATTGAATTATGCTCATTGGCATAAAATGCTATATTTATTTTCCATGCAGTGTTCATGTATCTTAACTTTTCTTGTGTATAGTTTGCTTTGTGGCGAGTATTTCGTTTATTTTGAATTTTCTTTAATCCATTGAACAGTGAAGTGTATGAAATGCTTGTAAGCAAAGGAGTGATTGTACCAGAAGAAGAATTGCCACCTCCAACAGTACCTATGGACTATGCATGGGCTAGGGTAAGTTATACACCCATCTTACTATTGAAGTATAGCTAGGATAGGGCAAGTTATACCCACTTACCCATTGACTGTGTACCAATGAAGTATAGCTGGGATAGGGCAAGTTATACCCACTTACCCATTGACTGTGTACCAATGAAGTATAGCTGGGATAGGGCAAGTTATACCCACTTCCCCATTGACTGTGTACCAATGAAGTATAGCTGGGATAGGGCAAGTTATACCCACTTCCCCATTGACTGTGTACCAATGAAGTATAGCTGGGATAGGGCAAGTTATACCCACATTGCTGTTGACTATGTACCATTGGATAGCTGGGATAGAGCAAGTTACAGGTATACCCATCACATACCCATTGACTGTGTAAGTATTGCTTGGATAGGGCAAGCTGTACCCACTTTACCATTGACAGTGTACCATGGGATACCTAGGATAAGGCAAGCTATACCCACATACCCATTGACTGTGTGCCATTGGACTAAAGTATGATACATGTACTCTCACCTTACTCATGGGTTTCACAGTTTGACTTTAGAGAGTTGTATATCACATTGCCAGTGGACACTAGACCAGGGTAGATTATACCCTCCCTAAATCACATTCTGTTGTATCCACATACAAACCCATGTTGCAGGTGCTTTATTCAGTGACTAAAAACATATACTGGTATATTACCATTGTATTGTTTGATTAGGGTAGGAAGTTTTTGGAAACACCATAACCTATACAAGGACACTGGCTAAAATATTTGAAGAAAGCTTTGAGATCTCTCATTACATTTGATATGAATGGGAGAATATTTCATGATGTCCGCTGAACTTTAACAAGAACATTCCAATAGTGTTTAGATCTTTCTCACCAAGTTAAATGCATTTGTCACCAAATTTTGAGACAGCGCATACCCTGTACTCTACCATTGCCTATGTATATTCACTCTTACTGTTCAGTAATACATGACTGTATATTTGATCTCCAATACAGGAACTTGGCTTGATTCGTAAACCAGCATCCTTCATGACTAGTATCTGTGATGAGAGAGGTCAGGAACTGATCTATGCCGGAATGCCCATCACATCAATTTTCCAGGAAGAGATGGGAATTGGTGGTGTACTAAGCTTACTCTGGTTTCAGAGACGGTAATTAAATCACAAAACATATAGCATTGTCACTTGTCTATGTCGTGTTCTTCAGAGCCGGTGTGCAGTGATCTGAGAAGGTTGACCTCATTGGTTGCACTTCTATGTTCAGACCAGTTTCACAAAGAAATTGACCAATCAGAAACTTCTTTTCAAGGAAACTGTAAATCTATCTCACTGATCCCACCTAAATAGCATTATGTGTAGGCTATGTTATTTGCAAAGTCGACTCAAAATCTTGGTTAAAACATACATGTACCATTTATAAGAAAATATTTGTTAATCCTGATATTATTCTTCTTCTTACAGATTGCCACCCTATGCCGCCAAGTTTATTGAAATGTGTTTGATGGTCACAGCAGATCACGGCCCTGCAGTGTCTGGTGCTCATAACACAATTGTCACAGCCAGGGCTGGCAAAGATCTAATTTCATCTCTCTGTTCTGGATTGCTTACTATTGTAAGTATCAGTGGGTTTAGTTTGAAACTTTTGATATTTTTTTCATAATCATTGTTTTGTATGTCAAGTTCTTGTTCTACTCCTAAAGGATGTCGAAACACCAGCTATTTCCCTTACCAACACACTGTCTGTACATGTAAAGTGCACTAGCACTGTATATGTACATTTGAATTCAAATCCAGACCACAATTCACTTGTGAACAATAACAATGCAGCATGTAGAGGTATGTAATTGTCTCACAACTGACATTGTACGAGCAGAAGTACGGCCTCGTACTTTCACAGAACGAGTGACGTAATGTACCCATACTTTCAAAATACGAGTGACGTACAATGCTGGTATATCACACACAGCAAGATTTTGACGTAAGGCCGTAAAATTCATAAGTGAAGCTGCGGTCCGTATTAGGAACTATTTTTAGACCCCTCCAATCTTGAACTCCAAAATCCGGTGCGGCTTCTATACGCACATTTGTCTGGACTCAACTACATGTACGTCGACGCGTCACGTTGAAAATTGCCAGCAAGGAGACTATTGTTATGCAAATGACCACAGCTGCATTTCTCCGCAGTAGGAAGACTAAGTTATACATTTTCACAGCTTTTCTCCTCTTTCTTTCGAAATAAAGATGATAAACCCTTGCACTTCCAAGCTTAAATAATTGTACACGCCGCTGTCCCACACAAGCGCGGTGCTAGCTGTCGACTCCAAGCTTTGTTTCACATGCTGCATGCCTGCCAGCTAATTTATGCATACGTTTGCAATAACCTCAGGAACAGCTGTGCGGGGCCTGCTCATGTTCCGTCGATCGATATTTTTAGAAAACTGGAGACATGGCACATCACATTTAATAGTTTACAAAAGATGTAAGAAGCATTGATTTTGTCGAAAATTCTGAAAAAATATATCACTTGGGGTCGACATGGGGTCGCAGCCATGTTGCCTCAAGTCTGTCTGCACTCAAAACTCAAAACTTTCGAATATGAACCTGTAAAATCGAGGTCATTTTGTCAAACTTCGGCGAAATTTAAGCCTATAGACAAGATTACATCTAGGTAAGGTAAATTTACTGAAATTTGATCGACAAATAATCCTGAACTTGAACGTGACAGCTCGCCTTCTCCGGGAAGTCAAGCATCAAGCTGTCCATACACAGCTGCCCATATTGCTTGGTTTATGAGATTGTTTTCAAGCGACGGCGGTTAGAGCGTACGGGGCTCTGGATATGAACCTACCGCTGGTGTAGCTGTAATAACTGTTGCGTTGTTATCTTGAAGTTTTTTTAACATTAAACTGCCATATTCCTTCAAATTACAACGAGATTTTTTTCGATCACACAACCCTGTATTTCGATATGTCACTCGCAAAAGTACGCTGAACACAGACAGGCTATAGAGAAATACTGACATTACGTCACTTGTACGGTGAAATTGCGGCACATTACGTCACTCGTAATTTGCTCGTACGAGCTCGTACGTCTGCTCGTAGTTCGTCCGTTTTGAGACGATTAGATAAATGGCATGTACGGGCTGAGTTGACAAAGCTGAATACTGTGTATCTTAACATGCTTATTGGGAAGAACATGAAACTGTAGTTGACATTAAAAAAAAGTGAATTACCCAACATTTATAGATTTGCTGATACAGTATGCTACTGCTGAGATAGTAGCACTATTTGTACACAACTTGTCTAAGGATCGTAGTGGTTAATATGTTTTTGCATTATCCTTCCGTATCTCTCACTGGGAAAGAATTCCTTATATGGCACGTTTGCCTGTTTACCATCTCTGTCTTAATTTTCATGATTATTTTTATCTTCAGGGTGATCGATTTGGTGGTGCCTTGGATGCAGCAGCCAAACAGTTCAGTGAGGCTTACGATGCAGGTTTGATTCCCATGGAATTTGTCAACAAAATGAGGAAAGAACACAGACTTATCATGGGTATTGGACACAGAGTCAAATCAGTAAGTTTTTGTCATTTTTAGCTCCCATAGCCATATGTATATATGGCAATGGAAGCTATTCTTATAGGCTAGGGAAATGTCTGTATGTATGTTTGTCTGTATGTCTGTCCGTCAACATCAAAAACTCCAAAACCGCTGTACATTTCATCTTGATATTTGGTGTGTACATGGATGATGGGCTGTAGATGAGATTTTGTTCAAATGAAGTTGTCATTGCCAAAAATATGCAAATTAAGTGAAAAAATGTAAAAACAGTCAAAATTGAAAAAACTCAATAACCACTGAGCAGATTACATGAAAAATTAGCATGTAAGTACTTTGGGCTGACATGAAATGATTGTGCACATGTTGGGTCAGTATCTTGGACTTGCTATTTTTCATGAATTTTTTGTAATTTTCTCCCATTTTTGGTCAAAAAATCTTCTTCTCTGAAACCACAAGTGCGATTGATTTGAAACTTGGTATGGAAGTGCGTAGGAGTGACCTTCCAAATTTGGGCAAAACGTGGTGAAATTTGCATATTTTAGTTTACACGTCCATAGACTCCCATGTATAAGGCAGATCTCCATAGACTCCCATGTATAAGGCCACGAAAAATAAAAATTTAGTTTCTCATCGTATTCATATTGCAAAAAGGATGCAGTGACACAATTTTTAGTCCCCACGGATGAAGTCCAGTGGGCTTATAGATTGGGTCATGTCCGTCTGTTCGTCCATCCGTGAGTCCATCCGTTCACGCAGATATCTCGGATATTTGACAAAATGTCATGTGACCTTGATGACCTTTGATCTCAAATATACATATTTGTCCATAACTCAGTAACCACAAGTGCTACACCCTTCAAGTATGTTATGATGGGACACCTTATGACGCAACATATTGTACTTCATTATTATGCGCATATCTAATTTTGAGCGAGCCGATAGAACTAGGTCTTATTTTTGGTATATAGGGATAACTTAGCAATACAATTTTTTTGACAAAATGTCAGGTGACCTCGGTGACCTTTGACTCAAATATACATATATGTCTATCACTCAGTAACCACAAGTGCTACAGCCTTCATGTATGGTATGATGGGACACTTATGACGCCACATATTGTACCTCATTAATTATGCGCATATCTAATTTTGAGCGAGCCAATAGAGCTAGAGGTCTGATTTTTGGTATAGAGGGATAACTTAGCAATACAATTTTTTTGACAAAATGTCACGTGACCTCGGTGACCTTTGACCTCAAATATACATATTTGTCCATAACTCAGTAACCACAAGTGCTACACCCTTCATATTTGGTATGATTGGACACCTTATGACACCACATACTGTACCTCAATAATTATGCACATATCTCATTCTGAGCAAGCCAATAGAGCTGGATGTCTGATTTTGGTTATAGGGATAACTATAGGAGAGAAATTTTTTGACCAAATGTCGTGTGACCTCGATGACCTTTTACCTGAAATATATGTTTATGTCAATAAATAAGTAACCACAAGTGCTATGTCCTTTGTATTTAGTAGGATGGGAGACCTTATGACAACACACGCTTTACCTCATTAATTATGTACACATCTAATTCTGGGCAAGGGAATAGAGCTAGAGGTCTGATTTTTTGGCAAATAGGGATTAATTAGCAATATAATTTTTTTTCAAAATGTCATGTGACCTCGATGACCTTTGACCTTGATTATACATATATATGCATATCTCAGTAACCACAAGTTCTATACCCTACAATTTTGATAGGATATTAGACCTTAAGATGTCACATCTTGTACCTCATTTATAATGCGCATATGTATTTCTTGGCTGGCCAATACTGCTAGAGGTCTGATCTTTTTCCCGATTTAGAACCACAACTTAGACATGCCTCATGTGTTTCAAATTTGGAACAACGACATAGACCTATGTGCCCATAGATCTCAACATATACACTCCAGTGATACTTCTTAATGACCACATTTTCCTGCCCCATTAAGACTAATACTCCTATTACAAGTGGGGACTATGTCATTGTAAATGACTTGTTGAGGTAATGGTTGTATCACAGTATTCGATATATCTAATTCTGTATTTTTCCATTTTATATTCTGAATAAATACATTAAACATATTTCACTGTCTCCAGTACATTACATTTAAGTATTTTCACTTCATGCACTTTATCCCTTTCACACATGTTCAAATATCTGACCAGAGAACAAACACTAAATAGTCCAGGATGGGAGCTACAGTGTCATTGACACTATTTTTCAAATATTCAATGGGTTTTCACAGTTACCTAATTTGTACAGAATAGTTTCTATAGTGTCTGTTATCAAATCTGAATGGCAGAGACACCCATCTATTTTGATCCCAAGATATTTTATCATGAGACTTTCTGTATGATTAAGATTTACACCTGTTGTTGGTTGGTAGACTTTAATTGGACAGCATGTACACTAAGAAATAAATCTCCTTTGCTTCCTTGTTTACAGATCAACAATCCTGATATGCGTGTTGTAATCTTGAAAGAGTACGCTCAGGCCAACTTCCCGGCGACTCCACTTTTGAACTATGCATTGGATGTTGAAAAAGTAACTACTGCAAAGGTAATATCATGAACTGTCTCTCAAAATCTCCATTACCATGAATTGTCTCTAAAATATCAACATTTATAATGATTTGTCTCTCAAATATCACCATCATCATGAATTGTCTCTTGAATATCACTGTTATCAATAAGTACTTTAACAGGAAAGCTAAATAAGGTGGTAAAATTTAACTCAAAGGAAGAAAACCTATCAAATATTCAACATAAGAACACTTTCTTTGTTTGTAATGAATGTTTAAACTAATCAATATTGCTATTTTCAAAAGCAATTTTACTGAACCCACCTTCACTGCATAATTTCAACAGTCATAAATGAACAGAGCTGATGTGTTGATAGACATTCTGAAAAAATAAATCTGAATAATTGTAAGCTTCTATCATAAAAATCATTCACCATACATGCTTTACATGTAAATATTTATGTCTGTGGAATGTTGTCCAAATTATATTTATGCTATAATTTAAGATTCTCAGCCCTTTCCTTGTGCATCATTAATTTTCAAACCCTGACATATCCTGTTTTTCTTTTCTTTTATTTCTAGAAACCCAATTTAATCTTGAATGTTGATGGTTTTATTGGTGTCGCATTCGTAGATCTGCTACGTAACTGTGGCTGTTTCACAACGTGAGTATTGTATTCACAGCCATGAATTGGCCAGACTTCACTAGTGATCCTTCTCAGAAAATTCTGGGTTTCGAGATTTTCTTTTCTTTGTGTGATCAATTTTATACCGGCCTCAAGAAAATGTAAGACATGAATGTGTTGGGCTAATATGCTTCTTGAACATTTCGTAGACATGAATGATACAGTCTTGACAATTCTTTAAGCTGCCTCAGACAATGCCTAGTCAATTAAGGCTGATGTGCAGTGTCTCGGAAGCTGTTATCTAATTGGTTGGCTGAAATTTACCATTATAATTAAATAATACAAATATACTCCCTAAGTTGCTGTGAATACTGACAATGGACCAATCAGATATAACCTTCCAAGGACGCTGCACATCAGCAGGTCAATTACTGTTTTCATCTTGGTGATTTTGAATGTTACACATGCAATGCACCTGTTGTGGAAGTAAATATTCATATCAACTGAAGACTATACCAAGACTGACATTTGCATGTTTTGTGTCTGGTGACAAGTGTGATTTGGCGTTGAACTTTGTACTTTTGCTGAGCTAGAAAGCAAGCAATACCAGCTAAAGAAATTGTCATCAATCAAAATTACTTTAAATGAGCGGTTGAATGTCTTCACTCCTTGGTGATATTTGGATGTTGGTCACATTAGCGTTTAAAATGAAACTTGATGTACTCTGTCATCAAGTTCTGAGAGAGATTTTACTGGAATTCCCAAGGTCACTGTACTCCAAGGTCACTGTACTTCCCCTCTTGTTCAGTTAAACCTATTATACAGTAGAGGACTCCTCAAATTGTTTTCCCACCATAGCCAACATAGGTAAAGATTTCCAATTAGAGAAGATTTTTTATTTATTTTTTCTTTCAAATTGCTCAAAGAACGAAATATTCCCCAGAAAGTGACGAATTATTGTAAATTTGATTAATAATCTGCCATATAGTACAATAAATTAACCATAATTGTATTTGATTTGTACCCATGAAGGTTGCCAGTCTAATAACTTTTCTGTTCTACATATTATTGTATCAATACTGTGAAGCATCTCAATAATATCAACAATGTGAAACATCCCTAAGAAAAGCTAACATATAAATATCTTTTGTCATATCCATTAGAAAAAATCAATATCTTTTTGTTTGACAAAACAGGTACAACTAGTCTCCCTTCTTTGGATCATACTATATTGCATGGCCGGGGACACAATCAGAGGAAAATTTTACAAAATTGCTATCTCCTCTTTCAATCACATATTTTTTAGAATTATTCAAAATGGATATTGAGAAAAATTGTGTGCTTAAAAGTAGGTTTCCAGAACTTATGAAAGTCTTCACTTAGGTATCTCTGAGCTTACAAATCATAATGAATCATGGGATAATTCCAGGACTGCACATTCCAGCCTGCTCTCAGTACTACATGAATTACCCAAAAGTCTGATGTAATCATAAAGTATTAGTATGGATTCCTTTGTATGTGTTAAATGCATTGTTGATTGGCACAAGTAGAGTTTTGCCACGATAAATTGCTATGCTGTAATTTTTTTTGGATTTCAGAGAGGAAGCCAATGAATACATAGAAACTGGTGCTTTGAATGGTTTGTTTGTCTTGGGCCGAAGCATGGGCTTTATCGGTAAGTACCCGATCAACTTTGTCAACTTATAAGTATTTATTGGCTTAAGTCTTGTATTGATAAGGCTCAGCCATTGTTTTCACTGGTATTCAGGTGCCCAGGGCGTAAAACGTATTTCATGATATTCTGTAACATCTACTAAAGCCAGTGAAATGAAATTCTTATTTTCTTCAATTGCATGAATGAATCCCTTGCTTACTGTGCATATCAATATATGGCCACGCTGCGGTCTTGTCCTGCCTGTAAACATTAGACTTGAGATGTTTAAAACCTGATCATCACACATTTATCAACCAAGTACAGCCAAGCCTCCCGAAGGCAATACTGAAGGATCAGCACATAACTTAGTTGCTTGTTGCTGGATGCATCCTAACACCACACTCTGGCATATGCAAATTTATACTATTGACCCTTTGAGCAACAATGTCAAGTTTAAACACCTTTAAAAAATATACCCCAGTCAATTTTTTCTGATTTTTGCCACACTTTTGATAAAAAACTATAGTCAATGAAATGTGATGTCCATTTGGTCCAAAATTATCAAAAAATTACAGAAAAATTCATAAAACTTGATGTTACACTAAAGTTTTAGTTGGAAAAATTACAGCACTCAAAGGGTTAAATGCAATTTTCCACAGATTCTAATCGTGTTTCACGTATTGGAAAACATAAAAAGTCAGTCTAGCTTTGGTTGTATATCACTGGCACTGTTCAGAAAATGGCCTGAGAAATACACTTATTCATAAATTTTTAAAAAAATCCTCTGGCATGTTCAAGATTTTTCTGAAAATTTGTTGCAATTTAACAGAAGTCTGAGGTGTTTCGTTTCAAATGCATTTCCACTAAATTGGAATCATTGATTCAGAAGAATTCAAAAAACATGAACTCATTTGCATATCTATGATGTCACTTGTTTTTTTTGCCAGTGACAGCACACATGTGCAACACAAGTTATATTATTTTCTTCTGGCTTACAAATAAAATGACAAATACAACATGTTGGTTTATAGTATTACAAATTCCCATCAGCAAGTGTTGCACATCAGTGTGAATCCTTCAATATCATGTGAAGATGAAAGTCTTATTGTTTCGCTTCCTTGTTAGCATTGAATGAAGTTATGATAGTGAAAACAAGCAACAAACACACAAACATCCTATCTCATATTTCTCAAATCTAAACATTGCATCACAATGTCAAGATGTTGATATCTATCCTCTGTGCTGAAATCTATAACCTTTTGCATCCACTCATCAACATGAATCTCTTGCTTGACATCAATTTCCATTTCAAACACAGGTCATTATTTGGATCAGAAACGCATGAAGCAATCGCTGTATCGTCATCCATGGGACGACATTGCATACGTCATGCCTGAACGCCTGAAACACCTCTAAGACACTATTAATGCCTCTTTATAATCTCTCATCCTCCTCCTTTAATCTGTTTCACCTTTCAATCTTGGCATCACAACACAAAGCAGCTTTTGCATGTTTTCTAGGTATATCACTGATGTGTATATGCATGTATTTGTGCGTGCTTTTAATAGACAAATGCATGCATGCTAATTTTAGTTTTTAGTATGAGGAGAGGTTGCCTAGAATATAATGGGAATTATACTGCATGGTATAACCTTGAAATCATATTCAAGTGAAAAAGTCTGTACCTCTGTGAGTTTTGAATTTTCCAACATCAAAGTCAATCAGTAGCATCACTTCATGACATCAGTCTCCATCCCCATTTAATGACTGGACATCTGAGAATACACTAATCAGTGAAATCAAGCCCCTTCTCTCTATATGAATGGCCAACTAGAGATATAGCTCCAGTCTTCTCAGTAACAGGGGATAATACGTAGGGACACACTGCATTTCATTTGTCTCTTAAATAATCCATGAAATGATTTTTGTTAAATCATTTCTTAGTTGATATCTTAATTAACCAACTTGGCAAGAAGAAAATAAGAAAAGATAATGAATTCTGTTTTAGCATTTGAAATATCAACACAAAAAACTGAGAAGTTATTCAGTACCAGCAAAGAAGAAGTAATTTTAAGAAGTGAGGTTTAGAACCTAGCCTTGACATTATACATGTATGGACAAAACTAACCTTTAACTGCCACAAAATCCATTCCTTGACATCATTACATTTGCTGTTATGCAACAGGCAGGGAAAACCTAACCTTGAACTCATAACGCATAATACAATGCCATAACAGCAGACAGAATTGACTAAGATGTAACTAGCATAGAAAGCCCAGAAAGGTCATCTACAGCAAGAAACAACAAGAAAGGTCATCTACAGCAGTGAGCTGACTCAGATGAGAGTCGCAAGAACTTGCCCATTTGTTTTGGCATCGAATTGTAATTATTTTTAGTGACCCTTCCCAAAGTTGATCATTATCCTTGCCATGGGTTTTCTTGAATTCCTCTACAGCTGAGAAGTGCCTTCAATTATCGCGCTCTTGACTCTCCTCTAGTCAACGTCGGTAACTTCTGTAGAACGTCTGGAGATGTCACAGACATTAAAACTATTATCAAACAGAGTCACATCGTACTTTCATTTTCGGTGTGAAGAAATTGAAAATCTATTGCCCGCTAATGACTGAATGTTTAGCCCTAGAGCAATGATTATTTGGTGATAAGTTACGTTATTCATATGGTAAAACTGTTAATTTTTCTCTCAAAAACTGAATTTGGTAGGCTATACTGTATCTTCAGAAATCTTGTATTTTCAGTCTCAGTACATCAACAACGTCGGCACACATGTACACACAAAAGAAATTTTCCAGTCTACCGGTATAGCACATACCAATAAATTTCTCCCCAAACATAAATCACTGTCGACAATCATATAATTATTAAACAAAGACAGGGAGTCCTTTATGGTCAAAAATGAGCAAATTAAGGAGCTTTTTTCTCAATTCACGTAACAAAACTCAGGCTTGGTGCGAGTGTTCTGAACGCCCTGCAATACTCATGATGTTGCAAATGTGCCTATATACTTTATAAGGTGGTTGTAAATGTAATCATGTATTTGATGATTTCAAAAGAAGACTGTATCATTACGTGCTTGGCAAGTAGACTGCTTGGCAAGTAGACTGCTTACAATGAAGTAGTATCATTTTGGTCAATTCTGTCTGCTTCAGTGTTGTGTTATCAATTCACAGTTGGTTTTTCCCTGCCTGTTTCAAACTTGGGTAAAATTGACCTTGACAATACCACAAAAATCCCAAAATTTTATTCAACTAATCCATCGGGAATAAGAGACAGATGGATGGAAATGTAGGTAATATGGCTCTTGGGGTGATATTTTTACCGTGGAAAAATTAGTGCTGCAGTCACAGCTAGTGGGACTTAAATGACATGTTTACTACAGGGAAATCCAAAGTGTAGAAAATAAATCAAGATGTGAATTGAGAAATTAAGATATTTCCGCCTTTCGCAAGGGGGACGTGATTTAAGTGTAGGTCATTAGTTCATAAAACAGACAAAACAATCGGTTACTTAGGGTCAAAGGTCAGTAGTAGTTGTATAGAGGAGAGCCTAAGGGAGTGGTAACTTGGAGCAATAACCAATGTTACACACAATGAACTCATGTAGGTTGTTAGTGTTATAATAGTTAGCAATTTATCTGACGAGGAAAAGTTTGGTCATAACATATGGTCATCTGTTAATTCAAATCTTACATTGGTACAGAAATCTTTAAAATGCCAGTGTTTCAGTTTTTAATTTTGTGTTGGTGTGGGTGTAATTAATTGGTAAATTTGGGACAGGGAAGAAAAGTATTATGGTTATGCTTTTGGGAAATTTATGGTATGGCCAAAGGTGAAGCTTGACGGTCATCTTGGTGATCTCTGTTCGCCAAATACATGTAAGGAAAACAAAAGGCATGGCAAATAACATAACAAGGGACAGAAAGAAACGTTGGAAGTGTGTGTGCGTAACATGATCTCCATTGCAAATACAAGGTTTGTGAATGGCTTTGTACAAGTATCTTCTCATTCCATTGTTATGGTGAAATGGTATACCACATAACTGACGGAAATAGTGGTCAGAATGAAAGAAGCCTCCCCAAGTTTTGTTCTGTGAACCATTCATCCACCCCCCCCCCCCCCCCCCCCACCCCCCATTTAGTGTACAGGTCCAAACATACAATTTGAAAAACTTTTCTATTACCTGAATAAGAGTTGATGCTGTGGTTCGTGTGGTATTGTAAACTTTATTTTGAGTAATGATGCCAGATTGCCAAAATGCAGTGAGTGCTTCACTCCTATGTTTATCAGTTCTATCTGAATGACTGGCAGTTTGAGATAAAAACATAAACCAGGTAAAGTAGTGTCATGATCTCCCCATTAACTGAAGTGGTCTTCCTGTCCAAAAGTCAAGGCATAGAAATAGCATTTTGTGTTATTCTGATACATTTTATTGCATCATATCATGTGGAAAGTGATTTGTAGCAAGTATCACATTTCAATTTTGACATCAAGCTTCAATATAACAGTCTTTCAATTTTATGTTTTCCTGTTTTGCCTTATGTGAGCAGTGGTTGATTTTCTTCTGGTGAGCATCATGGTAACCAGTGAATTATTTACATGTTCTTGACTTTATAAGTGGTCATTTTCAACTGGCTACAGCTGTACCTTTAATCCAAACAACAACTGGCTGTAATGCAAACAACAAAGTAACATAAAGTCACATGACCAGAAACAACCAATCGTCAATAGTTTGTCACTCTGTCCCTTCAAGACATTCTTCAGGATTTCTTCAATAACTCTCTTCTTTGCTTTGGTTGACACATTAGTGTTTGTTTTGTTGTGGGTCATCCATTGGCAGGGTCATCCATAAATAGATCCCGGGTATTATTTGGGAATTCCTGTTGTATATCAAAGCAATCTTATGTAAGCACACCAGTAATGGTACTGCAGTTCCCAAATCATTTACTTAAGGTAAGGTAGAATGTGCCTCGGGGACAGATATGTGCACTCTGAGACTAAAACTTTTTTAATTCTTTTCTGATCCGCCACTTGTGGGGGTTCATTTTGAACTTTCACAGTCTTAGTTTTTTTGAAAATCAATTTTATTTTACTCCATAGAGTTAACATAGAGACGGCGGTCATTTTGAATTTCAAATATTGGTAAATCTTGGATAATTTGTTTCTCTAGTACTGAAATTTGCATGTTGACCCCGATTTTTATTCTTGATTTTGAAAATGAATGATTGAAAGATTCCATAGGAAAAATTGAGCGAAAGTATGTCTATTACTTTTGAGGCTCATACTACGTTAATATAATTCCAACCTTTGCAAAGACATTTATACAGAGGTGACTAGCTGTGAAAGCATTAATACAGATGGCTTTATTCTGACCACTAGGATACCATACTTCACAGCTAACAAAAATGTGTTTGTGTAAAACAACGTTTATAATCTTCTTTAAAAATTCACTTTTGGTTGAATTTGTTCGTAAATTATCATTATAGCTTCAACACATACCCTAAAGCTCCACTTAACTATAAAACCAAACTCTGCATAGTTATAATGCTGAGGACAAATATTTCAACTGTAGAAATTTGGTAATTTTTTCTTGCAAAAAATAGACTTCACAAGTTTCATATTTTAGGTCTGATCCTTGAGGAAAAATTGCAACATTGGTTGTCATGAGATCCCTTCAGCATCTGAAAATTGTTATCAATCTTAACATGTACGGTAATTTTGCAAATTGACCATAAAATTATTCCTTCCAGTGTTCCATGCATCATGTCATAAATAAAATCAACCGAGCTACTGTGTCGGTATTCAGAGTAATTACATAAATTTCCTGTTCAGGTGAATAAATTGTATATTTTCTGATTCTGAGTATAGCATATTTGTAAACATAATCCAATTAGTACTTCATATTTGGTTGTTAATTACAAATCTATTGGAAATCTATTTGAAATCTATTTCAAATTACAAATCTATTTGAATTAGCAAAAGAGAACACTAAATTGAGACACTAGATTTCGAGTTCAACCAATAACAAAAAAGTAGGCACAGTGCAAGTCTAATGGTACATTACTTTTGTAATTGTAATGCTAATGCATCATGAAGTTGAAGTCATTTGGCAAGGCACTGATAATCAAAGTAAGAGCTACTTAGTATCTTGAACTTGGATCCTAGCTAAGCCTTGGAATGGATCCAGTACGTACGGTCCATGAACTTTGAAGGGGTTTTACAGGGACAAGGAAATGGAGCTCTAATTGTTAGGGTAGGTCTGCGAATAGCCTCAGCTGATGCAGGGATTTGTGGTGCAGTGCACATTTGCTTTGAAATGAATTTCATAGCTCAGTACAGGCAGTCAACTTTCATGATTACATGAAATTGCATTCTTCATATATATTTGAAAAATTAAATCCCTTTTTCATGTTTTTCTTCTTTGTGGGACCTATTTTATTTTTTTTTATTTCTTTCCTTTAATGAAATCATAGGATTACATGATATGGTCTGTGGATACAGTATGGTAATTTAATAATAATAACAATATTTAAAAAAATAGTTATAAAACTAATAAAATATTAAATGTTATGATAAATGTAAATGCTCTGATAATCATGATATGGTATGTTGCTTATTGTGTCTGAGCTCAGTCAAAAAATAGATCATTTTGAATGGTAATGTTGTTATTGGGCATTGTGCCAACATTTCAGAAATATGCATATAAGCCCTGAAATCTGTGTATTGACATTAATACTCATACAGTGCAGAAAGGTTCCTTCTGGCTCACTGAGAGGTTATACAGGTTGCGGGGCTCCTGACTCTATCACTGATAGGTGTGCAGGATTTTAACAGTTAGATATAGATGTATTTGGAGTGAGCTTTGTGATACCAATGTAAAACTGAAATGAGATTTTTGTGCTATTGTATATGCAAGATTTACAACTGAATATGTGCATTTGGCACTGTAAAAACTGTAAAAAATACTACATGAATCTTGAAAAACTAGCTTATCAAAAGACAAACATTGTGTGGCTATGTAAAGTCTAATCTCTCAAAAGCAGGCGAAGGTATTTTTGTGCAAGAAATTTAAGACTTGAATGGAAGGCCATAGCAATTTAATCATAGGTAATATGCAAATATGTTTCGATTATTGTCTGGTTGTTTGTCTGGGTCTGGGGTTTATACTAAGATAATGAGAATTTATCTACTTGGTTGATTGTAGCTATGACAAAGCTCTAGAGTTGAAGCAATATTTGCATGTGTGACAAAAATATTTGCAACATGTCGTAGGTAAATTCTGAAATTAAACAAAAGAGGGCTTGGCAATCCACTTCAGAGTCATGCTTATCTAGTAAAACAAATAGTGTAAATCAAGAACGATCAGAAGTGTACCATGTTGTTATGAGTACCAACGAAGAATACAGGATTGAAAAGCATCTACTAAAGAAGACTGTTACGTTAGGCTGTTGCTGTCTTGGTATTTTCTTGTCATCTGTGTTGCTTAGTAGTCATAACAGTTTGAAGTTTATCAATGGGTACCATGATGAAAATTCTTTTTTTTTTGCTTCCCTGTGCAATAATGCTAGACCTTTTCATGGTGCACTCACAACCAGGATGCTGACTGCCTATTAAAGTTGGACATTGTATTGTGTAATATCCAGGAAATGCAGAAAACAATATCTTCAAAGCCATTCGAAACCCTTCCACCATCATTTCATGATGATTTTCTGGTATTTGCGCATTTTTGACAGTTCACAAAGTTGTATTGTTGTTATTATGACTACCTGGATAACATTTCAAATTTCCAACAAATGTGTTTCCTTTTCAAATTTCCAATCACCTAAATGAAGCCATTGACAATGCAGATTATGTCGTTGCATTTTCTGGGCTTTGTTTGATAATGTACATGGAAAATTGTCATGACATGGCTATTTAAATGTTGTATTAAGGTGACAGCTTTTGCCAATTTTTATTTTATCCGCAGGTCATTTCCTGGATCAGAAACGCTTAAAGCAAGGTTTGTACCGACATCCATGGGATGATATATCCTACATCCTTCCGGAGACCATGCCGGAATAAGGACCAGTACACTCCGAAACCAAACATGTCACCTGATTCCTGGTCTCTGAGATCTCTGGCTGATTTTCAAAACACTGTTACAGTCACCTTTTTGGAGGTGGTAATGTACATACTGCACCATGATTGATGGAAACTTTTCTCTATATAGTCCATTCCAAACATTGAATAACAATGGATAATAAGAGGAAAGTTGGGGAGGAAACATTCCATTCAAACATCTGAATTTGTCAGAGAAATTAATTCTATAATATGTAGATCAGAATAGATTCTACTGTTAAATGGAACTGTGATAATCAGGAAATTTTTAGATACTGTAACTTAAAAAGGTAATTGGTGATTTCAAAACAGGTGTGATTTTGCTTGAGACTTCTAGAATCTGTTCAAACCAAATCAAATGTCTGAATGTCCAGGAGATTTTACAACGTGTTATTAAGTGCAATGGTGTCTGATATATGGCACAGCTTCAATTCTTACATAGTATGTGTATGTATTTCAAGTGGAATGGTTTATGTTATCAAGGTGACCTTTGACCTTTCAACTTTGTACGTCAGTCGGTTACAGAGCAAACATAGTAATTTGTAGGTATGTCATTTAATGTCTGTTTGAAAAGGAAATTAGAAGGAAAGTCAGACCATCCACTCAAAGTGTTGTTTGCTTTTTATTAGTATTTTCATTATAGGAAAAGTTATGATAAATTTTCAAGTTGTTCCACAGCACGTTTTAGTTCGAGATAGAAATCTCAGTTGTTTTAAGGTAATCACCCGTTCCACCTTCAAACATTGTGATGTCTAAATTACATGGAGGCTGTAAACTGCATAATAAAAGTTAGCCTTGTGCGTGGTTATTTATTTTTAGCCTTTGTATAATTCAGACAGTTGCCTTCTACTGTTTCAACCTGTTCACCCCTGTTTCCCTGTAAACAGGTCCACACTTACCATTGACAATATAGTGCGTTTGGGCCAAACTATGATAATAAAAGGGTTGATTGTCAGTAGGCAGACATTGTACACATCTTATTTATGCACTTTGTAGAATTCATTCTTGAAATGACCATCATTTATAAATATCACATGTAGAATTTACAAAGCAATTTTGTTGGTTATTTTCTTTGAAACGCAGCACCCTAATAGTCTTACAATTATGACAATGCCATGGTAACCCTTTTGGACTGGTCAATAAATGTTATTGTACACTTTTAGACCAATCAATGAATGCTGTTGTACACTTACTTTATATAACATGTATAGTGTCAGACTTTGCATTTAATTTTAGCTATTATAGACTATAGTCTATAGAAGCTATTTCGATGTATATCTGTCCAGTATCAGGCTTCTGTCTGTTTGTGTGTCTGTATGTATGTATGTATGCATGTATGTATGTATGTGTGGTACGTATGTGTGGTACGTATGCATTTGCGTATGTAAAACTATCTATTTACGTGAAGAAAAGGTTGCTCACAAAGGCCTCCTCCCTCCCCCTGTCTCTACCTCTCTCTCAATCCATCTATTATCTGTGTATCTGTCTGTATTTGTGTCTATGATACCCATTGGGTTAGGAGATGTTAACTTCATGCTGAATTGTAATCTTCTTAAATTATGGATATCTCATGTCACTTTAAAGCCCCACGCGAACCATATGAATTTTTTCATGATTTTATTTTCAAATCAACCTTAGCTCATGTAAGTGTGCTGACTGAAGTACATGAATATATGTATCACTGCTGCCTAATTTGGACCATGACTACATATTTTAACAAGTTTAATAATAAATGGGTGCCGCACCTGTAAAATGGCGCCCCATAGAAAAGTACAAAAATGCAGTATTTCGTGCACATACACGTTTTAATCATCCAAGAAACAAGCATGATGCAATTTACTTGAATGCATCCACACGATGGCTGACAGTATGTTGTCGTAATCTTTATTGTCTGTCACCCTGCTGTGTATAGAGACTCTAGTATATTCGTCTTAGTTCCAATCATGGTGTTAGATCAACATACACATAGCTGTCAGGTCATTGATTGATAAAGCTAATATGCGCCTCGAAAGTGAAAGACAAACGACAAACATAGCTCAAACTTTTCTCAAGGAACATTTTAACCATTCTCTTTCAAAATCAAGAATAACAATCGGGGGTCACCTTGCAAATTTTGGTACTAGAGAAATAACCCAAGATTTTACCAATATTTGAAATAGAAAATGGCCTCCATTCCTGTGTTAACTGTATGGAAAAAAATAAAATTTTTGATTATCAAAAAACTAAGCTAGTAAAAAGTTTTGTTTTACCAAGAGCTTTAAAATGAACCCCCACAAGTGGTTGATCAGAAAAGAATTGTAAAAGTTTGAGAGTCCGAATATCTGTCCCCAAGGCTCGTTTTACCTAAGTAAATCATCATAACATAAGGGCCAGCCAAGTGCAACTCATACATAGAATTGATGGGCAATTAAAATGATATCAGGTCTCTCCACCACACAGAGCTATTAGAATAAAACAACAATGTTGACTACATATCCCTCTGACACCATATAAATTTGCTCCTTTTAAGCTTCGAATTTATCAGTGATATTAAACTGGACAATAATGACCATTATATAATATTCTGCTTTGATCATAACTTTCAACTTGCAGTGAACAATGTTGATTTCCAGTGTATTTTGATTACAATAATTGTCAAACCATAGTCATACATTTGTATCTGAAACCAACAAGTATTCACATTCAATGTTACACATACTATTCATGCAACTGGGATATAATTGAAATCTGTGTATTTTCCCCCGGCATCCAACAAGGAAAAGTTAGTGAAGCTGTAGTTAGTTTCATTCTCATCAGTTTATTTGGTGTGTATATTGCATGTTTTATGCCTGGTTTGTCTGTGTATTACTTAACTGTGATTAAATTAGACCAATTGGACCACCAAATTTGTACTTTTGATCACTAAAATTGACAACTGGTGTCAAAATGGACGAGTGCCCAAAAATTGAAAGTTCAAACTCTTTGCAAACACAATAGCACTTCTAATTCACATGTGGAAATAGGAATTCCTCTTTTTGTTTGTCAGATTGGCGCAAAACTTTTGTGGTATTATTTTAAAAATGGCTGGCAAAGCAGATACAAAATACAGAAATGTACTGACACTGTGAAAAGCATTGAGAAGTATCAAATTATTGCTATTTTGCATATTTAATGAATCATCATCACAGAAACCTAGGTCTTGAACATTGCAGACTTTTTATCCAATTGCCTGTGTACATGTACATATTTTGTACACCGTGTGCAATACACATGGCAAAGAAACTATAGGCATACATACCAATTGCACTTTTCCATTCTGGCTATTCATGAGTGACTGCGTATATAGGGGTCTGTAATTATGAGCCATACTGAGACAATTCTTATGCCATAAGAATACGTTGTATTGCCAAAGGACCTCTGCACTCACTATATCTGGTATTAAAAACTATCTACTGTTGATTGACCAATCAGAGTGCTCAATTCAGGGTGTTTTATCTACTCGTAAAGCCTTGGTCACCAAATTCCAGAAACGAATGACAGCGCCGTAGTAAAGTACTGTCCAATCAAAAGTGAACATGTCATATTCTGTAGACATCTGGTACGTTTTAATATTCAAATTTGGTAACACAGCGGAAACCAGCTGCAACACAAAATCTGCTGTGCCCTAGGGCATTTATATAATGTGCCCTAGGGCATTTATAGGATGTTCCATTACATTGGAAAGCTATTTCACAAATAAAAGTTTTAATTCATATCCTAAACATGTTACATTGACAAAGGGGACGGTTGACGTAAACACATTGAAAACGAAAATATATCAGTTAGGGGCGATAGTTTTTAAGTCCGATAAAACCCTCGTACTCGGGCTCTTCTGGTATATAAAGTCCAACCCTACGATAAAATGTCTCAGCCTGCGGCCTCAACATTTTATCATTGGGTTGGACTTTATATACCAGAAGAGCCTCGTACTCGGGCTTTATCCTATACTTATGCTATGGAACGTCCTCTGTACTAGCCTCGTCTACAGTAGCTACAGGGACATTGGCCTGATTTTTTTGTGTTGCTTGACACAAAATTATGCTTGACACAATTTATTCATACAGTTAATAGTTTTGGAGTTCTTTTCTTATAAACGTTACAGGAAAATTAACAAGGTTTGGAGAATACTTTTACTCAGTCCAGGGGACAATGAGCAGCAGTACAAACACCACAATGGACATGTAGGTGTGAAGGACTCCCTATCTAATACCTTCACTGTGATTGCTATTGAAATTTATGTAATATCTCTTCATGTGCTGAAGGCCCTTACTTTCCTTGGATGTTATATGTAAGTATCTTCAAGGAAGTAAACGGCTTATTTTAGGGTTCAATTTTATCTGTCAAGGTAGCGTTTTCCGCTGGCTTAAGTATGTTGAAATACAAAAAGCATACGCCTTGACAACACAATGGAATGTCTATGACGTGTAGTCTTGTTGTTGTTGACAAATGAAATGTCTAGTCCAGACTAGAATTCAGTCATCAATAGCGACATTGTACATGACACACAGACTGGCTGTGTTCACATTTTGAATTCTGGACGTTTCGACATGATTTTGAGGAGACAGACAAGAAGCTGCTTTTACAAATAGAACAAAAAATACTGGAAAAAAGGGTGCTTGGCTGGACAGGGTTGGCTCAGTTTCCTCAATAATTGTATTCATTTATGTCAGTGAGCACTATTTTAATTATGCAAATCATTTAGTGATGAGTAATCATTGATGAAGGATATTGATTGGTATGAAATAATGCATTATTGCGTATGGCTGGAAACAGTTGATGAGGTATATACTTACATAAAATCACAGTTTAAAGTGAGTACAACATCAAAGTTCACCACAGATCAGCCATTCATCAAGAATACATTTCTCTAGCCTAGAATCCTAGTCCGTCCGCTTGCCTCCGTATCTCCGACCCGTACGGAGGCAAGCGGACGGAATAGGATTCTAGGCTAACATTTCTCATAAGGCCAGAGAAAAAGGAACTATTGTCCCTCGAACATTTTTTAGCAAGCTAAAGAGGTAGAGAGCGATTTTTTTCTATTTCATGGACACTATAAATTGATCTGAACACGTGGATTAGCCCTGGACACTTCAAGGGAACTGGAGGGGGTTTACCCTGCTCATTTGCATACCATGTGACAATCATGACATCATGTGATGATCAGGTGACTGGAAGGATGTGCATTCATGTGAGAGGAAAGGTGAGAGAAAATTATCAATAATGTATGATCTACAAACCAGCAAATAAACTGATGGCTGACAATAACTTGCCACAATTTTTTATTTTACCCAAATGTTAAATACTATGTTTAACCCTGTTTGTTTTGTAAAAACATTTACAAATAGAATATATTACACTACTGATCAGATTTTCAATTGTCACTATCTTAACGTTGTAATGACGTATCAAATACAACACATATTTAAGATTTTTGTTTCTCCAAATGTAGATAAATTTAATGACTGATGCACTGAACAAAACTTTTACATAACCAGGTTACAGAGAGTTTGTAACAAAAGAATATTTCAGCTCTAAGTCAACAGAAACCGCAAAATGCGGATAAATCCTCATACTGAAAAAATAATCAATAACCTTGTGAAATATGCACTGTGCCGGTCCAGAGATATCAAGCCTTTTGATGCAAATTATAGTTGTCATCTGTGAGCATAGACCCTATGCCTTGAGGGTCGATTATGTTTGAGGTTGGATAATAGGACAGCATATGTAGCTCAGTCACCAAGACTTTGTTCAGAATTACTGGTCAAAGAGACAATAGTTGCAATGTTTGATGACAATTTCATTTTGTCCTCTAAAATAACTTCATATTCTTAATCTTCTCTGAAAACTTTTGAAAAAAAAGAATTAGTCATGCCAACACTCTACATGGAATACAATAATGCATTGACATTGTCAACAAACCAACTCTAGTGTGGGCTAACATTCATTTGTCAAAAAAGACCCAACTTGCATCACACACACACAAAGAGGCAGTGATTCACATCATGAATAAATTAAATCATTGAAAACTGAGGAAACACAGAAAACACATAGTAAATTTTGCTGTTCTTCTCAATAGCGGCCTGTCAAAATTAGAAACTTTTGTTAAAAGGGCCTATACTTCTAACTTTTGATGATTTTTCCCTAGTTTTGCTTTGTATGTCATATAAGTTTGTGGTCTACTCCCAAAAGCACGTTAAAACACCTACTATGTGAACTGCCAACAGCCTGGATGGATGTACAATGCAATGCTATTGTTCATATTTGAATTCTAGTCCAGACGAGAATTCCCGTGTCAACAATAACAATGCAGTTCACACATGTACATGCTGAGTTGACAAGCTGAACACTGTGTATCTCAACATGCTTTGGGGAGTATAACAGGAAACTGTAGTTGATAACAAAAATAAAAGTAGTGAATAATGTCATCAAAAGTTACAGCTACTGACATTTGACATGAAAAATCACATCAAAGTTTGACTGTCTCCCATTGAGTGTAAAAGAATTTTGACATACACATGTTGGCTTGATGTCATAGCCACAACAGGAAGAAAATGAACTATTCACTGACAACTTTTATTCAGCCACAAAAGAATGAGTATTGATCTACAATTTTGACATTCCCAGGCACTGAGATTCAAGTAAATACCTAAACAGTAAATAAGCAAAGGACAGTGACCCCTATAAACAGGTTGGAAGACACGGGCAAACACTGTTGGTTTTGCATCTGTTACATAAGCAGCATGTCATCAACTACTGTCACTGGAGATTTGAAAATTGTGACTTCTCTACACCTAGCGGTATAATTATGACCATATTCTATTCTTGTCCACAAATTCCATATCCTTAATATTTCACAGGATTTTCATGTTTTATTTGTTACTTTCTTCCTCCTTCCACTATATATCAACCCATCCATGACTACCCGACATATATATATATATATATATATATATATATATACACAGATGTCCTGAGAAATTACAGTGTTTGATATGGAAAGTAGAGCATTATAAATAATAACACAAATTACTTCAAGTGCAAAGTAATAATATCAGTTATGTTTCATGCATCCTGCAATCTTCAGACAGAATCTTCTGTCTGAAGATTGCAGGATGCATGAAACTAAAGTAACAGATATTATTACTTTGTACTTGAAGTAATCTGTGTTATTATATATATATATATATATATATATATATATATATATATATATATATATATATATATATATATATATATATATATATGCAAAGTTATTTATTTATTTATAACGCTCTGCTTTTGCATTGAGCACTGTAATTTCCCACAAGGACATCTGTATACTTTTATATATATATATATATATATATATATATATATATACACACACACACACAGAGTGAAACACACACATGGATATATTATTCATACAGATATTCTTGCCATATCTGTATATTTGAAAAATGTGAATAATCTTAATCTGTACTTACTACTGCATACACGTACACACATGTACATACACATATATACTGTAGCACCTGCAATACATACTACATATACAACAGACATGTATGTTTGATATGTAATATCTATCTATGTACAAGCATATACACTGACTGGTATTAACACTAGTACATTTGACATTATTGTAATATCTATGTATGTACATTCATATATACACTGTGCCAGTATATATATTAGTGTACACACAAAAATATATAGATAAATAATGTATCTACATATACAATATATTATGCACACATTCTATGGAACAATTTCAACACAAATATTTTAAACTTAAAAAAAATCCGAAACAGGAGAGGAATTTCTGTCCAAGCATCAATGCCAGTTGCCAGTTTGTACAAATGTTTTGTCAGTTGACACACTTTCACAAAATAACCAGTGTACAATGTACTAGCAGCTAAACAACGTTAAAGGGACAAAGTTGGCTATTTTTCTTGAATTTTGTTTGATACGAGATACTACTTATATTGTTTGACATGTTGAAAGATAATGAATGGGTGACTGTGCATATATTTGACCCCCGGTTTTAGACAAATAAAATGAAACCATCACAAAAATGAATTAATGGTCATGACCATTTATTCAGTATCTTTCAACATGTCAAATAATATAAGTAGAATCTCATATCAAACAAAATTCATGAAAAATGGCAGATTTTGTCCCTTAAGTTCTAGAATCCTGGACGTTTGGAAGTCACCTTGGAGTCTGCTGCAATGTCTGGACAAGTTTGTCAAAGTCAGTGGCAGACAGCTGTCCGTGTCTACATTTCAGATAGGTCACATCTCGGATCATCTTGGGAACCTCACTCGTCATCAACATTATCGGCACGATGATGTCTCTCTCGCTTTCCATGGAAACACAGTGCGCTTGTTTCAGTTCGTATTGGCACCATCTGCTGGAGTTGAAATCTGGAGTGAGGACAACGATGGTTTTGTGACTTTTCTCGATGAAAGTCACAATATTATCCACTATAGCCGCACCTGGCATGAAATCACGAAAGTGGATGATCCCTTTAAGTCCGTGATCTTTTTCCAACTTCGTCAGTAAGGCCAAAGCCCACTCCTCATCTTTATTACTGAAACAAACCAGGAAATCGAATGGCAGTCTTCTCGACTTAATGCTTGGGTTCAATGTATTACGGGAGGAGAACGGATCAAGTATGACTCGGTCACTCCACCGCCTTGTCCTCCGCTTGGCAGTCCTGGCATGAACCCTGTACTCTTTCAATAAATTAACGTAACCTGGTATATCTTTTGTCGATACTTTATAACAATCACCTTGACAACAGTCACCATGGTAATCGCCATCCCCGGCCGCTATAGTCAGTTCCTTCACTCTTTTAACTACTGCTTTTCCTTCTCTTAGCTTTTCTGTCGCCCCCTCTGTTTCACCCATGGCTTCAAGACACCGAGACCAACGGTTGTACGTATCCAAGGGACTGAAAAAGTCGTCCTCTTTGCTGTGGACGGCATATTTGTAAAACCGCACTGCCTTGCGGTACTTTCCCAATAAGAAATACACGTATCCAAGATCCGAGTAGTCCGCATGTACTTCCTTCATTTCCAAGGCCTTGAGAAAACTTTTTTCGGCGTCAAGCAATAATTCTGTCTTATCGGTGTGGTGTTGGTAATCCGCATCTTCATACATGGTGAGAAAGAGCCTCCCTTGATGCCGATATGCGAACCAAGACTGTAACATATCCAAAGATTTCTTAAAATACTCCATAGCATGACCATATTGCTTCATGCGGATGCATTCAGCGGCAACACGGCGAGTAATGTACGGTCCCTGAGAAAGTTCCAAACCCCTCCTAAAACACTCCTCAGCGGTCAATGTTTCCACATCTGGTACCTTTGGCAAAACTTTGAAAAGCAAACGACCGTCGACATTGTTCAACAGTATACCCAGAAACACCCAAGCCAATGCCCGATTACGAACCGAAGGAGCGTCGATAGTAGTCACTTCGTACAGACACTCAGCAGCTTCGCAAAAACTCTGATCTAGAGTAGATGAGCTTGCTTCGGCAAAAATGTAATGATTATCTCTCCTGTATAATGCAAGCGCATAATCGAACATCCACTCGGCCCGCTCTGGAATACAACAATCACCTCGTCGGCCCATTTGAGCGGCCTCGCGAAAATAATCCATGTATGAAAATTGTCGTATATCTTGTTCAAAAAAGCGTATTGCATGGCCACGGTCGGCAAGACTGCGAGCCATGATCGTAGTATGACTGACGTTTGACTGGTTTTCTCTGCTATGTAACTTCTTCAGGTCTTTCAAATACTTTCCATATAGACGTAAAGAGCCCTGCTCTTTGTAAATAAAAGCTAAACTGGCAAGCGCATTATGATTCTGGTCATCATGGCGGAGAACTTCTTCGAACTTCTCAATTGCTGCATCGTCATCTTTCAAACTATAGGCAACGAAGCCCTGCAGGTTCACCAACGCGGCAGACCGAGAGGGTAAGGTGGTGAAATTGCATTCTTCATTCCGCGACACAATTTTCATCAGATCGTTCCTTGCACGCTCCAGTGCCTTCGAGTCCTTGTCACTCAGTTCAGGCCACGTAAAATGGCAGCCGAGTTTATCCAGTTCATCACCCTCGTCCGACTGGGACCAACTCGTCAAACTGATGGCGTCCGCGGACGATGTTGTTGCACATGTTGTCATGCTCTCTCGATTTCATTACAGGTACAGTAGAAGCCAAACTGCTGTCTATGACCAAACGGCACGGCGATGCTACACACTAAAACGCTTAACCTGTATAACCAACATTGTAGTAAGTGGCACCTGTATAAGCTTATGGTTGAGTGTGCAGATAGGTAGGCAAGGGTCGACTATGAGATGTATAATTGTTCATCGATTGACGAATATAAATAATCTGCGTCATTACTCACGTTCACGGTATCGCGCGATGCCTAGAATTGCACCAGCCATATTCATGATATTCTCACACGTAAGTCCGGGGAATCACTCGATGACATCATTCGACTGGTTATTTACATTGGCGAATGAACATAGAGGGCGCCCGCGTAACGACTGCAAGCAAATCCCAGTTCTCACAAATAACGACCAGACCGCAGTCAGCTGAGGCAAAGCAAAAGAAATTGTATTTACATGTAAAGATAGTCAAAATTTTCAGAAGTTCCTTAACTTTCATGCATCGCATTATTACAGTTTACACTTAAAAGTTAAAAGGGGAAGAACGTTCAGAAATTTCCCATTAATGAGAATGAGCAATATTTTAAAGTAGGCGGAAAACACAAAATTTTAATCCAATTCTGAATGTGAGCTTATAAGGCCACAATAAAGAGTTCATTTCCTGTCACGGATCCTAGTGAGAAATAGAAAACTGGTAATTTCATGCATTATTATTGACGTCGACTGTGTCGCTGTTAAGAAAGGATAGGTTGGGTTATCATAAATACATCTAGCCTAGTAGTTCTTCGTGGCCTGGGTATTAAACGAAATGTTTGGTTTCCATGTTTTACGCCTGATAATTGAGAGGCTTTGAAGAAAAAATACACTTAACAACTTGAATAGAATGGGATCAGTTGTCCCTAACCTGGCTCTTAGTGTTCACAGTTTAGTGTTCATTACATTCTCCGAGGCCTTCGTGAATGTGGCATAGTTTTAGATTTGGCGTGTTTTCAAAGTACGTGACACACTTCTCAGGCCGTGATAAGAAGCGTTAATTTCAAGAGAAGAGAATTGAAACAACTCCCCTGGTTTCCACAGATAAAGTTTAAAAAAGAATCTTAATACCATGTATTGCAATCACATATTCAAAGTCAGAATCACGTGGTCTTAGTGATGTCATTCATATCTTCTGACGTCAAAGTTCTATTATTAATACGAACAAAATAAAACCCACACTTGTCCGAAATTTATGGCAGGTATTTCTGAAATCACTTCCATAAGGTTAATAGAAACGACCCTCTGTTACCGCCTATTACATTATACAAACTATGCAATTCACGGTCATGCGGCCACAAGTACATTGGACGAACGAAAGCTCGAAACATAAAATTTCTGTCGGCAGCAAATAATGTCAAAGCGCCGTACTTTATTTAGTAACAAAGCTACAACGGCTCACCGTCCCTCCACCCACTTTCGTACTATAAGGTGCCTCTTCCTACCTAGCGAGGTCAAATTTGGTGGGCGAAAATTCGACGGAATAACACGGAAAATCATAGACGAAAATCTAAAAAGAAATTACTCTCAATAAACACAGTTTCTCAGTTGTAGCAGAAATCCTGGCTATGGTAACAAAGTTACCTGAGGAGCAAAGACATGACAATAAATAAAAATACTCCACACCGCAAGATGTTGCCAAACGTTACTGATGGCGTCCCCGAGCAAGCATTTACATCTGTAACGCGCTTCGTACCAACGGTAGAGCAATTAACACCTTTGAAACAATAGCGCACGTGTCGCGTTTCCAGACCGGTGGGTGGAGGGACGGTGAACGGCTGTAGTATCGGTTCTAACCTTGTGAACAAAGCTTTCCCGGCATTGATTTTAATTCAAATTTTAAGGTCAATAATTCGCCAAAGTAAAATTTATGTTATGCAGAGTTACAACATCTTACGCCCCGAGAAGGAAATTTGCATTTATACCAAAATACGACCAAATTTAATAATATGCCATCCCCATGAGAAATGTTGCATTTTTAATACAAAAATATTGGATAGGTCTCGCGACTTGTTTAATCGGACAGGATGGGTCAGAGGACACTCGTGTTTTGCCCCGTTGATGACGTATACCAGTAGGATTTTCCTCTATTTTTCTGAATTCACTGACCAAATTTGTACACTCGTAATACAGAGAAAGAAAAATGAAATAAAGGCTACATCCTGCGCAAATTTTGGAGTCGGCCATCATAGCTAATGTGACTGTCACAGCAGTTTTATTATATGAAACTTGAAATCACTAAGCCGCCGACTGACATTGTCAATGTGCAATTTTTTAGGTCTTTATTCAAGGTACATTCGACCTGTTTGCCATGTTTCAGTTAATCCCCACATCTTCATAAGTGTTTGTGAACATTGGAAATAGAATACATTGAGTGAAGAAGCGCGTGTTTATACCGCCGCATTGGCATTGTCCTACAACTTCCAGTTGCTGCCGGTACAACAAAAGCTAGTGTGTTTAAAGGTTGAGTTTGTTAACTAGCTAGTATATGTCGTTTTTCTTCTATTTAGTGTAATGCAACAGATACGATGTGTATCAGTACACACAACGCACTGCCACGTCATCATCGCCACTTTTCAACCAATCAAGACATGACACGTTTATGTGGATGGGGAATTTCCCGATCACTTCCCTACTTTGAATCACGGTCACTCAACAAATTTTTGCGGAGTGACCGTGTTTGAATTGTGCATAAACACCATCAGCAAACCGTAATGGCTGGTGAAAGGTGTCACGTTCAACCGTCTGTGTGATTTCTCGCAGTGGTGAAAAGCCACAGTAACATATTTCACATGGTTACAGATTTATTATTTTCAAAATATACAGAGCAGTACTGAAGTGCTTTGCGAGTGCTGCTGATGGGTTGACATGCTTGTCTGTGGCCGAGCAGAGCTTAATCTCTCAACGTTCATGCACTCTGGCGTTCTACTTGTATTAGAAAGTAACAATGCCTGAGAAAACGATTCGGTGGTTATATGTAGGGCACTGAACAGACTAACTAAATAGGCTATGTGGGGCACTACCAGATTAAACTAGATAGCTTAAATGGGGCACTAAGAAATACCCAATGTGGACACAGCATATGCGACCTTTGAAAGTTGCTGTTCGTAACTGGACAGTAGAACGCGCTTCGGGGCCAGATATTGTTCGAATACTGTTTTGGTACATCGCCTGTGGAGGTTCGTTTTGAAGGTCATGGAGTGAAAAAAGTTGAATTCGTGAAAAAGGAAAATTTATTTTCATGCTCATAGAGCTAACACAGCGATGGTGACCATTTTGAATTTCAAGCAGGGTAAATATTGAGGAATTCGTTTCTGTATTTTTGTAGCTAAGTTTGAGCGGCGACCTCCGATCCTATTTTCATTCTGTTCATTTATTTCGAATGAGAATGGTTTAACGTTTTCTTACGGAAAGTTTGAGCAGAAATTTCAGGTCTTTTGATTCCGAGGTGCCCAGCTTACAAGATGTAGGACAATATTATCAAATTAGCTAAGGCGAAGGGGCAGTACTTGTACTGCAGAATAGTGTGAAGGATAAAGATGGAAAGTAGTGTTAACTGTGAAAAATTGGGTAACCTTGTGGCGAAGGATAGTATTTTCACAATTAAATTGGGTCACAGGCAGTGTTATCAGTAAAGGATTTGATTAAGGACATTGTTTCCACATCAGAGAAGGGCGAGGATCACTTTTGTTTTCAAAATAAGGCGAATGACAGAATTTCACTACCGAATAGAGTGAAAGACATAATTTCCACATAAATAGGGTGGAGGGTAGTATTTTCACCACAGAGTGGGTGAATGGACATTCTTTCATGGCAGAATATGGTGGAGGACGGTATTTTCACAACATTTTCAAAAGAGAAATAGTTGAAGGGACGTTACTTTCACTACAAAATTTGATTACGGGACACACCATTGGATCTTGGAAAGAGTTGGTCAAAAGTGGGAGAAAATCTCTAGAGTAAAATTCCACTAAAACATTTTAGAACTGCTTTTGAAAAAAAAAACTGTCACCTGGCTACATAGTGCAAAATTGTTTGTTGTGCCAACTCTGAAAAACATGTTTGGCCCTGCCAAGATCAAACGAAGCTTCCCTTTAGATAGACACGATAATTATCTGATCAACAATATCAAAACCAAATAGGGTGCAGAACACAATTTTCATAACACAGCAATTTGGAGGACAGTATTTTCACTCAGCATATAGGTCTACGGTGAAGGGCGGTATTTTCACAACTTAAGTGCAATTAAACGACAGCATTTTCTAAACAGAATAGGGAACAGGAAACCATTTTACATCGTGGAATTGGTTATGTTATTAGAGTTGGTCTCGGCGAAGAACAGTGTTTACAAATGAAAATGGTGTAAAAGGTAATATTTAAGACACCATCTCCTCAACAAAACAGGGTTATGATAGGCATTAGTAAAAGGCGATATTTTCCGTAGAGAATGGGGCGAAGGGCTGTGATTTCACTATAGGATAGGGCCAAGGATACTTTAACTTTTGTAGAAAGTATTTACTTGGTTATTTTTATTAGCATTGTTGGATTCGTGATGTCGCAATGCTATAATCACTCGTTAAATATTGTATGTCTTGTTTTTCTTCACATTTCGTAGACTTCCATGTAACTTCTAAGAGAAGCGCTGATGTCACGTGGACACTAATCCTCTAACTCTGATTTCCAAAACCCGCACTGAAAGTATCCTATTGGGTCATTTGGGTCAAAATTGTAGAATGGGTGACGCTGCCATCGAACTTTTCAAACTCCGTATGCAGCGTCAGTGTACTACCACCTTGACTGATTTGAAACACGCGCATATACTTTGCATCGACTTTTGTTTAACACGATTGGAACTAATTTGGGATAATTGGATTTTTATATTTTTTAAATTTCTCAAAAGTGTTAGGTGCCAGATAGTTGAATGTTGCAATAATACAAATTACTCATAAAAACAAGTGTGTCATGTAAAAAGAAAAGCTGATGAGATTACATTTGTAGATTAAATCGGCATTACTTCACCATCCAGTTATCCCAAATGAGTTCCAATCGTGCTGTTTCAATATCTGTTATTTCAGCATTACAAGTAAAGGGACACATACTCGATATGCTATCCCTTGCCCATTGGTAATGCTATAATTTCTATCTTGAACGGCATTTGATCCACGCTTATAGTTAAGTCAGAGTTTAATATGACCCCTTAATGTACTACTAGCTGGATGAAAACATCATTTATCTACCAAATTGAAGCAGTCCTGCATCTGCAATGTAAATTGCACTGAACCGACCAAATATAGAATTGAGTCGAAGTTTCTTATGATAACTTAGAGCTCACTTTAAAGAATGGTTACGCTTCACATTTATTTGGCGAGTACCTTTCCTAGATACCAGTATTTACAAAACTTTCTGACTTTCTCGAAATGAAATGCAAACGTAACAGCTAAAAACCAAAACAAAAATGGCGATATGCTACTGCACAGAAGATCCCACACCCTATGACGGGGTGTATTACGGCCGGTAAGGGAGGGGAGAGACGGGTCCTGGTCCATACACGCTCCCAGAGTCTCACCTCAGCCAAAGGCCTACCATTGAGTTGGTTCCGGGAGATCGTTCTAACCCCCGCAACCAGGCTTTTAAAATGCCTTGGAGGTCCCAGCGTGAGACAACGTGAGCAGCGCGTCAGCCGTGCCTGGGATACGCCTGACTATCGCACGGCCGTACTCAATAGGCGAGCGGCAGACTCACCTATTTTCACACTTAATGTACCCACCTTACATACAGCCACATCATACATCATTTGAAAGCTTATTATCTCTACTTCAAGAAAATTGACGATGTGGAGCTGCCAAGTAGGGCCATAACCCCCTAATTTGCATAATTCACATGGGTACCCAATTTGCATAAATGTGATATAAAATTAGGAAATTCATTGTTAACTACTCTAAACATACTTTTAAACTATCGAGTGATATATCAAATGAAAGGTATTGGCATGTAAAATACAAAATTGATATCCAAAAAGATATTTAAAATAATTTTACTGAAATATTTTCATATTTATATTGAAAACAATATTTTCCCCTTTTCAATAACAATATTTTAAAAATTTGAACACATACAGCCACATCATACAGCCACATTATACATCATTTGAAAGCTTACTGTCTCTACTTGAAGAAAATAGACAACATTTAGCAGTCAAGTACGGCCGTAGCCCCTAATTTGCATAAATCCCACGGGTACCCAATTTGCATAAATGCGATATAATATTAGATAGTTATTATTCACTTCTCGAAACATACTTTTAAACTATCGAGTTATATATCAAATGAAAGGTATTTGCATGAAGAATACTAAACAGACATCCAAAAAGATATTTAAATTCATTTCACTGAAATATTGTCATATTTATATTGAAAAAATATTTTTCCCTTTTCAATAACAATATTTAAAAAAAATTAATACAAAAAGCCAAATCGTACAGCATCATCATACGTCATTTCAAAGCTTACTTTATCTACTTAAAGAAAATTGACAATGTGGAGCTGTCAAGTACGGACGTGGCCCTCAATTTGCATAATTTACATGGGTACCCAATTTGCATAAATGCGATATAAAATTAGAAATTTATTCACTACTATAAACATACTTTAAACTATCGAGTGATATATCAAATGAAAGGTATTTGCATGGAGAATACAAAATTGATATTCAAAAGAGATATTAAAATTATTTTACTAAAATGTTTTCGTACTAATGTAGAACAATATACTTTCCCCTTTTGAATAACGATATTTTAATAATTGTAACACATAGAACCGCATCACACAACCACATCAAACGTTATTTGAAAGCCTATTATCTCTGCCTCATGAAAAATGACGATATGCAGCTGACAAATAGGGCTGTAATTCTTTAATTTGCATAATGCACACGGGTACCTAATTTGCATGAATACGATATAAAATTACAAAAATCCATTGTTAAGTACTCTAAACTTACTTTTTAACTATCAAGTGATATATCAAATGATAGGTATTTGCATGTAGAATAGAACCATGAACGTGTATTCAAAATATTCTTAATGAATATTTTCAATTAAATCGTAAACATCTTGACTCGTTTTTAATATTCAAAATATTGTGTAGTAAATACGAATAATGCTCACGTTATGGGGATAAATATCTGAATTTGTGTTGCAATTGCAATTGATTTTTTGTTTATTAAGGATACGCAGACTGGAACCTTTTCCTGTCTAATTCCCATATAGCTGAACAACAAGAATACATAAAACCAATTGGAACTAATTCGGGATAATTGTGTCTTCATATTTTGCAAATTTTCTAAAACGTGTTTTGCGCTCTATAGTTGAGTGTTGAAATATTACAAGTTACTCTTAAAAACAAGTAAAAAGAAAAGCAGATGAGCTTAAATTTGCAAATTAAACCGACATTACTTCACCATCCAATTATCCCAAATTAGTTCCAATCTTGTTATAAATAGCTGTGTGTTGAATGGCCCTTTTGTTTTATTGATGTCATTTTTGTTTCAATTTCAATGAAATTTGTTTTGATGGAGACATCATTGGTTACTAAATCTGTGTTACATCTGTATTTTCAGTTCAGTTATGTGGAATATGTAGACGGAAGGCACCATATTTTATTTATCGTACTTATTGTTATATAATGAAGGAAAAGCAACTCAACACACCGTTCATATCTTCGTTGTTTGCATTTTGTGTATGATATTGAGTATATTGTCAGTGTATATTATGTTTGGCTGTTTTACATAAAGTGTTAATTAGCCATGGCGATTAATCCAGTTAACAGTAAAATACTAGCACCACTTACAAGTTGGTACCTCATGCTAAAAATACAAGTGAACAAAATGACGCCCACCAGGAAAGTTCGTGGGCCGCCCAATTATAAGTGGATGATGCAGTCCAACCTTTCACAGATCAGAATTCACTGACTATTTTCTCAAACAAATCGTGAAGTAATAAACAACATACATCAAAGATACGACAGATTTTACACGGAAAATTGAGACAGTAAAAGTTCTGGCCAATGCGACATTGTAACACTATACATTGTTTCAATGTACACTAATACAACGCACAATGAAGCAATGGAATCAGTCGACAGAGCATTAAATCAGGAAAGATCATCAAATGATTGCATAATCAAAAAACCAACAACAAAATACATGATAGCTATGCTGAAAATTATCTTGAAAAACAACACTCTCAAGTAAACAGTGAATTTTACCGTCAGGTATTTTGGTGCGGTTTGGTTTGGTCCAGTTTTACAAGAAATTCCCGACATTATTTTCACAAGACAAAATGAGAATAATTCAGCAACACACTGGACAAATATCGCTCTGACTGAGATTCAGAGACGATGTATGATTCTCATTGGAACTCAACACGAGCTTAATTAATTCATATCAAACATAAACAAATGCATCATACTTTCAAATTTTCGAAAGCTCTTCTCAAGAAATCATATCGTTAGACCTCATTATCTATGAAGGTCATCGGTGCAACAAAGAGAACATTCTCGGCAGCAAAGCACACACAAAACAAACAGATATATTGCGGTTCATTAAACAAACGGTAACATTCAAGGGCCTTGTTAAACGCGAAACACAACGATACATTAGAACAATCATGCAACAACAAGACAATACAAAATACAAGATATTTACGAGATAAAAGTAATGAAATGCGACAAACGATTCTAAATCTTGTTTAATTATTACTAACTTTGGACAATCGGATGACATTTAAATGTTATTAAATTTTCATTAAGTTACTTTCAAAACCTTGGAATCGTAAAAAGTGAAAGGCAACCAAAACATTTTCAGGTCCCCTATATGCAGATCAAAAACTCTAAGTACCCCTCTACAATCTCCCAAAATTTTCGAATCCAACCCGAATTCCTCCGCCCCACCCTTATTTGTGGGCGTAGCCTAATCACATACACAAGAAACGGAAATGTAAACGTTACGATGATGCCAAACTTCACAAAACCTACAACTGTCCGATCTCCGATTCAAATGAGCATACACAAATACAGCCTGAACGAACAGTATATGTACATTCTAGCTTCCGTACTTGAACAAACTGAACTTCAGTGGAACAACTCGATTGGTAACACCTACAATCATTCAATCAATGCACATGTTTCACTAAAAGAAAATGAAGGGCTGATGAAGACACCTCTATTCTCGAAAGGTAGCATCAAAGGATCGCAGTGTCACTTAGTCTTGCTACCCCATAGAGGGCAGGACACGTAGATTAGGGTTACGTCTCGCCATGGCAAATCAACACTATACATAAAACGGCCAAACATAATATACACTTACAATATACACAATACCATACACAAAATTCAAACAACTAAGATATGAACGATGTGTAGAGCTGCTTTCTCTCATTACATGTCACCAATTGTGTCTGCTGTCAAATTAATCTTCCCTGCACAGACCTTTGTTCCTGCCAAGGCAGCGATACTTTGGCAACCGTTTTACTCATGACAATGCTGGTGAAGAAGAGGATGATGAATTCCTACAATTACTAGATATACTGGAAATGACATGAATGATTTGGATCATGAATCATGCCATTACTTTGACTGCAGCTTACTCTAACACATGTTTCAGCTACAGAGCTACTTTTCAACAACTACAATAGTGTCGTTCATGTGAATCTTTTTATGTTTGCACTTAATAGTATTTGGTGATATTTTCCCAACACATCTTTACGAAATAATGTTGGCATTCAAATCATTTACCATATATGTTAAAATCAAAATGTTATATATATCCTGTTTTCATGGTTACAACATTATAAGAAAATGTTGGTATTCTTGAGTAACATTAAAAAGTTTCCTTATGCTGTGAATGGCTATATTATACTCCAAACAAAAGGCATATTCGAAGAATCAGCCTCTGACCTATAAAAGCTAGACATCGGTATTGGATAATATTGTAAATGAAACGAGAAGAGGTGTTCATATATTTTAAAACATACATTCAACAAAAAGTAATTATTTTTAGAACTAATTTCAGTTGTTTGTTCTCCATGTTCTACGCACTTTTTTCACATCATAATACTTGTGGTTGCATTAATACTTTAGTTAATTTTTTTAAAATACCATTATTCAAAAGAGGAAATATTTATTTCAACAGAAATATGAAAATATTTCAGTAAAATCACTTTAAATATCACTTTTGATATCAATTTTGTGTTTTACATGCAAATACCATTACCAAATACCATATATCACTCGATAGTGTAAAAGTATGTTTAGAATAGTTAACAATGAATTTTCTAATTTTATATCTCATTCCTGCAAAGTGCTTACCAGTGTAAATTATGCACATAAAAAGGGGTACGGCCTTCCTTGATAGCTCAACATTGGCAATTTTCTTCAAAGAGATATAATAAGCTTTCAAATGATGTATGATGGGGCTGTATGATAGGGCTGTATGTGTTCAAATTTTTAAAATATTGTTATTCTAGAGGGGAAAATATTTTTTCCATATAAATATGAAAATATTTCAGTGAAATCAATTTCAATATCTCTTTGGATATTCATTTTGTATTCTACATGCAAATACCTTTCATTTGATATATTACTCGATAGTTTTAACGTATGTTTAGAGAAGTTAACTATAAATTTATAATACTATATCGCATTTATGCAAATTGGGTATGCGTGTTGATTATGCAAATTAGGGGGTTATGGCCCGATTTGGTAGCTCCAAATTGTCAATTTTCTGAAGTAGAGATAATAAGCTTTCAAATGATGTATGATGTGGCTGTTTGTTGTGGCTGTATGTGTAAAAAAAATGAAAATATTGTTATTCAAAAGGGGAAAATATTGTTTTCCATATAAACATGAAAATATTTCAGTGAAATCAATTTCAATATCTCTTTGAATATCCATTTTGTATTCTACATGGAAAGGCCTTTCATTTGATATATCACTCGATAGTTTAAACGTATCGTTAGAGAAGTTATCAATAAATTTCAAATATTATATCGCATTTATGCAAATTGGGTACCCTTGTTAATTATGCAAATTAGGCGGTTATGGCCCTACTTGGCAGCTCCACATCGTCAATTTTCTTAAAGTAGAGATAATAAGCTTTCAAATGACGTATGATGTGGCCGTATGTAAGGTGGGTACATTAAACTCCTAAAATAAGGCCCTTTTTGTGGATTCGCCTATAACGCCGCGTGTATCTTATGTACCTCTGAATGAATAGCCAAACTTTATCTGCGGTTTCGAAATCTTTTAGTAGACTAGTTGCCAGAAAACACTTTCTCTCATCTCCCTGTTCCTTGGTACAATATATTTTAAAAGACAAAAATGAGTGAAAACGAAGTCAGAGAAATGTGGATATGCGCTCTGTACAGGAAAAATACGAAAATTTTCAATCCAGAAACATGATTTTTTATTAGTGCAGAGCAAGCAAATAAACGGAGAAACACAATTAAACTGTTCAAAAAACCGTCACTCCGACATGAATGAATAAGACACTGGACACTGTCATTGTCACTTTAAGAGGCAAGCTGTCCTGTGCGTATCTGTATCTGTACACATACCGCGAAATGAGGTGTTACCACACTTCTATTATTCAAGAATTGTTACCTAACAGTTGAAGAGGTGAAAGTTTTATGTAGAAATACACCTAATTACATTAAACCGAAAAACTCGCGATAGCCTCTACATAAAAAGTCTTCACGGATTTGTTTTCTTTAAAAAATTACCCAGTTTTACACAAACCTAAACAAATGCAAGTATTTATTTCTTGAATGTCGCCCAATAAGAAAATTCACTATCTTCAGAAGGCAGGTGAGACAATACATTGTATCCAGCGCAACCGGCCTTACTAATGCTTACGGCAAGGATGTACACATCTTGAAAGATTTCAGCGAAACTGTCGATATCTTGATAATTTAATACTTTGCCAGCAGAAATCAGAACATCGAGCACAAAAACTTGTGAATATTTTTAGTTGGAAAGGTTGAACTAAACGACAAAAACATTGGTAAACATTTGTGAACACGAGTGAAGGGTGTTCCTTTTTATTGTATCTACAAACTTCGATTGACATGCAAGTGCAATGTGCACAGATATTATTCAAGAACTGCAAAAGACAGCATTTTACATGTTGTAGGTCTATAGCCACAAAGTGATGACGTCAAATCGCCGTACACAAACACTGACGCTTTGTGATCATGGCACTGTGTATTGTGTACGTACAGTGATATGGCGTCATCAGTTTGTGGCTATACCACTTGTGAAATAGTGCCCTGCAAAACTCTTTTCAACTTTACTGCTGTGAAAATTATACGTCATATTTCGATGTTTCGTCAGGGATAATATCTCATGGAATCACAAAAATTGTATCCTCCATTTTAAGTAATTCTTCCCGATACGATTTGGCGTCAGAAAATGTAGATACTGCCTTTTTGAGTATTTATCTTATCTTTGCAATTTTATAAAGTCACTTCTCCTTTGACTCATATTTGAAGCAATAACTATATTATTGTCAGTTTTGTGAAAAAAGTATGCTAATATAAATATATTTAGAAAATTTGCATATAATTTTCATGCTATTAGACTACTTGAAGCAAATGGCTGTGTTGTTGAAACATGTGTCATGTAAATGAATGGATCTTACATGGATCTTTTCTCAAATTCAGTAACAACAATATTTTTAAAATCAGTTGAGTGATTCGTTGTTATAAGTTGGTGACACTGATTTGAAATATTGCATCTTTTGTGATTGGTCGGAATGAGAAAACATCACTGACTCATATCGACAAAACCCTACAATTTTCGGTTTCATGGTGATGGCCTTACACGCATGTGTTCAGACTCTAGATACTTTGCACTGCTATCACCAACACTGTCCTCTGCCCTATTCTGGAAAGATCACGCTTTCTTTAACTCAATTCTTCACATTATCATACTTTCTGTAGTCAGAAATTTGCTCTTTCACAGTGCCTCTCTCTCTCTCTCTCTCTCTCTCTCTCTCTCTCTCTCTCTCTCTCTCTCTCTCTCTCAGTTGAATACTTGGATGTGTGTATGTGAATGTGCTCATTACAAAAATTTATATGTATTGTGTGTGTACGTACGTATGGGTTTATACATGTTACATACTCAACCTTATTATTATAAAACCAGAGGACTGTATTTTTGTTGAGTGTACGTACATGATAAAGTGATTGTTATATACCAGAAATAACGAATGTCTTCACAAAACAGTTGGAGCTATGTCAATTCATAGACCCTTTAGATCATAGACCCTTGCTATTCTATTCAGTTTCATAGTCTTACCTTTTTATACTGTAACCTGGAGCTCTGTGGTATTTTTCCGTTTGAACTATCAGAAAATGAAGTTTGAGGTGCAAGAAACCTCTTCTATGCGCGGGGTTCACTGGTGATCCCAGTATCCAGGAACGAATGATCGACACTTACCGATGGCCGTGCTTTCATTAATAAATATATGAAACTCTTAACTGCAATAATGAAATCAGACGTCAGTGCGATAGGCTTCTCTGTGTTAAGGTCATAGATGGACATTACGCCATTCGTATTAATAGGTTGTTCGCCTGTAGTCACCCACATATGTCGTCATGCACTTCAGAGGATTAACGAAATGATGCAACAAAGATGTCAGCAATGCCGATCGGTAAACACTTAAAAGGCAACACAAGTCACGAGCCGACAGCCCAAGTGCCGGTGGTTGAACTCTTAGACCAGGGAATATAGGTATACGCATGCGTGTGAACTTGCAACTTTCTGTTTAAAGGAGTTGTACTGGTCGAGAAATCAAGAACAAGCGATTGTGTTTGTTAAGTGTCTTTTCGTTCATTCTGGAGATCACCCAGTACCTGGGATACTGTAGTCTCCAAGATTTGTAAAAGATTCGTTTTCGGGTCTCGTTGTCTCAGATTTGTCCGAAAGGATATCCCTCTCTACAGAGTGGTATTTTTTCAGAAATCTGGTATCATTAATAACGAAACGAGCATTTTAATAGACCGGCATCAAGGCATGATACGGTCAGACTTCACGCACATGGACTGCTCGACGACATTGCAATATCGAAAGTGAAAGTTTATGATGTATTTATATGTGAATAGCTACGGTTTACAGTGTAATGATACACTATCGTCTGGTTGCCAAGAACAACTTGACACGAGAAAGTCGGCACTGGCCAGCTGTCGCGGCTGGAGATAAAGTGTGACAGTCGTTAATTCTAACATTTTGCGCACCCAGTTTACAAATTCATCCACACGTATGAACAAACGGACAAATAACGCACGACCCTTGCTAGGTCACTGCCGGTCGCCCCCGTAAGTCCTGCCAACAAATTTAACATCAAATTTTCGGTAAATTACACCAAATTACGCTTTATTTGGTCAAATGAAAAGGATTTTCATTCAATGCATCGATTTTTTCATCTTTCGGTGGGTGTCCATATTAGTCCCCCGCCATTTCTTGAAATTTCTCACGGCCTCTAGACGGTATTATGAACCTTGAACTCTGTACAGCGTTTATATCATCACTGGGTAAACAGAGGTGAGAACTTATCAGAGAAAAGAAAGAATCATGCAAGTTTATTTTATAATATCATATGTAATCTAAGTTATTCTTTTAATCACAGAAAGGACGGTCTTGCAAAATCAGTTAGACCAGACTAGGGGGAAAAGAGGTGCCGTAAAATTGTGTTGCCAAGACGGTAGAGGCGGCAAGCTGAATACGAAGCGATATGTTTTTAAAACATTAATGACAGGTCACTGCAAATCCAACCTTAGGGAACGAAACAGTTACTTAATAATATTGCTTCAAACAAAATTTTGAATCAGTCTGCAAACAACAGATCCGTCCCTTCTCACGTCTACTGATAAACTGAACTTGAATCTTGCATGGAAGAATATACAGAATATAGAGATTGAAGGATCGCAAATACGTCAAGAAGCGACTACCACGTGATTGCCATCAGTTGTTGATCACTTCACCACGGCCTTGGAAGAGTGACTAGGAAAAAATAGAGTACCAGTAAGTATTTCTTAGTAATCTACCCGGAACTTACCTGTATTTTCAAAAAGGTTATCAATGATTCACACAGAACAGAAAAAGTCTAATCGTAAACTTGATTTTAAGAGGTGATAAACTTAATGAAATTGTGACATGCATATATTATTATTTTATCTTACACGTATTTGTTTTGTCCATTTTAATAATATCAGTTTTCTGACAGTTCGTACCACAAATCAAACAAACTGAATTTTAATACACTTCCAGCCTATAGGAATCGAAACGAGTTTATTCCGTTTGGTCATACCTGTTTCCATAAGAAAGATTGAAACTCAAAAATATATGTTACTCCTCGGTTCTGTAGATGATAAAAAATTGAGAAATAATGATGGTACAGTGGCAAATGAGACTCACAGAAATCTATTGATCTGATGGAGATGTTAATCGAAACTTAAAGTCCTGAAGATGCAATGGTCTTGGATGCCTGCAGTGGTACAGGTGTGTAGTGAACCAATACAAACAATATGATAGAGTTACCTTGGTATAGCCTGGTATGTAAAATGATAATTTAATCAATCAAAGTCCACAAGAGACACTGATCAGAAATGTTGCTCATCAACAAGATAAAAGTTAGTTTTCACACCAAACATCCATAAAGACTGCTTCCCATGGAAAATGATTGAGTGGCTGACCTTTTAGTTAATCTGTTTACCATATAACCCATCTTCACAATTCTTTCTGACTTATATATCCAGGTTTTACTTGTTATGTAGGTCATTTCCCCCACACTCATCATGACCTGAGTTCAATTAGTCTAGAACATTCTCAAGGTCACTGCCCTTAATGACTTCACAACCTTGAATTCAATTAGTCATGTTTGGAATGTTCTAGAAATTTAGTTAGATGTGTAAGAGAGATAATTTTAGAACAGTAATTAGCATGTCAATAAAAGTTCTAGATTGTTCTTATATGCCTTTATGTAAGCACATGGGTATAAAAGGGGCGTGCACAGCTTCCAGTCAGACTTTTTGGATCGTGTCTCTTGTGTGTTACTACATGTGTTTGGAAACCCAGCAGTAGTCATTCTCAAGACTTTTCAAGACCTTCACTGCCAACGCTGGATTTATACTGTGGACTTTGTGCAACGTCAAGCCTGCAAGCCAAAGGACTGTTCATTCATCCGACAGACTGTTACAACTCTGAGACTGGAGCTTTGCCGTCCCAGCTGAGATAAGTAGTCTGTACACTTTTAAAGCTTGTACTCTATCCCTGACTTAGCAATTAGTTTTATTTTCGTAATAAATTTTGTTTAAACGGAAACTGCTGAGTTCACCCTTTTGTTCGTTTTCTCTGCACGTAACATACTGCAGTTACAGCATTGCAGACAGGCCGAGATGTATTTGCAATAGAAAAGGATGCCGACCAGTATGCCTGCTTATCGTCCAAACATTTTCTGGTGAGGAAAGCCACTCGAAAAATCCCCACTTATTAGGTAGAACAAGCATTGGTGACAGTTCGGACTCTCAAATTTCTACAATTCCTTTCTGATCTCCCACCCATAGAAGCTCAGTTTAAACAATTTGAGAACGAAAAAGTTTCACTGCTTCAGTTTTTAGCTCCACTGTCAGCGACATGGAGCTTAAGCTTATCTAATATCTACTCATCTGATAGCTCTCTGAGATTTGGAAAACATGTTCTTAGTGATGATCTGAATGTAATTTATTCAAACTAGGATGAAATCTGCAATTTTGTATTTTAGGGTAATTTTGCAATTATTGGTCGAATTTATTTTCCTCAAAATCGTTCTGAAATTTGGTATACAGATTCTTTGCAATTGTCCGTATGTGCTATATCGTAACTAATAATTACGATATAGCACATACGGACAATTGCAAAGAATCTATGATGAAATCTGCAATTTTGTAATTTTGGGGGAATTATTATGGTATTTGGTCAAAAGATTTTCTCTCAAAAACTCATAGTACTCATCTGATAACTTTGATATTTAATTGACACGTTCCTTGGGATGACCTGAATGTCATACGTTTAAATTGTGATGGAATGTTTAATTTTGTATTTTCAAAGCTATTTTGCCATTTTTGTCAGGCCAACGTAAGGGAACTATTAAAGATTTCCACCTTCCTCATCAACATATGTCACAAATAGATAACCTCTATATAACACGGCGGAGCTCTATCGGTTGCATATTTATATTGCAAAATTTTATTATTAATTTCTTCATAGAGTTAACACAGAGGTGGCGGCCATTTTGAATTTCAAGTGGCACAAACAGTTGCCATTTTTGTTTCTAAAGTTCAAAACTTTGCACGATGACCCCAATTTGGCAATTTGCTTGTAGAATAAATGTCATAAAATCAAAATTTATTGCATTTTTAAAACCGTGCTATTGAGATGCTCCATTACACTGTAACAGTTATTTTCATTAAAAAATAATAAACCGTACTTGGATTTCAACTTTCTCTTCTTGCTTGTAAGTATTTGCAAACACCAATATTAATGTGTGTATTATGGAAGTTGAGAGAGTATATAACATATAACAAGTCGGAGTTTGAGAATAATACTTTAAATTTCATTTTAGTTGTTGTAAACGTAAAGAAAAATTCTTGCTCTAGATCTCTCACACCCATCAATTGACTTTCCAAAATTTTATTTTAAATTTTTATTTTATCTTAAATTGGCATTTGAAATCCCTGAATGTTGGTCTGACCAGTTGAGGGTTGGCATTTGAAATCCCTGAACTGTTGGTCTGGTCAGTTAAGGGTTGGCATTTGAAATCCATGAACTGTTGGCCTGACCAGTTAATGGTTGGCATTTGAAATCCCTGAACTGTGGCATTTGAAATCTATGAACTGTTGGTCTGACCAGTTGAGGGTTGGCATTTGAAATCCCTGAACTGTTTACATATGAATCTTACTGATGCTGGGTGAGGTTTTTCCAATGTATATCAGACATTGTAATTATTACTTAGAGAGTGTGGGCCAGATAACATTTATTAATGTGAAAATATGACCACAGCCGTAAATTTGGCTTATGAAGCGGCAAAGCGAAAATATTGACGTTTTCTGTCAGTGCCGCCAAACTTTTTTTACTGTGTAATTTTGTTTACAAAAACAGCTAATTAGTCTTGTTGGTTTACAAAGGAAATGCCATTTCAAGTTTTATCCGAGTCAAAACAGAGACCAGTTATTTTGTCTTGACAATATAAAAAAATTCTGTGATAAAGACTAGAAATCCTTAAATGTGTAAAATCCAGAAAACATGTGCAAGTGTTTTAATATCAAAGGCCGTTTCTTTATCTTTTTTGTGCTTGCTTGCATTGTCCCCCACCCGCTAAATCTGTACTCCGTTCGCTTGTAGTGCCCCTCACCCTCAATATTTTATTTATTTAAAAAATAAATAAAAAATATTGAGGGGCACTACAAGCATACGAATATTTACTGCGTTCTCTTTCAGTGCCCCTTCAATTTTTACTGTGCATTCTTGCAGTGCCCTCCCCCCCGAGTTTGTACGAGTCTACTGTGCTTACCTTAATTTGAACAAAACCATCTCTCTGCTGCAGGTATGGAATTTGCTTGTAAATCTAGTGAAGAAATTCACATTTCATTTCAATGTTAAGCCATTTACTGTTACACAAATGGTCCTTTTTCACATCAATCAGAGTTGAACGCTTGCCATGAAAATCCCTTGGATGTTTTTATCGGGTTGCAAACGACAACCTTTGGCAAGAAATTTTGCTATGTTTATATGCAGGACATTGTAAGAGCCGGCGTTGAAAGATATTTGAAATTTTTGTCACGCCATACAAGCAACTGCTCTATTAAAGCTCCATAAGCTGTATCTTTTGGCTATTTTTTTTTCAAAAGTTTTGTTCTGTGATTTCCTACACTTTCTGCTTTAAATCCCTAAACTCTTATTTAAATGCCAAGTATTTAGCATATCAACACAACCTATCTCTATCGTTATTGTTTAAAATTGTATTCAAGTCTGGACTAGAATTCATTTGTAAACAATAAACAATGATCACTACACACATACAAGCTGTGTTGACAAAAAGAATACTCAAAATTTCAGCATGAAAACCAGATTGGGGTCAGACACAGTAGTTGATATACAGAAGCAGAATACTGAAAAACTTGCCACGGACAAGTCTGTAAGTTACAGCTTATGTCCCTTTAATCCTATTATATTTAAGGAGAATATCTGACTCATACAAGACGTGATAGTATTTGAGAAAATATATTCAGGAGAGAGAGAGAGAGAGAGAGAGAGAGAGAGAGAGAGAGAGAGAGAGAGAGAGAGAGAGAGAGAGAGAGAGAGAGAGAGAGAGGCAGAAGCACTCCCTGTCTGACTTATATTTCACTAAAATTGCAGATCTCATGGGCTCATTACACTGATGGAGGATTCACTGTTTTTTCTTCACAGAATGATGCCAGGGTTGCTACAGACACCTATTGCCATTAAATGTGATACTTCTAGAGCACCGAAGATCACTGAACTTTTCGGTAAATGGCGAGTTTCACGTTGCATTCTCTATAGCTTTTTTCAACTAGTGCTTTTTATTCCGTTAAACGACGTTGTTTGCCACCATGTACGTCACTCCATGTGTTTATATATGCAAAAATATCATCCGACACAGCGTGCAGCGCAGAGTGGGCCTGGACAATCCTGAAGGCTATGAAATCAGTCGACGATGTGAGAATGTAACCCAACTCCCTCCAAAATTGAAGAAAAGAATAGTGGAGTCATGATAGAGCAGAGGACGCCCAGAGTTCTTTCATATCGAATATTTTTCTGGGGTTTTTGTACACTATGTTAAAGAAGTGCTCTGAACTAAACCTCAGGGTTAGACGATCAGAAATAAACATTTGTTGTCGTTTGAACAAAATAGTCAACTGATGATTTTCAATCTCGACTCGATAGTAATGTATTCCACTTACAACCAACGGGCAGTAGGGTCACGGTATACACACTGCCTCCTGCACACAAAAGACCATTGTCGGTCCATGGTCGGTAGTATATATTCAATGCAAACATTCTTATGGCGTAAAAAGTCTACTACTATTACCGTTTATGTATTCACTCCTATACAACTCTAGTTACAAAAAAGCTACTACAGCTAATGTTTTCAATTTAACCCAATAATCATTCCGAAAATAGGAGTGAGTGCTGCTGTGATTAACATCAAATGTAAAGATGGCGACGTTTCAACCTTTAAGCTTGCTGATTCTTCGCCATGCCCTATTGCTGACACCAGAAACGAACGGTCACGGGTAGAGTCGACAAAATTTCTTTATCTGATTTTCACCAGGACGGTTCAAGTCCTTGTTTTAACGGAACTGTTAGCACACAAAACAACTCTATAAAGAGTGAGAGGGTCTTATTCCTGGCATGGCGATATTTTAAGCTTATGTCTGATTTTATTTGCTGATATGTGTTCTGCTTTCACCAGGAGAAAAGTCGAATATGCCTTTGTGCGTAACACGTATCTCATTACGAAGCTGTATTGGAGGCTGTATAGGGTATTCCCCTTGATCAATCAACACGGTGCCATTCTTTTATGGACATTCAACACTTTCCTCAAACTGGGTCGTCTATTCACATCTTGGTGAAAAGAGTGCTTTTGAAAGACTCTCTCAAACTACATATTATTGGGTACGCCATGCTCCTGGACTAATATTATCGAGCGTTTCATAATGCACTTAAGTATCACAATGATGGATTTGCGCAGTCGCACTTTCACCAGGTAAGACGACATGGCATCCGTAATAGCAGCCAGGCAAAATAGCGTTTGCCATCTTTAATCCTACAAACAACGATACCCGCGTGCCCTGGGACAGTTTACATTGCAAGTCGATTTTGGTTTGAAGACCTTCGGACATTCATGATAGCCGTAAAATATCACTGAATGTCGAAATGATAAGACATTTCGACGAATTCGTTGATATATCTTTCCTTGCAGTGACGTATTTCAAATCTGTCACAGCGATATCAGTCAATGCATGGGACATCCTTGATGTCGTAGCCGTTGTTTATTCCCTGTACAACGGGCATGGAACCCGACCCAGATGTGTGCCAGATTATCGACAAACTCTTGAGACCGATAACAAATTGATTCTGCTTTGAAGAAACTTGCTTACTTTCAGTATGGCGAACTCTGGCCGTAGTTCCGATCCAACATTCGGCCTTGGTTGCCATCTTACCTGGCCAGAATTCCGAGAATGCAAGACGAAAAAACTTGAACAGAGAAGAGAATGGTTGTCGCAAGTTGTGAAAATGAGTGAGGAGTGCGACTTCAGTAAGTGCCCCACCGATTTCTGCTACTTGGTGAATTTACAGGGGTATATCGAGTACAGCCTAGGGCAGGTTAATTTAGCAATTGGAAGGTTCAATGAAGTTTTGTCGAAGGATCCCACTAACGTCAATGCGTTAGGAAATCTCTGTTTTATCTACAAAGACCAAGGAAGATTGAAACTCTTGGAGGAATACACAATGAGACTAAAGAAAATTTTGGATTACCGGAGTACACACGTCGACGACATTGTTGTCTCCCGTGCATACGCCGACCGCGGTCGATCAGTAAAATGGTTCACCTCACACGATGACAAACAGTCATTCAGATATATCACGTACACGCGGAAGGCAGCCGAAATCGCCTGGTCTTTGAACACACTGGAAAGGGGCGACTGGCTCTTCGATTACGGGCTTGTTCTGTACATCAAGGATTCGTATTTGGTCAACTTTGAAACCTCGGAGGAAACGTTGCAGGCCAGTTTCAACGAAGGGGTGAGGTGCTTCTATGAAGTTACTCAAAGCCTCGGTACGATGGAGCGCACTCGTGCACTGAGCTGGGTTTTCATGGGTATTCTCGTCAACCACCGACGCCCCACCCGCTCAATAGCCGATGCAATTCCTGAGATTTCCCAAGCAAAATATTTGACGGCCGCAGAGTGTTTTGACAGAGCCATACAAATTTCCAATCACTACGCTGTGATACGGCGAATCGGTTCCGAGTATGCAAAAATGAAAGATTACCAACGAGCCGAACTACTGCTAACACAAGCCAACGATAAACTACCTTCATGGTTTACCTTTCGACGGAAGGCAAATATGTACGTTGCTATGTATAATGATCAGAATTTCCAAGGCAGCAACGACAAGAAATTCTTACTTGAACAAGCCATACTAGACCTTAAACAGGCAATGACATTTGAAAATACCCACGCAGATCACTCTGATCTCGGCTATGTGTATTACCTCTTGGACAGGTACGAAGATGCTTTGGAGCAGTTCAGTATCGCCGTCAAGTGCGAGCTCATGGCGTTCGACTTCTTCGACCCGGCGCTCACTTACGAAAGATGGGCGAAATGCTTAGAGGCAGTCGATGAACTAGATAGCGCAAAGACTTACCGTGAAAGAGCCAAGGAGAAGCGAGAACGGTGGCGGAAAGACTGCATGGTCTGGATTAATGAGTCCTGGGACGAGGATGATGTTCACCAAGATAACGAAATACAGGATGATAGTGTGTTTGTTACTGAGGACAGGCCAGGATTTGTCAACATAATGAAGAGAATGACAGAGTTGACAATTTACAATGCGGTAGGATATGACTCTGCTTTTAAAGAAGTCAAATCGTCATTTCCATCTTTTCAATCTCAGGCAGACAATTTTTCGGGATCCCCTGAAGTAAGTTATGAAACATCGTCACCGCCATTTTTTCAAAATGACGAACTTGTTACAAAGAGAGAGTCGGTAGGTCTCTGCCATGGGAGAAAACCAACTTTTCTTTTGTCGCCAAAAGACAAACAGATGAGTGGTTTTGAGTTTGACTTCTTCATGTGCCATAGTCATAGAGACCGCGACTGGGTTACGCCGTTCTTCACCATGTTGGAGAATTCTGGTCTCAAAGGGTGCTTACACGACCGTGACTTCACTTTAGGCAGGTCAATATTCAAAAACATATGCCATTGCATCCGGCAAAGTTACAAGACAGTGGTTGTCATGACGCCGAACTTTATCAAAAGTCGTGGTGTCAGTATGAGGTCCGACAAGCTCTCTTGCAATCGATGGAGAGAGACAGCATTGTTCCGATCTTACTGAAACAATGCCAACCGCCAGACGAAATTGCGGATCTGACCTATTTACCGTGTTACCAAGGTCAAATAAAAGATGAAGACTGGGATAGACTTCTTCAAGTTTTGAAACAACGATGATAAATTGAAACCTTTGACCTTTATCTCGCTTGGATTTTAGTCATTTACTAACAAGTGATAATATTTCCTGTAACACAGTCCGAAAAACGGAAACCTACACCCAGGAACCTTTAAAGTGTCAACTTCACATTTTATTGTGAAAACAAGTCGACGACACGTAGTGTATAACAGCTTGTGGCAAACCTCTGGACTCATACTCCTCGTAAGCACGTTCTAGTTGTCGACATTATCCTTCACTATGTACGTAGGGTGAAGTAATGCGAATAACAAAATTTGTAAGTTTATTGCAGAAAACGACATTTCAAAAAACATCTCCAGTACTCTAAAGGCACGAAATCTCCCTCTTCTGACATTGTCAGGAAGTTTTTTTATATTGGCGGACATATTAACACGTGATATCATGTGTAGAAACATACAGAAGGAGCGGTAAACGAAACAACAGCACAACCAACATTGTTCTGCATAGTTACCCAATAACATAATATTGAATTGCATTTCCAGTATAACTTACTTTTCGTTTAATAATTATATTCACTTTCATTTTAACGGCGATTTTGACTTGATATCTCCTTTCTGTTTTCATTTTCATTTTCAAATCTAAATTTATTTTCGTTTTAATCTTACCTATCTACAGGCAAATAAAACGGTCATGCGATTGCTTTCATCCAGCAGAATATACACAGTATCAATAAAAACGACTTGTTTGTCCATCTCCGGCATTAAGTGTAGTACAATAAAATACCGTATAGCATAGCACAGCACAGCGTAGTACAGCACAGCAAAGTACAGTCAGTACAGCACAGCAAAGTACAGTACAACAGTATATTTGCAGCACAGTACAGTACAGTACAGTACAGATTAGTGCAACACAGCTCAGTACAATACACTACAGTACAGCACAGCTCAGTACAGTACAGTACAGTACAGTACATTATAGTACAGCAGAGCTCAATACAATACAGTAATGTACTCTACTGTAATGTGCTGTACTGTGCTGAGCTGTGCTGTACTGTGCTGAGCTGTGCTGTACTGTGCTGAGCTATACTTTACTGTGGCTGTACTGTGCTGTGCTGTACAGCTCAGTACAGTACAGTACAGTAGAGTACAGTACTGATCCTTGAAACTCTGGAAATCTCTTTAAAAATATGTGACACTAGCAAGCTCTTAAAAAATAATGAGAATAAGTGTGATGCACACTGAGAAATTAAACGTGCTAAAATCGTATAACTCAATACGTGCTCTGTTACCAGTAAAGAAAGACTTCCACTAAAGAGATTGCATTTAGATATTGTGAAAAACCACTTTGGACCCTGCGCTACCTTGGGTTTGGGGAGAATGGGAAAGGTAGAATCTTTAGTTAAGGTATGTTAGAGAACTTTATCATAGTGGATAGAGACGTAGAGAAAGCAGTATTCATGATCTCTAATGGTACGGTTCTTACAGTATAGATTTTAAAAAATGGTCCGTCATGAGAAACAAGAGTTACGTTTGTGTTTTTGCTAATCGTAGTTTTGCTCTATCCAAGGGCATACTCTCTGCGTCATTTGTATCTGTCAGCCAAAGTTTGACCGCGCCACTAAATTTTGACCGTAGAGGAATCTTAGCATTGTTGCATGGAAGGTCACTAGTAATGTCACGTAATGAAACACAAGGTTTGAACGTGAATGAAAACCAATTGAAAATAGTCAAGATTTAGTTTACCCGTGACTCATAACTTTGTAACAATTCTTATCAATATTGTCTCTGAGCAATTGCTGTAACTTTTTGAATATGTTACCAATTACTTATCTTTATTTTTCTTAGTTTTCTTTATAAACAAGTACATCTTATCATATATAGAAGAAGAAGTGAATCTTCAATTCAATCAAATGCCAATTGTTGCAAAGTTATGAGGCAAGGGAAAAGTAAATTTTAACTATTTTTCAACGTACATACACTAACACATTGAAAGTGTCTATTCAAGGTGTTAATTAATTCGGTGTTAGGTATGCAGTGTGTAAGGGTCTTGACTAAATTTGGAACTAATTGTCCATGCAGATTTATGCAAGGTTCAATATTCATTTTGAACGCTGCACAAGAAAGTTTAGACCAAGACTTTCTGATTTTACACGATCACGAACATTTTCTATGCGTTCTGCCTTCTTCCTGTCTACTTTCAATTAGTAGACAGAAGTTACATATCGTAAGAGACAATCTCTTTCAGCGTTTTATCATCGTCGGTTTAGGCCCCGATGCTAAAGAAAAACTGAAGATAGAGTTTTGCTGTTCACATGGTGATTTTAATACAGATGAGTAAAATGGGTAAGTTGTGCGATAGTCAGGCGTATCCCAGGCACGACCTGACAGTCTCGTGCTGGGGCTACCAGGCTTTGACCTGGAGAAGGGGTTTGGCATTAGACTAGGAGCAGCCTTTCCCCTCCCTGCCGGCGGTAACACCCTCATGGGGTGCGAGATATTCGGAGTCACACCGTTTCCGTCATCGCCATTTTCCTTTTCCTTATAGGAGAGGCAAACTATAGTCTACAATAAGAAACTTAAATAAATTTATTTTAAACGTCTATAGTGCACTAATTCATAGATTTTTTTATCCATAAAGGATCTAAAATAATTTGATATATTTACTTTGTAACGCACTTAATTTGTAGATACTTCTGACAATATAATGGATCTAAAATAATTTATAATATACATACGGAATGGTATATAGATATCTAAAATAATCTCAATTTATAATATAATCATATTACATGCCCATCAGTTTCCATATATGTATTGTCACCAAAATGTCAAAACTTCCGTTTATTTTTGAACGTCTATTACGCGCTTAATTTGTCGATAATTCTGGTCATAAATGATCAGTAATAATTTATACGTATACATACGGAATAGTATATACATATCATAAATAATCTTAATTTCTAATTTAATAATATTAGATGCCCATCAGTTTGCATATTATTGCTGATGCATTGTAACCAAAATGTCAAAACTTCCGTCATTACGTTATCTATTGATGTGTCAATGGATGAACTAAACTGGTGTGTACATGAATTCGAGACATTCGACTTCAGTAGTTATCTGAGCATAAGCCATTGCATGTCGATTAATCGATGTTAAAAACTATCTACTGTTGATTGACCAATCAGAGTGCTCAATTCAGGGTGCTTTATCTACTCGTAAAGCCTTGGTCACCAAATTCCAGAAATGAATGACAGCTCCGTAGTAAAGTACTGTCCAATCAAAAGTGAACATGTCATATTCTGTAGACATCTGGTACGTTTTAATATTCAAATTTGGTAAAACAGCGGAAACCAGCTGCAAAACAAAATCTGCTGTGCCCTAGGGCATTTATATAATGTGCCCTAGGGCATTTATAGGATGTTCCATTACATTGGAAGGCTATTTCACAAATAAAAGTTTTAATTCATATCCTAAACATGTTACATTGACAAAGGGGACGGTTGACGTAAACACATTGAAAACGAAAATATATCAGATGGGGCGATAGTTTTAAGTCGGATAAAACCCTCGTACTCGGGCTCTTCTGGTATATAAAGTCCAACCCTACGATAAAATGTCTCAGCCTGCGGCCTCGACATTTTATCGTTGGGTTGGACTTTATATACCAGAAGAGCCCTTGTACTCGGGCTTTATCCTATACTTATAACATTACAGGACAGTGCCATCAGGTTATGTATTAAAAATGAAGAAGAGAAGTTTACTGACCGTAGGAACAGAAAAAATTCCACAAACTGCTATGTAGATGTTTACAAATGTCAAATATTATATATCTTTGACATTCGTCTTCTTTAACTATTTCAAATGAGTTTGCTTTTCCTTTGAGGAAAAAATGTGTTTGTCAAAGGGGCAATAACGGAATTGATTTCTTCTAGAAAAAATGTAATGTTCGTTTTTGTTAGATTACAGTTTGCCTAGGTGAGGAGCCTTTAATCCAAAAATTGACCTACTGGAAGCGTCTGTCTGAGGAAATATTTCAATTATATGCTTGAATATAAGCTAAATCTGGAATGGAATTTATTAATTTGAATTTCAAGAAAAGCAACGGGAAAATTCGGAAAATTTTGGAACCTTTTGCTTCGGTGTATTATTTGTTAGGCGTGCCCAAGAACGCCCTCACACGGCCGAGTACTCTAATGAGCGTCTTTGAGAAAGACGACATTTTCAGGCGCTAACTCCTTTGCTATCCATGGCGGAAAAATTTGAGACGAGGCGGTCTCTCTCCAAAGAATCGATATCGATGGAAGCAGGCATGATTTTTCCAACTTGACAATGTTTGACGTGCGAGCTTAAGCTTGGCAACATTGCGGCTAGGGTCTCTGGCAGTAGGCCTGTTGCATTTCGTTTGCACTATCTCCGTCAATGAAAAGTTATTTTAACCCTTTCACCCCCAGTTCCCTGTGTACAGGTCCAACTTAACCATAGAAAACAATGGATTTGGGACAAACCATGGTGGTGAAAGGGTTAATCTAAAAAAGGTTGCTATTTGTGATATAAATGTCAATGAAAGTGCCACTTCAAGTTGCGAATATCGAAGTCATATTTATTTTCGTCGGCGGGCGGGGTGGTGTCGGAGAGAGTCGGAAGGATAAGAGCTAAAGCTGCAATATCAGTTTATTCATTGAATTCCATGAGAAAAACCGGAAAAATTTGGAAAATTTGGGAACTTTTTGCGCTCCGGCGGTGCCCAAGAATGCCCTCACACGGCCGAATACTCTACACAGCTTCTTTGAGAGAGACATTTTCTGGCGCAAACTCCTCAACTATCCATTGCGCAAAATTTTTAGGCGAGGCGGTCTCTCTCTTCAGTTTCAATATCGAGTAAAACAGGCCATGATAGTTTAAACTTGAAAATGTTTGACTTTTGAGCTTAACTACGCAAAAGACGATGGCTGTTGGTCTGTTAGCACTACTTTTCTATCGCACTATCGTCGTCAATGAAAAGGCATTTTCAGCATAGAAAAGTTGCTATTTGTGATATAAATAACAATGAAGTTGCTACCTTGAAAGGGGAGGGAGACCGGGGATGCAGCGACAGCTTTATAAAAAGTGTAGCGAATTTACATAAATATATATATATAATTTTTCAAATAATTGTTAAAGCGTAAGATATTGCATATGCACTTGTTCCTTGTTGATGTGTCCAGTAACTTTGCGTCCCTCGACAAAGTTTCATTTTGCAAATTCTTATGTTTTCTTGAAATTATGGTTAAAGGTCAGCTTTTCATTCAACTGATACAGAATCTTCCTGCATGATTCACTCCAATTGGTCTCGGATTATAAGATTAGAAGTGGGAAGAAGAACTTGACCAGACTATTCTTTCGGAACGACAACCGTGTTGTATCATGGTCATAGTTTTCGATATATCCTTTAGGACAATGTAGGGTAAACAAATTATGCACATTTATTTGCATTCCAAGCCCCCGGCCTAAATGCAAAGGGGGTTACATTACTCGTTTGGAAGATATTCTACAAAAATATACAACCATTAGGTATAAAAATGACAAAATAGCAACAAATTTTAGGGTCGGCCTTTACTCATTCTAAGATGAAATACTTTAAATATAAAGTGACACATTTGAATTAAGAGCTTTGAATCTGACGAACATAAAGCTTACAAAAGTTTGGCTCAATAATTGTATTTAGAGGTATTGTTTTCGTAGTGTGTTATAAAATGGACAAATTAACATAAAATCATACTTATCTTCCACAACAACCTTATATCTTAATTTACTCAGTCTAACTGGTGGGTTAATATTCTGCCTTCTTCCATAGCTGTTTAAGTATGTCTGAAACTCTGAAATATGTTAATAACAGAGATTTATTTACTATTTCTTGAGCTATCCATGCATTGCCAAAACCATAAGAAAACAAAAGATTCAAGGTAAACCTGCTTTGGAAGCAGATCTGCATGCATTTCTAAAGTTTTACAGCGTTTTAGAGTATGGTGGAAAATGGGGAGGCGGCTACATTCTCCAATTACAACTTCATTGCAAGTATGGTTCGGTAATCGCAAATATTTTCGACGCCTTTTTTTTATGAATTTTCTCTAAAACATCAAAGTATTGGAATCCCTAAATTTCAGAGCCATAACAAAGGATTGGTAAAATCATACAGTCAAAGAGAAAGTATTCGAAAGGAAAAAACCTCGAGCCTCCATCTGACGATTGACGGCATAGTGCTTTATTCGCTTGTGATGCAAGTGTATGTATGGCTTTAGATCACGTGTTTCTTGAATACTGAAGCAAACTAAGATATTTATAGTAGGAAACTACGCTAACAGATGTATTGCCAAATCGCCAGACTTCGCTAAGAGCTCTATAGCCAAATTTCCGGAAGATCATTACTTAAATTAGTCTTCTCTGAATTAACCTTCATGCGCCATTTTGTACATAAATTATGCAAAATATTGATAAGATTTTGAAGACGAATAACCGAATCAGCAAAAATAACGTCATCTCTTATAGTAGGACAAAAATATCATACATTGCTTGTGTAAATTGAATTCCAAACTGCCCAGATCCTGCTTACATTGTATTTAATTCCTCTATGAAAAAACTGAAAAGTATGGGACTCAGCACACACCCTTAGGCCCTAATGCACTCCAATCGGACATTGAAAATAATCAGACATGGCGTCACTAGATCTAACACATGCCTTGACACCAGAGTACATCGAGTACAGGATATCATGCATTTTACCTTTAACCCCAAGACACATTAATTTATACATTAAAAGGGAATGGTTTACTCAGTAAAAACTTTTGAGAGGTCAACACAAAGGCAATAAACATTTCCCACGCCTGACAAATAAGTACTTTTGAATTGTGGCATGGAGATTGAAAATATCGATTCATATGTAAGATTTTTTTAAGGGATGCAAAATTTCATGCTCGGTAATTCTTGCATTTAATATATTCAAATACACTTCACCACTTCCTTCATCGTCACGGTCCAATGTACTCTGACTGGAAACGATTTAACTCATCTTCAACAGAATGTAAAAATTAACCCTCCTGTATGTCATCAGAGCAATCATTGTATAAAAACTTGAAATAATCAGTTTGCAGAGAAATCTCATTTAATAGATGCACTACCTTTGTGATGTACAACTTTTTTCAGTACAGTCCAAAATTCACCTGTTAATTTCCACGTGAAGCGAATCGAAATTCTATTTCGAATCGCTGCACGTCTGCGTTGTCAGTACAGTCTTACAACAACAACAAATTTACAGAGTCTAATATATTTTTATTTTTCTCCATTTTTATCTATTAAATCTTCATCATCATCATCAATATCGCTGTATTGAATTTTGCAGCGCATGCGTATAGCATGGAGGTAGCTTACCTCCATGTGTACAGTGAGGCTGTATTGAATTTTGCAGCGCATAATTTGTCCTTTTCTGCAAATACTATCGACTACAACAACAACAACAACAATAATAACAACAACAACAACAACACCAACAACAACAACTTTACTGAGTCCAAATATATTTTTATTTTTCTTCATTTTTAAATGTTTAATCATCATCATCATCGGAGCTCGAGGACCCTGTGCTCAGATCGCAAAAACAGTTATCACAAAATGTAAATGGTTGACATGAGTATGTTTCTGGTGTACATTGACATCTCATCAACGTCTATCCGTTTTCACTGTCCATCCATCACCTCTCAACCCAATGACAAAATCGACAACACAACCACTGTCCATCCATCACCTCTCAACCAATGACAAAATCGACAACACAACCACTGTCCATCCATCACCTCTCAACCAATGACAAAATCGACAACACAACCACTGTCCATCCATCACCTCTCAACCCAATGACAAAATCGACAACACAACCACTGTCCATCCATCACCTCTCAACCCAATGACAAAATCGACAACACAACCACCGTCCATCCATCACCTCTCAACCCAATGACAAAATCGACAACACAACCACCGTCCATCAATCACCTCTCAACCAATGACAAAATCAACAACACAACCACTGTCCATCCACCACCTCTCAACCCAATGACAAAATCGACAACACAACCACTGTCCATCCATCACCTCTCAACCCAATGACAAAATCGACAACACAACCACTGTCCATCCATCACCTCTCAACCCAATGACAAAATCGACAACACAACCACTGTCCATCCATCACCTCTCAACCCAATGACAAAATCGACAACACAACCACTGTCCATCCATCACCTCTCAACCCAATGACAAAATCGACAACACAACCACTGTCCATCCATCACCTCTCAACCCAATGACAAAATCGACAACACAACCACTGTCCATCCATCACCTCTCAACCAATGACAAAATCGACAACACAACCACTGTCCATCCATCACCTCTCAACCCATGACAAAATCGACAACACAACCACTGTCCATTGATCACCTCTCAACCAATGACAAAATTGACAACACAACCACTGTCCATCAATCACCCTCAAACCCAATGACAAAATCGACAACACAACCACTGTCCATCCATCACCTCTCAACCAATGACAAAATCGACAACACAACCACTGTCCATCCATCACCTCTCAACCAATGACAAAATCGACAACACAACCACTGTCCATCCACCACCTCTCAACCCAATGACAAAATCGACAACACAACCACTGTCCATCCATCACCTCTCAACCCAATGACAAAATCGTCAACACAACCACTGTCCATCCATTACCTCTCAACCAATGACAAAATCAACAACACAACCACTGTCCATCCACCACCTCTCAACCCAATGACAAAATCGACAACACAACCACTGTCCATCCATCACCTCTCAACCCAATGTCTGTCTGTTTTCACTGTCCATCCATCACCTCTCAACCCAATGACAAAATCGACAACACAACCACTGTCCATCCACCACCTCTCAACTCAATGACAAAATCGACAACACAACCACTGACCATCAATCACCTCTCAACAAATGACAAAATCGACAACACAACCACTGTCCATCCATCACCTCTCAACCCGATGACAAAATCGACAACACAACCACTGTCCATCCATCACCTCTCAACCCAATGACAAAATCGACAACACAACCACTGTCCATCCATCACCTCTCAACCCGATGACAAAATCGACAACACAACCACTGACCATCAATCACCTCTCCACTCAATGACAAAAATCGTCAACACAACCACTGTCCATCCATCACCTCTCAACCCAATGACAAAATCGACAACACAACCACTGTCCATTGATCACCTCTCAACCAATGACAAAATCGACAACACAACCACTGTCCATCAATCACCTCTCAACCCAATGACAAAATCGACAACACAACCACTGTCCATCCATCACCTCTCAACCCAATGTCTGTCTGTTTTCACTGTCCATCAATCACCTCTCAACCCAATGACAAAATCGACAACACAACCACTGTCCATCAATCACCTCTCAACCCAATGACAAAATCGTCAACACAACCACTGTCCATCCATCACCTCTCAACCCGATGACAAAACCGACAACACAACAATGAATTCACATTCGCTTTACCTCTTTCTTTATTTCTTTGTAAACTTCTACATTTTATCTGACCATTCCTAAGATTCCTTCTCATCACAAAGGTCAAGGCACAAATGAAAAACAGCATATATATGATACAGACAGAACCCAGCAAGGTCTTTGAGCTACCTCTCTACAATAACTGTAAACTTCTTGTACCTCAAAACTTTCCTTCTGAGTAGACAACTTCAAAACAGATCTCTGATCTTTCTTAACATGATCAAGTTACCGAATACAAAAGTTAATGTTTCTTTTCAAACTCAGAACATAGTTTTGCATTTCTTCTGGAAATCCCTGCTGTCAAAATGAAAAAAGGATTGAAATGGGTGTAGCACCTGCAAAAGTTGTTTATATTTATGAACATTCAATCTACCAAAGTCTTCAATAATTTATAAAATTTCTACTATGAAGCTTCTAGTGCATTTAATGTTGCTGAAATTGTTTCACATCTATCAATAAATTTAGCAGTAAAACGAATCAGATAAATTGTACTTTCTACAACAGAGGGCGCATACAAGACATATTTGACAGTAACTCTAGAGGGCGCTATGTGCATAACAGAACTTCGTTTGCCAGGTTCCCGGCCCTCTAAACTTTAAGTAGTTCAATGCTGGAAATTGATAAGCCAGAGCAAAGATTAACTAGAGAGAGCACACACTACCTACAGTGTTGATGTCTTAAAAACACTCTTTACCACTGCACTTGATTTTCACTGATATACAATTATTCCTTTGTAGCTCAGAAATGAACTGGGGCAGTGTTATTTTCCTCTGTGTGTTATTTCAGATGCAAGAAAACATAAGCTTAAGCTAAGCAGAAGGAAAAAAGACAATCCCAAAACAGCAGGATTTCAAAAGTGCAATGACAAAGGTTAAAATACATCAACAAGGGTAAAAGCTCATGTTAATTTCTGGAAAAAATACACATACCACTTTACAAAGATTTAATGATTCTTGATGGACATTAAGTTGTCTCGCCCAAAGTAAGGAGGCTCATTTCAGTATTATGCTACTTAAATTGACATTTCCTAGACACATGTAGGAAACTTTTGTGAAAGAGATGAATGAAATGATTTCATTGGCTGTTTGAATTCAACCCTGTAGAAATAAACCAATCACAATTTCTTTCAAAGACCTGTTGTAGATAAGCATGATAATTAACCTATATTTCTGATAGTTTATTAGCGGCAAAAATGAAAGTTTTAATCTTCTATGACAAAATGTCAATGGTGCATTTCAAGAACAAATGATGTTATATAAAAAGTGAGTGTTTCAAAGAATACTGTAGGTTGGTCAGGAATGGGTTTTTATATATTTTTATATTTTTACTTAAATTTGGTGGGACTTGAAAATGCCATAAAAATTTCTGGTTAAAAGGGTTTCCAATAGGGTAGGTACAGTATTAACAGAAACACACACATTTTTTTGCCTGGTGAATAAATTTGCAGTTTGAGCTATACTACAAATTGTATTGACTATCTTATCAAAAAATGATATATTTACATTACTAAATTGAACATTTTTCCCTCAGTTTATTGTACAGAATGATGATTTTAATGTCTGAATTGATTAATTTGATGATTTTACCACGACATATGAATGGAACAAAAGCAAGAGTCCATAAGGGCTGTGTTGTGATGAGTTGATCAGCTGCTGACCAAAAAGTCATTTCAAAAATGGGTAAAAAATAATTTGAATTCTCTTCAAAATACCACAAGTAAAGTTATGCATCTGAAAAAAATCCCAGCAAAACATAAAGATATAATTGGAAATGAATGCTGAGTAGGAAGGAAATAGGATTGTCAGGCTAGGAGACATCACACTAGGAAAAATTGTAAATATTTGCCCAACAGAAAGTGGAAAACTACATTTCATCTGACTTCAAAATTTTCAATTACTAACAACAATCGTATATTTATGAATTGAGATGTTTTGTTGTTTTATAATTAAATCTAAAACTAAACTTGCGCACAAAGAATGCTGAGTACCGGTAGTTGATCAAATAACTCTTCATCTAAATTTTCAGTAATAAATTTTCATTTATAAATAAACAATGATAGAACTCCCTTATTACACACATGGAAAATACCCAATAAATAGGCAATAAACACTTTCTTGGAGTGCTCAAATATGTCAAAGCTTAAAATGATTCACTAAAGAGAATAAAATTTTGCATCTATGTGTGATATAACGTGAACACTGATAATTTGATATGGGGAAAGTGTCACAATAACAAGCCATCAAAACAGCAAAATACACACAAAATGTCTGCATTTTGGTGTGACATAAAAGCAAGCTTGCAATTTATATAATTCTTTGACAATTCTGAGTGAAGAATACATAGAGTGTGATGTAGAAATTTACCTTGACCCATGACGAAATAAATGATATGAAAAGCAGTCATATTTTACTTGACAATGTGCAGGAAAATATACCATAAGCTTATGTGTCACAAATTTGAAATTGCAATAAATACTTAGTGACAAAAATGGCAAAATGTATGATTTCAAACACTGGATCAGTGACTACAAAAATGCAACTGTATACATAACCTCCCTCCCAGTTGTGGTTTTCAGATGCACAACCGAGCATGTGCATGATGTAGATTCTATGGCCGCAATCAACAAACCACAGCCTGGTCTAATTTGCACAAATGTACCTGATTTTTCTGGGACAATTTATGCAAATAAGTAGAACACATTGGTGGTATGACTGAGGTAATGCACTGAACTGCTGTTAACATCATGACCCTTTTTGAATAATTTAAAACATTTTACACTTTACAAAGATGCACAATTCTACTGTTGAAACTGTGGTGCCAAAACAAGACAATGCCATCATCCAAGGTGATTTTGCATGGCCTGGTTGTGACATCATGATAACTCATGAAGACTGTGGTATTTTGAACACCGCAAATTCAGCCCATACTCAGAAGTAAATACACAGGTGGGCTTCTTGACTGTTGAGTACAGGCTTATTTGAGTCTACATGTACTTTGCTGTGTGTCAAATTTATGGCTAGACACAAAGAATGTGGACAGTCTCATATATACAGTAGTTGATGAACCTAGGAAATAAAAAAGAAAGGCTTGGAAAATGATGTGTTGCGTGTCTAACAAGCAACTTTGTTGCAAATATTCAAATATTTTCAATGGCATTTTTCATCACTTTTTCAAGCAAAAGTTCAAAAAAGTTATTGATGTTTTCTCTGTGTTGACTTGTCAAATAAAATAATATTGTCAATCAAAATCACTGTGCATTTCATGGTTGATACAGTCACTGGCAAGGTGTGCATTTGTGGTGAAATATATCACTATTTAGGCAGCTAAGAGATAGCTCTACATATTCAAGTAAACTCTCTGTGCCTTTGACGGACTAACAGACAGCAGGACTCAGATGCATTGCGGCAGGTCAGAGGTCAGTGAACACTTCCCGGCCAATGGACGACACTGAGGGTCACTCTTCCTTGGGTTCTCTTCAGTAAAGCCACGGTCACTGCATGGGTCATGTCTTGGAGGGCTTGACCGTTCACGGCCAATATTTGATCACCACAGCTGTGAATCAGAATATGGTAATAAATGCCCAGCGTGAAAGTCTTGATTGCTCCTTAACCCTTTTCCTGCCAAGTCCATATTTTACCATCTGGTCAAGATGGTTAAAATTAATGAAACACAACATATTCCGTATGGTGTATTTTAACATAATACTGTGCATTTGAAGGCTGTTGAAAACATAAATACTGTAAACTTGAATTTTTTTGACTAAATATGCTATAACATACCAAGCCAAGCGGGTGAAAGTACGTCATGTTTGCAGTGTTTCCCTGGGTTCCAAAATCTTGTAGCAAATTTGGCTAGAAGTCCTAAAAAATTATTCGCCAAACCAGATATTCAATTAGCCAAGCCGATACCACTGATCACAAATGACGTCATTTCTTTTCATTAATATGCAAAAATAAATATTTGTCTGCATTTTCCGTAAGAATGACGGAAATAAACCCTGTTAGTGCTACTATGGATACTAAAAGTAACACCAATTTATGGTTCAGATTACAAGGTGCCAACATCAGCCACGCATACAACATAAAATTTGTCCGAATTCCAAGCGACACTTGTCCAAAGTTAGGCGTATGCAACTATATTCAGTATTACCATGGAATCGCTATCGTGCGATACTGTACATTATCGCTACAGACAACGGCACGAAACCTGGTTCAGCATACTAGTTTTTTCAAACGAATCAGATATCCATTCTCGTAGCAGTTTGAAAGTAAAATACTCTCAGACTTGAGAAATATGTGCATTTTTTAGACTTCCAATACATTTGCTTTACGCTTAAAGTTTAGCAAGTGAAGCTCGGACAGCGCACAGCGTATCAATGGCGCTTGGGTCAGGGGTCATCATCAAAGACGTCAGTGTTCATTCACAGCCAGCTTCAATCATGCCATGGATCGCGGAAATCACGGATCATAAATCCAAATGTTCACGTCTAGAACAGAACCGTAAAATATCAAATATATACCCTTTTGATATGGAGAAACATCTTTTTGTTTCACTGACGATCAAGTTAAATGCTCATATATCACGACAAGACTTGCGTATTTATTTGCACGATGTGAACGCGGAACAAGGCCGACTCGACGGACGAGCGAGCGCTTCTCTGAAAGTCTGTATACGATGTCACGTCACAATACACCACGGTCCGTGATACACTGAAAACTGTCGCGAATTTATATTTAAGGAAGACAATTCACACAAGTTTCTAACGCCAGTAAAGGTATTTTCTTGTTGGCAGCAATACACCACGAACATTTTCGCTATTCAGGAGTGCCTTACTCGCTCTACGTTCTAAAAAAAATGTCATGCGTATGCTTTTGACCATGCATGCCGCTACCTTCCTTTCCAAATTCACGATCGACTTTCCTACAATGATCATAATTTTCTTTTCATTTCATAGCTTTACTTGCACTTAGAATGTGTGTTGTAGGGGTGGTTCCCCCCATATTGGTGGAGCAGCCAAAGTCAAAAAGGAAAGTTTGCCGTTTTGCTTAGTTTCACCGTCACTACGATCCTTCAATTCAATTCAGTGTTGACGATGACACGGCTGTCACTGCACGGAGTTATCTGTAGGCACACATTGCGCGTAGTCAAACCCAAAACTTCGCAACATTTTAGTCAACTAGTCATGATATACATGCGGTACTATTGATTTGTGAGTTGTTTCGTTACAATTTTATTCATACTGTATGTGTTACAAATAGGATCTCCTGACGCATAAGGTCGGGGATGTACAGAGATAAAGCATTACATCTCAAATTGAATGCAGGACATGTGCGCGCGGACAAAGTGATGACGTCAGTGCAATTTTCGATTCGCAAGTTTGGCTAACTTTTGCCAAAATCTTCTCGCCAAACGCTACTTTTTTCTCGCATTTGCGATTTGGCGAGCGGGCAGCGGAAACACTGGTTTGGGCTCAATACCGCTTTTTACTGACTTGGCTGATGGGGAAGTAATAGTCTTAATACTGTCTGGCAGGAAAAGGGTTAAGAACAGTTCTTTGTGAATCTGTCACCAAGATGTGACTGTGTTGATAAGTTTAAATGCTTCAGTAATCATGATTAAGACGCTTGTAACACAATTGGAACTAATTTAGGATAATGGGATTTCCATATTTTTCAAATTTCTCAAAAATTGTAGGTAAACTATGGATGAATGTTGCAATATTACAAATTGCTCATAAAAACAGGTTTATAATGTAAAAGGAAAAGCAGATAAGCTTACATTTGCAGATTAAACCGGCATTACATCACCATCCAAATATCCTTAATTAGTTCCAATCGTGTTTTGTGTAAATTTTCCATGCAAGTCCTTATAAATGTTCAAATTCTCTCATCTTTCAAATCTGCACACTCTAAAGTCTGTAGTGAAAAAAGTTGCCCACTTTGTAGCTTTTCTATTTTTTATTTGAAGTTGGTTTGTTTGTAAAGAGCAGCTGTATACATTAGGTAAAGGAACTTACCGAAGTCTGCCATCTTTAGCTGCTGGTCCGTTTGGTACGACAGATTTCACAAAGATGGCCGGTTCACCATGGCAGTAGTCAGCTCCTCCGACAATACTGAATCCAAGGCTGCTTGATGAACCTTTCTCCAGTGTTATGTCGATTGGAACATAACAGTATCTGACAAGATAGATGCATACAAGTGTAAAATCAAGTACCTGTACATGTGTAAAAAACAGACTAGTGCATCATGGTATATGTTAACTTTCAACTTAGAACTGAGTTGTCCTGTTTTATAGGAACAGGCTCTTCCAAAGTGTTAAGATATTATTGTTGAGAGGGTGGCTGTTTAGATCTACTCAATTCTTCCCTTTAGAATTAACACAGAGATGGCTGCCATTTTGACTTTCAAATATTGGTAAATGTTAGGTAATCCGTTCCTCTTGGACAAAACTTTTCACTGTGACCCTTCATTTTTATTGTTGAATTGGTGAGAGAATGAGTGAAAGTTTCATTCAGGAAATTTTGATCAAAAGTTGAAGTCTTCTTTTTTGAGGTGCGTACTATACTACCTCAATACTTTCACCCATAGTTCTCCTTACTAACCATTCTACTGAAATCTGTCAGGGTTTAACCTGTTCACCCCTAATTCCCTGTAAACAGGTCCACAATCACCAATGATAACAATGGATTTGGGACATATCAAGGTGGTGAAAGGGTTAAAGCCCATTATTTTCGATTGAGTAATGAGATAAACACTTGCAAGTACAGAAATCAGAAGTTCATGAGACAAAATCTTCCATAGAAGGAGTAATGATCTGTTCTCTATGACAAATAAACAAACAAACTTGACACTTACGGTGGCATTGTCAGCCATGTTATCCACGACGGAGTGAAGTTAGGAAAGTGTTCAATTAATTCATGTCCCTGGGCCTCCAGCACTTCTAATGTAATGGTCCTTGAGCCAGCACATGCCTTGAGTATGGCCACTGCATCTGCATGAGTTAACTTGACAAGACTTGTGCCATTGATAGTTAAGAGGACATCACCTCTCTGAAATCAAAATGGTAAAGATAGTCAAAGCATGTAACCAGAACGTCGTTCACCTACTAACTTTTCCACGACCATTAACTTAGTTTTGCCAACCATCATTAAACAAGGAGTCAATGAACAGTATATGTGTATGCACAATTATTCTCTAATTTGTAATTGGTCATAACCTGTCAAGGTCAGTGAAAATTACACTGGAGGATTATTTATTGGAATATGGAAAACATTGGAAATCACCGCTGGTATAGAGAAGGCAGTCTGCAAAAGATACAATTCTCTACACCCACCTCTAAACCAGACAACTGACCCAAGATTAATATTCTCACGTACAGAAGAGCAGCTACTAGTATTTTGCTCCAGTGAATTCACACTATAAACAGGCAGTAGATGGAATGTAGCAATACATACATGTAGCAAATATGTAGCAATACATATATGTAGCAAATATGTAGCAATACATACATGTAGCAAATATGTAGCAATACATACATGTAGCAAATATGTAGCAATACATACATGTAGCAAATATGTAGCAATACATACATGTAGCAAATATGTAGCAATACATACATGTAGCAACTATGTAGCAATACATACATGTAGCAAATATGTAGCAAGGAACACATTAAAGGGGCTGGTAGCTGTTATTTTTGATGATGTTTGTTTCATTATTTTTTATTCTAATGTCAACACCAGTTTCTTGTCCTAGTCCTAAGGAAAGTGGAGATACACAGTATTCAGCTTGTCAACTCATCTTGTATATGTGTAAACCGTTGACTAGTGAATTCCGGTGCAGACTAGAGTTCAAATGTAAACAAATGCAGTGCATTTTAGACGTATAGATGCTGTGTTGACAAGCTAAATAGTTGGTGTTTCACTATGCTTTGTGGAGCTAAACAAAAACTTACAAATGACATACAAGACAAAAACAATGAAATAATCATCAAAGGTTATAGCTACTGTCCCTTTAACTAGGTTTACTAACCAACTCAAGTAGCATAGTTCTCTCAATGGCAAATCCTCTAAAGCTTGCATACAGACAATGTATAGCTATAGCTAACATAAACGCAACCAATGTATTTGATAACAAACAGACAATTTGCTTTGAGCTTTCTGATGGCAAAACCAGAACATTGACAATGAATGTTTCATTACCATTGATGCTGGTATAGGTTAGAAGAATGACTAGACTCTGGAAATCACTGGAAAATCGGCTTAAAAGTTCATACTTACACATAACTCTCCATCTTGTCCCAGCACACCATGGGGTTGAATGTCGCTGACGTAGACTGGTATATCACCTCGTCCACTCTTCAAACCACCAGAGACACTCATTCCTAGGGATTCGGTAGATCCCTGAAATGCAGAATAACAACAGATTAGTAAAACATACAGAGTTTTAGAAGAAAGTTCCCACAATGATCTATAAAGTTTGAAGTTTTTATTGGAAAATGCTAAAAGGAGAGTAAAGCTTGGAGCTGGCTGGTTCATTACACATGCAATCATAAGCATTCAGGGATTGATTTGATAATTCCATGATTTTATTTATCGTAATAAATTCTATCATTACATCTTTTGTCATGAATAACTCACCACATACATGTAAGCGTTGCCGACAACGTCAAATATTTTGAAATACTGCCAGTTTTCTAAGATCATCTCAAATTAACGGACAAAACTGAACAGATACTGACAACTCTGACATATTACCTTGTACACTGTGACAGTTTTGTGTTTGGGTCCGAGTACGTGTCCTCCTTTGGCATTGGAAATTCCAAATGATGAAAACTCCTGTGCCATTGATTTGATGAGGTCAGGTGTTGATGGTCGGATTGTTCTGCATATCAAAAACTTCACTTTCTCTCCACTTGTCTGAAAAATTAAATGGTTGTTTTGCTCATTAGAACATTTTGTTTGCTTCAAACATGATAAATTATTTGTCAAGGCGTACACAGAGATTTACTAAGATTTCGATAAACTGAGTAAGGCTGAACAGAATTCAGCAAATTTTCAAACTTCTCTTGATACATGGAAACTCTGTGTTATGAACAGTCCTGGAAATATCAAAGGTCCCTACTAGAGAGGTGTACTTTGTAGGCAGGTTGGGGGCTTTATTTCATTTGTAAATGGTCTCCAATGGATTGTCTCCAAAGGGTTATTTGATATTGAATTATGTATGTACTGGACAGACATTGACGTTGTGTAACTTTCTCTTAAAGCCGCACTTTTCAATCCTAGGTTCTCGCATTAGTGGAGTTCTCCTCTCAGTCAAACATATGGCCAGTACACAAACTGATCTCAACCCTTTGTCACCTTTTGCTAATCCTGCAAACAGAGTTTATCCAAGCATTTGATTGACGGTCGGTTCAAATCGCCAACCGCCATTGATTCCCCACCACAAACGTTTGAATTTCCTAACAAATTGTCTTCCAGTCGCGTTATACTTTGAATATAACCACAGGGTTCGATCGGCAGCAACTTTGCGCTGACTGCTTGGCAGTCTGTCTGCATTTTTGCAGCCGGGGAAAACTAAAAAGTGGCATTTTCTGGAGCGTCTGCCCCCGTGTTGCCTGTTTGGTGTCCACTTACACAATGAACGCCGCCATAGCTTCGCGTCTTTTTAAAGGGAGGCTCCGCCTTTAAGTGTGGATATGTATACCCGCTTTCATCCCACTACCATGCACAGAGGTCTGATGTCCCTCCATACAAAACAATAGGACTGTACCAAAGAATTGAAAGTTTAACCATTTCACCACCGCAGTTTGGCTCAAACCCATTGCTAGAAATGGTGATTATGGACCTGTTTACAATATTTGGAGGTTGAACAGCTAAACCTTCCTCTGAGTACACCCGGGGCCCTTTTTTTTCTTCTCAATACCATGATAACAGGTTTTACATGTAACAGCATTGTTTGCTTGTGAGTGTCTAACTTTGAGGTGAATATTTACCAGTACATGCTGAACATGGTCATTGTGTCAAAACACCTCTTTGCCAAAATCTGGAGAATGATATTATTACTTACTTTGATGGCATGAGCGGCCATTTCTGGTGTGCAGTCCCTGACATCTTGATGATTGATTTCAAGTATCTTGTCATCAGGACATAATCTACCATCTCTACATGCTGTGCCATCTTCAATCTGGAAGGAAGAAACAATCTTTGTCAGTTGGAAGACATCAATAACACGAGGTGAGCTGTTTTACATTCAATGATGGAATCAAACGTTTCATTTGGTTATTACAAATGTTCCAATTATGCCCAGCACTGACATGGCAAATATAAATAATATTGGCAAGAAAGTATGTATGGAAAGCTGTTTGATGAAAATTAATTAGCTGACAAAATAATCTGCACTGGCTAATCTAAAAGTCCTATTAACCTTTGATCTCTTGAGAAGTGATCAATCTCTGCCCTATGATTTTTTGTACACAAACGCTATTAATTATATCGCCATATTACATTGCTGATAGTATAATTATCAGGGACATGTCCGTCCATGATACATTGACCTGCAAATATTACTTTTTATGAATTTTGTGAATACTGTTTATTTTATCTTTGTTGTTTTTGTTTTACTTTGTTCTTTGTACTGTGTTCGATTTTATCTTTTTGTAAAGTTGCTTTTTAGGGTGCCTGTAAATTGGTCTTTGGTCTGTTAGTTTACTGAAATAAATAAATAAATAAATAAATAAACACATAAATAAATATCATTATTGGCTACTGAACTTTAGTCTTCAAGTCTTGACTAGAAAGCATTTGTCAACAGTGACAATGCATATTGTATACACAGCATTGTGTTTGCCAATCTGATTAAAATCAGATGTAGCGTATGGCGACATCTTCTTATGCCTACGCGGCATTCTCTCATTGTCGTAGTGAGAGGCTACAACGAGAGAATACAGCGTACGCATAAGAAAACATCGCCGTACTCTACATCTGATTTTAATCAGATTGTGTGTTTGCAAGATTTGGAGACGGATTTGTATTTCAACTCACTTCCGGCAGAAGAATAAAAACATGTATTTGTTTAATAAGGCAGAAAAAGCAAACGTTTATTATAACAGTTATTGTCACCTTCACAAAATTATGCCAGTAACTCTCATTTCACAAGAGTCCATCTTCGTATATAAATGACATCATATTAGTGGTGGGCAAATATTTTGTTACAGAACAAAACCATGTACCTGTGTCCCTAAACCTTTGCGGATACACTGTCCAGTGTGTACAGATGCTTTCAACATTAAATATTAACTCTGAAATCCAACCTGACTTCTGGCATAAAGGTTTAATTTGGTGTTATTTTCTATTGGATGATTGGAAATGAAATGAAGGAGAAACAATTTTTGTACTCACCAGATCAAGGATGTACACACCAGGTTCAGTTCTGAAATTAATTAGATGCAAATGAACAAACCCATAAAAGGAAATATAGCCATTTACTGAAAAGATGTTTGCTTGATGACAGGAAATTAGTTTGTTTGAGTTGAACAGTCTAAATAACAGATGTATTCTATTTATGAGTTCAATGACATGCCTAGTCTGGCATGGTTTGGTCAAATGAGACTGAAAGGTCAAAAGGAATTTACAAAAATGCACTGGAATTTTGTGCTGACTCCTCAAGGAGGTTAAAAACAACGTATGCTTATCACACAAGAAAGTTTTCTGTTGTGGCTTCTGTAGGTGCGCAGGTTAATAACATTTGCCAAAAATTTCATGGACACAAATGCATGTTATCATGCAAGACTAAGTTACAAAAATCAAGGGCACTATCTTTTGAGATTGAAATTCGGTTTGTGCGTTTGAATAATTTGTGATACATACGTTGATGGAACCAGTACATAAATCTACTTTTGCTCAAGCATGTAAATACATTTTGTATAACAACATTTGTATGAAAGTATTTTACATGCAATAACATGCATGCAAGATTTGAATGTACAAACACCTAATGAATGAGCATTTCAATTAGCATCAAATAAGTAAATATTTTACATACATCAAAATTTAAAATGTAGTGCAAAAAAGATTGTGACTTCATCACTCTATGGAAGAACTGAAATGTAGTTCAAATACAAGCTTTGAAAGTTTTAGTTTAATTAGCAAGATTCTATAGGCCAAAAAACTAGAACTACTGACAAATATCTCTGAAGTTACTCAAGCGATGAGGTCACAGGTCATATTCAAATAAGGTCACATGCTTTACTTGTGTACTTTATCAAGCTTTTTGAAAAATGGAAAATACTGAAAGCTTTGTAAAGTAGTTGGTAACAAAAAACTTATCACAGTATCAAATTGGTGACAAAAGACCAGATCCTTCACTTACTTTTTGCCCACAATCTTGATCCCAAGTTGAACTCCAGGTACTCTTGTGAGCGTTATCTTCAATATTTCTGTCAGAAAACCATAAATGTTTGATTAAAGAGAATTTGAGTTCGGGTTTTCAAGGTTTGGTCGATTTTACTTGGTTTTACCTGGTTATTTAATTTTATCTGGTTCACCTACAATATACTTTTTATCCATCAGAGTTCAATACATAATACCTGGGTACACTTGCTTCCATCAAATCAGTTCTGTTATGAATATTAAAATCTAAAGATATCTTGAGATATTGGGCATGAAAGGATCAATAATTATTAATTCTTATCCATGGTATGTATCAAAACTAATATATTCATCAAAGATCATAAACGATGATAATTGAACTGGAATAGCGATTTATTGTCAAAATTACAACTTTGAGTAAGCTTGTAGTTCAAGGTGATCAGAATTGACAGCAATATCACAATTGACCTCTATTGAGTAGGTAAAAGCCTTGACAAATATCATTTCACAACAAATTTCCTGTAGATAGCATGATACTATACCATACACATTGAAAATCATAGTTGCATTTCAGAAATGAGCATAGCAATGTACTAACATGGCAGAAGAGGCTTGTTGGTTTTACATCAAAGTATTAACTCTAACCCATACATTTCTTCAAGTGACTTGTAATACACATTGGAAATGTTTCTGAGTGCAATAAATCACAACTACTGAACAAGCAATGGTTGCTGTAGCATGTCAGAGCATACACACAAAGAAGCTGTTCTGGCAGATTTTAACATCAAATTCTTATCCTACCTTCTCTGTCTGGAGGGAGCCCTCTATCTTCCACTTTTTCCCTGAGTACTGTTAATCTTGCAACAGACGACTGCCGACTGAAAGCTGCTCTGGCTTGTGCATGGGATACGTCACGCAAATCTTCACCGTTTATCTACATGGTCAGATTACAACATTAAATCATTTAAAAACACACTACTTCTTTCACACACACTTGATTCAGAACTGCATTGAACTGTAAATTTACTCTTCCCTTGTAACAATTTCCTCACCCTTTTTGTAAATGGAATCAACTCGTCAATTAAAATTCTATGGTCAAACCAATTTGAGAGGGTGTTAAGCAAAGTGACAGAGGTCAAGTACCATGGATAGGTCGGCTTATTTTCCTTGAAAATAAGGTTGTAATTTTCAAATCTTCTCTCTTTATAATAAGCCCACTCTGCAAAACTCAGATGAACTGTAAAGAGTCATATTGGATTCCTTGGGTTATCACATTTGATCTTTTTTAAGTCAAACCTTAATTTCACCATGAAATATTCATGAAGACTTACCTCTAAAATCTGATCTCCAGGGTTGATCCTTCCATCTTTTGCTATCAACCCCTCTGGGAAGATTTCCTGTACAACAATAGCCACCTGTGCACAGAGGGAAAATGAAGACGCTTATGAAAGTGACATTTGACATTGAGGGTGAGCATGTGGTCGGCAAGATTAATGAGATGTCAGATGAAATCAATTCAGCATACTCAGAGATATCGATTTTCTTTCAGTTCTTATTGCCTTGCTTTATCTGCAAGTTTCAATTCATCACTGAACCACGGAAGTCTCTGCTGAGCAGATGAGCTCTGACAATAACTTTATCTGATCAAAAGCTGGAACCTTTCAAGGCCTCTGACATTTATGATATTGAGATCAGACTGAAAAAAAGCTACGAGGATGCTGGCAGAATGGCTTAATATCACAGATCACCAGATTGTGGTGTGTTCAGAATTTTATCTTGAAGTAAAGGGAATATCATCATGAAGGTAGATAGCTCTGAATGACAAAAAATAGAAGATAAAATTAATAGTGTAAAGCTTGAAGAATTTTGGATTTCTAGCATTTTCAGATTGTTTAGATACATTTTGAAAGGGAAAGACTCCCATAACATAAAATCTGCCTTGTGAATTTTGTAATTTCATATATTACAGATTGATCAGGTATTCATGATAACAGATTTATGTGCAAGAGGTGACTCAGATTATCATATCTGAAAGCCAGTACACCGCAGTAATTCAGCTGTATGGTACATGTAGGTAGAGTTGCTCTATATCACTTGAGTCAGGCAAGTTAGCTACATGGATGTACCGGTACATGTACCATCTGTGATTATGCTAATTAATGCTGATTTTTCACTGAAACAAATGATAAACTTACTAATGGAGTATCACTTCCACCAACTAAGCTGATTCCAAGCTCTTCTTCTGTTCTGTTTATTTCTATCGTAGTCACTACACCCTCTAAGATTTGAGTTGGTTCAGGAACAACTTTAAATGAAAGATACAGCAGATAAAACACTTGTGAAGATGGGAATGAAATCAAATCAGCTGTGTTTTTAACCAACTTACTTTTATTTCATGTGCCTCACTGAAAGGTCAGTTATGAGTCAAAACTAAGAACAACAAAACAGTGTGTCATGATACTTACATGTAACTGAAGTAATTCGATTAAAATTAGAAACCAATTACGTGACAAGAATCAAAAGCACACTCGCCCTCCTACTAGAGCACCAAACATATTGATTCTCACGTATATAGTCTAACGTATTTTACATGTAAGACATACTAGTGCCAGTAGGAGGCGAAAAAAAATTTGGGTTCAGTGATGAATGTTCTGAGCAGAAGATGATAATAATGATAGGAGGATATGTATGGTAGAATATTACTGAGAAATTTTGCTGATTGTTTTGCAATCATCGTACAGCATTGTAAAGGGAGACCATCAAAAAATAATGTACACTAAAAAGTTCAATAGTTAGAGGTTGGCAATTTTTGACGGATAGATTTTCTTCTCTGACAAAATTTTTCTCGAAAATACTTTTGTAATAAAGCTGTGGTCAACAGTCGCATTGAATTTTAAGGGTGACAGGGTGAGTCTGGAGGAGTGCGGTTCAATTACATGAAACAAGAAATATCTTCACTTTTTGCAATGGTGTACAGATTGATATGAAACAAATATTCACAAATATAACGGTGCATGGCATCACCACAGCATGGCGTTCAACAAAGCTGACAAGTTCCTGAACTTTATAATCAGGGCCATGTAGGACATTGTACTTGTGTTCACACTAGTGCATCACCTAAGGGGTTATATGCACTGGCTGAAAGATATGGTTTACAATAAAAATATCCTGGATTTGCACAATCTGACTTTCTACAGGTTCGGTTGAGAGCAGCTACTCATGTGAATAGCTTTGACCAATTCCTAAATAATTGGAGTAATATTATATAGGGCTCAGCCTTGGTGTCGCGCCAGGGTTAAGATTGGCAATGTTATTTGTATTGATTCATGATAAACTGTAATTGTTACTTCATAAACGTTTATATGAAAACTATGCCCAGTTTCCCTCTAATGAAAGCAGTTCACGTACTTACACGACGTCAAACCCTGCAGCAGGGCAGGTATAGATTTTCTGTAGCGTGTAAAAATTTTGGACAAAAATTGGCAATTTTTACAATGAT